>NC_044318.1:5465115-5778351 GCF_007474595.2 Lynx canadensis
ACTAATTTGGTTGTAAATTTTAAAAAATAAAAAATTAAATTAAAAAAATGTCCTTCTCTTCCTCTTCAGCATGCCAGCTGAGTTCTAGTCATTCATTGAGATAAGTATATGGATAGAATTAGCTAGCTGTCTTGGTTGGTGTTTCATAGGAGGAAATCTACTTTTGTTCCCTCTTGTTCTCAGCATACAGGATATTGTGACACAAATGGATAATTTGTGTCAGTAGAATGAAATAATATCATCCCTTGACACTTCCGTGGGTTCCCAAGATCCTTCTTCAGATGGTTCATCCACTAATACCAAAGCCAGAATCTCCAATAAGCTTATTAGTAAGTCCCAAATGGAACTAGTTGAAACAAAAAGAAAAACAAATATTAATTATACTTTTCCTCCTTAAGTGCAAACACAACTGGGGTATTAACTGTAATTTTTGACATGACAGCATAAAGGCCAATATAATTGATTATATTATGTATATATCAAAGTTGAGGCATATTACAGAGCTGTTTGATAAATGAGGGACCACATCTGTGGAACAGGTACACATTTATGCTGTGATACTGAGTCACTGAGAAGGGGCACTGAAAATTATATGTTAAATTGAGAGCAAAAGCCACATTTGTAGTTGATGATTTTGGTATGCCCAGCATCAGCCTTTGCTACTTTATCTTTAAAAATCTGCATTGTTCAAGGCTGGGCTTTATGTTCTGTTGATCGCGTAGTGCTCTCTCCACCGGGGAATTAATACTGTAGCATGATCTTGGACAATTTACTTAGCTTCTCAATTTCTGTATCTATAAAACGGGGATAAATTAATCCTTTTAAGAATGAGATGGGGTACCTGGGTGGCTCACTTGGTAAGCGACCAACTCTTGGCTTCATTTCATGTTAAGATCTCATGGTTTTGTGAGTTCAAGCCCCACGTTGGGCTCTGTGCTGAGAGCACAGAGCTTGCTTTGGATCCTTTCTGTCCCTGCACCACTCATGCTGCCTCATTCTCAAAAATAAATAAACTTAAAAAAAAAAAAAGAATCAGTTGAAATAATGCATGGAAACTCTTAACACAAAACCCGAACATAAAATAAGTATTCAAAATCTGTGTATATGTGTCAAATCATTTATCTATATTTATCTATATATGTATCTGTCAGCTATGTCTCTCCTTGTATACATATAATTGTATTTATGTATCTATCTCTATATGTCTCTTTACACACATACACAATGCACACACATATGAACACATAACACATACATTAAATTTACTTTCTTAAAGTGCTAATTAATTGGTGCAAGGTGATGAATACTTTTATTTCTTGTCTTTATGGGACTAGAAGAATCATTCTGAGAAATGGAGTTTTACCTCTTCCCAACACCGGCTCCCAACATAGATAATAGTCCTGTTTCTTTGTTCTTGAAGAGTCAGTTAACACAGATCTACTGGGCTTAGAACACTCACCTAACACCGGAGGGATTGTAGAGACAAAAGGAGGTTTTAAAGTTTGGTATCACCTGGTTTTTCTCCTCGAGTCCAGATTACAGTGACTTGTAATTCTTTGATAATTTCTAATTCGTGTTAATATTATCCCTTTCAATCAATGAGATCTTTTGATTAACCAAAAATTCCAAAGACTGTTGTTATTATAGTCATAAATTCTATTTACAGAGCTATTTCTTCCAAGAGATTCAAAATGTTTGCAGTGTGTTTTTATTATAAATGTATTTTTCATTAAAAAGTAAGATAACACTATTACTAATCCTATAATAGAAAATTATGAAGAAAATAAAACCATTTATCATAGTACAGTCAGCATTAAGTTTGTGGTATATTCATTCCCATGTATTCTTTAATTTATGTCGCTTTGATTATAATGAGCATGAACTTTTGATTTTTAAAAAATGAAACATTGTCCCATAGGTATCTAGTAATCTAGTTTCTATAAGCACAATCTTAAATAGCTATCAAATACTTCAATGACTTTGTGTGCTTGTGTGTGTGTGTGTGTGTGTGTGTGTATGTGTGTGTGTGAAATTATAAAATATTTGTCGTTCTGTTAGGAGAATTAAATTTTACCTTTTTTACTTTAGATGGTGTTCCAGTGGGCCTCATTTTCCATATTTAAGATTATTTCTTTAGGCCAGACTCCCAGAAATGCAATTACAACATCAGGGAAAAGGGAAGATTTTATATGGCTCTTGATATATATTTCCAACTTGCTTTTCAAAAGGGTCATGCCAATTTATATAGCCACCAGCAGTGGATATAAATGCTAGTTTCTCTACATCCCCACCAGTCTTGGGTATTGTAATTACTTTAACATTTTGCTAATAGGAACTGTATCACTGCTGTTTAATTTGAATATCTCTGATTACCAGTAAGGTTGGTTATTTTTATATGCTTAATCTCTGGGGACATTTTCCTAATAGAGATCTGCCTTGTGTTTTAACAGTTCAGCTGCCCAGATAACACTTAGGAGAGCCATGAGTAAAAGTTCTAGGCGTTAAACAAAACAACATGTGTGTGTTTTCAGATTGTATTGTATAACCTCAATATCAGTCAGGGTTCTAATACATCATCCAAAAAATTTCTATTCACTAATACAGTCTTAAATTAAACAAATACAAGACAATTGATTTACTTCTCTTATTCCGTATAATAAGGGAAGTTGTGATCCTTCTTTCTTTATGTCCCTTCTTTTCATTTTCTAATAAGCAATTTATGCACCCGGTGCCAAATTTTAAAGGCAAAGGGCATATAGTAAAAGGCACGGACTGACCTAAGACATATTTATATCTAGCAAGATAGGTTTCCAAACAGCGAATCAAACATTTACCCTAGTGTGATTGAATGTCTTAGAGTAGGGAGATAAATATATATTTAAATGCTAGTGTGAATGCTATAAACTAACTCTTCCAAGTTCTTGGTGTTCTGGTGTTACAAAACTACTGATTTTTATCTCATAAAAGTTATTTCCAACTTTCTTCTATTTTGCTGTCTCTCACTCTAGAGGCTGAAAATTCATTATTTTTCTATCCTAAATGTTCTTGAATCTTGAGACACAAGCACGATAAAAAGGATGAGACAAGCCTGCTCTTTTTCCTTCTCCCTGCCTGGAGCATACAAGTGATGGCTGGAGCTGTGGCAACCAAATCTGATCGTGAGGAGAATGTGAAGAGAACCACAGATATATGAGCTTTGTCACAGCAATCACTTTCTTCTAGATGAGATCTCTACTTTAGCACCCATAAAAATTTTTGGAGGATTTTTTTTTTTAACACAGATTGCTGGACCTCTATCCCAGATACTCATTTTCAGTAGGTTTGAGGTGGGATGCAAGAATTTGTGTTTCTAATAAAGTCTCAGGTAGTACTGATACTATTAGTCTGCAGGCCATAACTGGAGTGGTAAGGAGCTAAACTTAAGTAAAAAAATAAATAAATAAAGCCCTACCTAAAAAATTTTTTTAATGTTTATTATTTATTTTTGAGAGAGAGAGACAGACAGACAGACAGACACTGTGAGCAGGGGAGGGTTAGAGAGAGGAGACACAGAATCCGAAGCAGGCTCCAGGCTCCAGGCTGTCAGTAAAGAGTCTGATGCAGGGCTCGAACTCAAAAATAGTGAGATCATGACCTGAGCTGAAGCTGGATGTTTCGCTGGCTAAGTCACCCGGGTGCCCCAAATAAAGCCCTGTTTTTATTTTATTTTTTATTTTTTTTTTATTAAAAAAAATTTTTTTTAATGTTTTATTTATTTTTGAGACAGAGAGAGACAGAACGTGAGCAGGGGAGGGGCAGAGAGAGAGGGAGACACAGAATCTGAAACAGGCTCCAGGTTCTGAGCCGTCAGCACAGAGCCGGACGCGGGACTTGAACTCACAGACCGCGAGATCATGACCTGAGCCGAAGTCGGCCGCTTAACCGACTGAGCCACCCAGGTGCCCCTAAAGCCCTGTTTTTAAAAGCCACTGCACTTGCACCCTAAGGAATTATTAACGAATCACCTGCTGGGTCTGCTTCTTACTGCCTCATGTATACCATTTACTCTAGGAAGAGTTGTGGAAATCAGTGTAAGTGAATGTGCATGAGGAAGAAAGCAACATTGGGCAGATGGTCAGAAGTGATCAAGAGTCTCCCACGCCCGGAATGTCGGTCTGTCCCCAGTGTCTTCCACACCTGTCTCTGTGGGATGTGATGGGCCACATGAGAAGAGGAGGACGGTGGAAGACTTTCAAGGTGATCTTTCAAAACGGAAGAGCTAACAGCTACAAACTCATCGCCTACTACTGAAGTAGGAGAGTGCTAAAAAAAAAAAAAAAAAAAAGAGTGTCCCTGTTCTGAAAGCTTGTATCAAAAGCTGCAGACTTTGATGTCCAACAGCAAAGCGTTGACTACAACTTGCTTGTCTTCTAAAAAATGTTTCCACATCCTCTGTCTCACCTCCTGGTTTGTCTTTGGAACAGAAAGAGAGCTTGGTTTCAAAGCCCTTTCTCCAAGGATTAATTGAATCAAGATCAACCCTATCTGGAATGTACATTTAATACTCTGGAATGATGTCAGTAATATATGTAAGAGATTTTTATATTGGATAACTGCTCATTAAAAGTCAATCCTTTCCTCCAGGGCTTTAAAATAGGAAGTATTCACCTTTTGCAAATGAGGATAGTGAAATTTACTTTAACTCATGCTACAATGAAAACTGGAAGAAAGGGAATTGCTCACAATACAATATAACTCCACCAAATTTGCATAATTTAGGCATAAAATGTAATACCCTGCTCACACTCTTTTGTCTTGAATGAAATTGGTTTTCAAGTAATGTGTGGGGAATCATAACCAGCTTTCAGAAAATGGATAATGTCAGAAAGCAAAAGTTCCTGTTAGCCCAGGAGGCATTGCCGAAGTGCGGATCCACTGTGCCACATTTCTAAAAAAAGTTACTTTTGTGATTTAATGCAAAGGCCTTTGTGGACTTAACTGAAACATTTAGGCCGTGCTGGTTTTTTTCTTTTTTTTCTTCTTTTCTTTTCTTTTCTTTTCTTTTCTTTTCTTTTCTTTTCTTTTCCTTCCTTTCTCCTCCTCCTCCTTCTTCTTCTTCTTCTTCTTCTTCTTCTTCTTCTTCTTCTTCTTCTTCTTCTTCAATATCGAATGAGTGATTAACCATTTGGGACCTTAAGACATCCAGATTTCTTAAAATCATTGAGTGATCATTATTCTAAGAATGTTAAAAATATGACCTAAATTCCCGCGACTCCTTCTTTCCAAGGAGCACAAAATTCTTCTTGTAAATTAGTGTTTCAGATAAATTTTCAGGAATGTAGAGAGAAGCTGCAGAATTGTTCCCACTTAGCAGATAGTGAAACTGAGGTTCAGAAGAGGCATGCACTGCCCAAGGCCACATGTATGGGTGTTACCAGAAGTGAAGAGCACAGAAGCTCTGACGCGTGTGCTATGAGTTGGTCTTTCATCAGTACTGATAGTGTAAAAGCCTGAAGAATCACTCCTTGACAGCATTGGCCTGAAAGAGCGTTTTCTTTAGTGTGAAGTTAGAAGTTGCCATTTTCTCTTCACTTGCCAGAAATGGACTTTGACTCTCAGTTTTTTTTCCCCAACAGGCAAAAGTTCATTAGAGTATAAAATTAGAAAGTAAGAGTAGTAGGAGAGCTCTCTTTACAGAGAGGGGACATTTGAAAGCGGATGTCACTGACCCTCAGTGTTTTTTTTTTTTTTTAACTTTAAAATGGGGATGATAGAGGCGCCTAGTTGGCTCATCCAGTTGAGCATACAACTCTTGATTTAGGCTCAGGTCATGATCTCACAGTTTGTGGAAACGAGCGCCATGGTGGGCTGTATGTGGACAGGGTGGAGCCTGCTTGGAAATCTCTCCGTCTCCCTTTCTCTCTGCCTGTCCCCTGCTTGTGCTCTCTCTCTCTGTCTCAAAATAAACAAAAAGAAAAAGTATTTCAAATGGGGATGATCGCATATTCCTTCTGAGATTTTAACAGATAAGATCATATTATTGTTACCATCTTACATACCTTTCTGTTGCAGACACACTTAGTGTGTGACACTAGCTCTCTTCAAACCTGAGTGTCAATCTGAATTCCCTGGAGGCTCTCTTAAAACACACTCCGCAAATTTTTGACTCGGTAGTTTGATTGGAGCCCAAGAATTTGAATTTTTTAAAAAGTTCTCAAGTGATGCTGATGCTGCTGGTCCGGGGACCATACTTCGAGAACGACTGTTTTAGTCCATGCCTGTTCTCCATTTTTCTTCTCTTTCTGTAGGTTTTATAATGTTTAGAACAAAACAACAGCCACAAACCTTGATTTCTCAGGATTTCTTGCATCTGGGGGTGCACATGGAACCAGTGATGTAGAAATAAAGTCTGCAGAGTAGCGATTCCAGGAAGCTCAGCTTGCACGTGCCTTTGTGCTCTTTGCTGTTCCCTGTTCTGCATGCTTCTTCTAGCCTGGAAAGAGTGTCCTGGTCAGAAAATGGAGCAGTCGTCTTGAGACCATGATTCGAGAAGCCTTTTGGGGGAAGGAGACAGGAATATCGAAGGATCAATTCTAGAATGGTTGCCCTGGTCCCTTAGTGCTCACGTCCAAACTTCTGTTCTATGAGATAGAACGGCTATGTGGTTACCAATGATAGCAATACTTAACCAACTTATTTCTCACACATGTACACAAACCTTTTGGACTGTCTGTTTAATAAAAGTAGAAGCGAAGGAAGAAGAGTGATTGGCATTTATTTTAAATGGTGTGTACATCCCGTGCCCCAAAGTTCTTTGAGGGCAGTGGGGAGCTGTGACATGCAGAATGGATGCCTCCTTGGTCCATTGTGTTGACAGGCCATGTTGTGCTGAAGTGTCAGCCTCTGAGAGGTAGTTAAGACAAATGACATCTCCTTACTTTTTACCCCTAGAGACCGCAGTGTCATTCTCCAGCCTGAAAGGCCATTTGTAAAACTCACAGAGTTGCCTTGTTATTAAAAAAAGAACAAAGATCAAAAGCTAAGCTCTTTCTCCAAGGAAAAGACATTACTTTGGATGGTCTCTGTGCTCTCCTGTGATTCCCACTTACTATGTACATGAGACAGAGGCCACACCTCTCCCAGTGCTCAACCTTACAAGGACTTTATTGAGTCTTTTTTCCCCTTGTGTGTTGCCTTGCTTTTCCACCCTACCTTTTGCTCTGTGTGTTTTGAGACAAGAATGGGAACATCTCCTAATGGTGCATGTAGGGGTTAAATCATAAACACAAGAATGGATTTTGCTTTATGAGCAGCTCATAAAAAAAGATAAATTGTTATTTGCTTTTTATGCATGTAGGAAAAGGGAGCATGAGCTAATAGTACTTTCTGTAGAGGAGCCAGAAGAAATTTAGTATGTATATGAATTTAATGCAAAATACAAACCCAAAAATAAATATTGGTTTCCTTTCAGATTTTCAAGACTTTAGGAAAAAAAGGAAAAAAAAAAAACCCAAAACAGAAGATATCCTTTACTTATAATTCTGCTGGTGGAAACCATCTTTCCCCTCTTGAATAGTGAATGGTTTTAAAAATGGAATATATACATTTTAAACTTGACGGTGTTTAAAATTAAGAGTGGAAACTTATCTTTGGCTTGAACATGGCATGTAGTATACTGAACGTTTTGGAGTATTACTTGTTCCTATGAATGTGATCCAAATCCCTCATTTAAAAAAATGTGAAAGACCCGATTCTCCTTTTGTAATTCAGCACAACAAAAAATTCCCCTTTTTCCAGTGTGTACTTGACTATAAGTTTCCTTTTAAATTAAGATTAGACTTATGTGATGAAAATAATAAGAGGGAATTATGGATAATAATAAATACATTTTTACCCTATCTTCTTTGTAAAAGACTTTATGGTGGCATGCAAACAGCTTTTCCCTTTGCAAAAACAAGATACTGGGAGCATAGAAGAGATAGTATTCAAGAAAATGGGGATTGGCATGAATTTTTTTAACTCTTAAAAAATGATAACTGTTAATATCTACTGAACACTTACTACATACCTGTTACTTTTGTGTATTAACACATTTAGTAATTATGACATTGTCAAGAAAATACCCTCATTATTTCCATTTTTCACATGAAAGAACTGGGGCTTAAATGTAGGTGCGTCTGACTGCATTGTCGTTTGTGTGGAGGCTCAGAATTGTAGCTTGGGCCACCTCTTCTAGAACTGTTGCACTTAACCTAGTAGTGTATCATTTAGCTGCTGCGACACCGAGTTTCCTCACAACCTAGAGACTTAAAACAGCCATTCAGTCAACTCACAATTCCGTGGGCCAACAATTTGGACTGGGGGGAGCTGGCTGGAGGAAGTAGGGGGAAACACAGGCAGGCCTAATGACAGAGCTGAGGTCAGAAGCTTAATTTCTCCATTCCTAGCAATCTAAGGACACCTTTATTTGCTTGACTGAGCAAATGTCTCATGTGACACCTTAAGGAAAGAACTGCACACCTGACATGTGCCCTTTAGCAGGTGATACTCAAGGACATCCCTAGATGTGGATTTGCAGAAAACAAAAAGGTAGAATAAAAACATGAAGGCAAGATACTCTTAGAAAGTGTGGTATTTAAAATTCATTCAGTGACTTGATTGTGTGCTGACATCTATCCAGGCAGTGCTGGATGTTGGTAGAGAATAAGCAAATGTGGTCCTCTGACATTTGGGGGCAAGTAATCTTGGAGAAGGAGTACTGAGCCAGTAAACGCTTCTCCCAATTACCACTTGTGGTACATGTTAGGCATGAAATAGAGTATTAAGATAGAAACTAATTAGAGGAGGGTCTATTTAGATAAGTTGGCCTGGAGAGAGATTTTGGAAAGGCGATAATGAAGCTGACATCTGAGTATTGAGAAGAATACTGCCATAGAAATAAAAGGGGGAGCAGATGTGGGGGTGGAGAGGGGTGTGTGTGTGTGTGTGTGTGTGTGTGTATGTGTGTGTGTGTGTTCGTGTTCAAACAGCAAATACTATAGTTAGCGCAAGCCTAAGGTAAGTGTGCAGATATCGAAGTGGTAAATGGAGGTTTCCATGTTCGTACTCAGTGATGAGACTTCCCTGTAGCTCTTCTCATCTCTTTAAATGTTACCAGGGACTCTCATGACCATGGAAGGAATTCTACTCAGCTGTTCTGGAAAGATAAGGAGGGTGCCCGTTGTAGGTGGAGTGTAAGAGAAGCAGATGGGGAGTAAGATTTGTCTTCTCATCTTGGCTTTGACCCTAATTCACCGTGTGTCCTTGGCAAGGGCATTCTGTCTACCAGAATTTAGTTGCTTCCTTTGTAAAAAGAGTGAGCCGACCTAGGTCACGGTTGATGCCAGCTCTGACTGGTGGGTAAGTGCTCTGTGGGAAGAGGAGTCTGAGGCCCCTTGTGATCTCTGTGGGTAAGAATTCTGTAATTGATTAGGGATGTCTGCCATAGAATTAGGAGATAGTGTTGTATATGTGGTATATTTGCCATTTTCTGATGAACTTTCTGTTTTCCATCACAATGTTTTCCATGGCTTTTACTGCTAATTGGAAAAATTTTGTAGCTTTCCAGTTTTTTGTTCTGATATTTAAAAATGCAGCAGTAATTGAAAACAATCAAGGAAGGGGCTAAATACATCAAAACAGTACCCTGAACACTTGGCTTCAAAGCGTTCAAACACGGCAAATCGTGCACGGGAGGGAAGTGGATTTGTACTTCTCTCATTTGTGATATTATTAGTGTGATTAATATACAAAGACCAGTATTTCCTGAAATTCATAATTTGCCCTATTCCTCCATGAGCTTTGTGTTTCCCAGAATAATCACGCTGATCCATTTCCTTAAAAATGTACTGAATGCCTAAGTGCTCATTTTGCAAGGGCAGCAGCATAATTGGACACAGTGGGGAAACATCAGAGAAGCGGTTTGCTTCCTAAGGAGAGGAGAATGTGGTGTGAGTTGAGGCTGGATGGAACGTCACGCCAGGAGGGACCCCATCTCTGCACTGTGTTACTGTGCGGAATGCTTAAAGGCTATTTATGGAAGTAGGGCTCAGGGACAGGGGCTAATTCTCAGCTGAATGGAGGGCTTCCCTGGGTTATGAAATGCATGTTCTTGTGAATAATGGGACTGAATGGGGGTAGAGCGCTTCAGCATTTTTTCCCAACGTGATACCTCTTTGGTGACACTGGTGATTTTACAACTGGATTTCATCTTCATGAAATTCTGGCCCGTATGATCATTTCTCCCCCACCTTGCCTCTTAAGTAGCCACTTTCAAAGCATCTCTGTCTTACCTTTGAGATTGGCTCTCTTGTTATCCAGGTGTCCATACCTACATAGTCTTAGCTTTAGAAACTCGAACAAAGGAGAGAGATCAGAGTCCGTAAGTTAAAACACACTGGAGGGTCATGCTCTGTTATGTGTCTGCCTGTGTATTTCTGTGCTTGCCTCATTCCTGTTCTCTCTCCTTTTCCAAAAACAGTTCATTAATGCGGTGACCTTGGGGTCTTGGTTCGCGTTGCTTCCCTGGAATGTGTGGGATCAACGCGTTAGATGTTAGCAGTGCTAATTATGGAACAGGACTGCTGCATATTCAACACCCACAACTCTTCTGAGTTGAGGACAGTATCAATGCCCTTTCCAGGAAGTCAGGCTTTGGAAAATCTTGACGTGGTTGAGGCAGTCATGCTGCACAAACCCAGGGAGTGCCATTCCTACTGAATCCTATGTAGCCTGCTTGGCATGTGTGGGGATGCTGAGAGAGACCTACCAGGGACATACACATGGTTTGCTGAGGCGGGAGAGAGGGGGAAGACAGAAGGAGATGAAGCGTGAGCCAGGTGACAAAGTACATTATGTATCATCACGATTGTTTTTGGATTTCATACGGAGTTCACCTGACTCATTGGTGTTTCAGAAAGGCCTCTTGAGTCACAGTTTAGAGGGTAAGTTGGTGAAGTTCAAAACCAGAGGAAAGACAAAGGCTGAAATATGACCTTTCCATTGACTTCCCTCACTTTTGTGGTTGGCACCATGCTGGGCCAAAACACCCTCTGCCCGAGTGCAGACGATTACGGTGAGCGCCTGATGAACAGGTGTTCCCACTTGTCCCGCATCCTACACGATGTCACCTGATCGTGTCACCCTGTAGGAGACCTCTCACGGATCAGGTGTTGACATTGCTGTTGAGGAGGTGGCCGAATTCCTTACTGGGGCCAGCACAGCCTCGCAAGATTTAGTGGGCACCAATCTTGCCACCACCTTGACCTCCGTTTTCGTCTGTCTTCCCCATTCTCATCCACTGCATGTTGTTTCTTCTCACAGAACTTGTCTAAACCCTTTTGCTCCCCCACTGCCTTCACCATAAACTATTACTAACCTGTATTTGTGGCCCCCCCATTCCTGCTCATTGTCACTTCCTTGGGGAGGCTTAGTGACCCCCCCCGTCTGCTACTTATCGCGGTACCAGGTATCTCTCCTTTCTAGCATTTATCTTGGTCGTACATTTACATTTCTTTATATGTATCTTTGATTGTCATCTGTCTTTCCTGCAAAATTATAAGCTTCTTGAGGGTGAGTATTATTTTTATCAGCCGGTCACGTATCCTCCCCCTCTCTTAGCACATTGTCTTATAGTTAGTAACATTCAGAAATACTCCCGAATGAGCGGATAAGTGGGGGTTTAGGGTAAAGACGTTGAGAGGAGGGGTAGTCTGGGTGGCTCACTCTCTTAAGTGTCTGACTTTGGCCATGACCTCATAGTTCCTGACTTTGAGCCCTGAGTCAGGTTCTCTGCTGTCAGCACAGAGCCTGCTTGGGATTCTCTGTCCCCTCCCCTGCTCAAAAGTAAAAGTAAAAATTAAAAGTAAAAGTAAAAATTAAAGTAAAAATTAAAGTAAAAATTAAAGCATAAAAAACAAAAAACAAAACCTCGAGAAGAGGACCAGAGACGTGGGATGGATTTGTGGGAAAGTAATCTGGTTTTACCCGGATGACTGAGTAGATGGTGGCATCCAAAGTTTGTCTACAAACAAACGTAGGGGATCCAGGGTTATAAATGCAAAATAAGCGACTTATCCATAGTATCCCTCAACAATATGAAACATCTAGCCCATGCTCGGTATTTGCTTTTATTCTGCTTGACCCAGAACAATGGCAGTCATTAAAATCTTCACGGAATAGCAAGGGTTTTTTTATTTTTTATTTTTATTATAAGCATGTCTTCCTATAGATTTTGTTAAGTATTCTTTGTTATTTACGAACACAGAAGGGTGTTGTTTTGAAAGGTGAAACACATGCGATGTTGGTGTTAGGAGATGGAAGTGGACCTGACTTATGCCCATAGAAGGAAGATGTTGGTGAGAAAGAGTGTGGGCAGTGCCGGGTCCTTTTTAGGCCAGCCTGGCCCATTTAGTTGTAGTATTAGCTAGGTAACCTGGGGCAGGTCACAGAACACATTTTCATCACTTGTAAACCCAGAGTGAAAATACTTGCCTTATGGTGTTGTTGGGAGTTAGAAATATCTGTAAAGTGCCTGACACTTAGAAGGCATCACAGTGATGGCATTGGGTCTGTACCCAAACGTCAACTATAGTATGTATGGCAAGGCGAATTATAATGAAGGTTTAACTTTCTTGGAAACTAAATTTATCCCTTGTGAAACTGTCTCTTCTGGCTTGTTCTTAATCCAGGAACCCACATTATATGCAAGTACCTAGCAGCACATTTTACTACATGTTAATTGCCTTCCTTTCTGGAGAATTTAAATAGTGACTCACCTCCAGGATGCCTCCTGGCATGGTGAAAATCACAGAAGAAAAACAGAAAGATTTTGCTGAGCTTTGTTTTGATTTCTCCATATTTTCAATTTTTACCCATAGCTTTCAAGACCCACATTAAGTGTTTCCAAGTATATATTAGAGGTTCTCATCCCTGACTTCAAATTAGAATCAAGCAGGGAGAGTTTTAAAAACTATCCAAACTTGGCCCCACTCTATACCAGTTAGATTAGAATCCCAGGAGTTTTATGCTCAGACATCCTTATTTTTCAAAAGCTCCCCATGTGGGTGATTCTAATAGGCAGTTGGTGGTGAGACCCTCTGATGTAAATAAAACTTACCTTAAATCCCACCCTCTCTCCACACTGAGCCACTTTCAGCCATCACATTACTTGGTTGTTGATTGGAATGAATGGATTAATAGGGTGAATGAATGAATAATCCCCTACTTTATTAAATAATGCTCACCTTGTATTTTGCTTTGATCTTCAATCTCCTCTGGTAGACTTAAGATCCTTCTTAAGGTCCTTATCAGGGTAATTGGGGACCTCATGGCATTAGTACAGTTCCTTAGAGAGAGTACATACTCGGTAAATGCCTGTCACATGACAGAAAGGTTTATGGAGTTCACCTATTAGGAATAAGTAACTCTTCCTCCTGACTCTTAAAAATATTTTCTTTCTGTGAATTTAAATGATAAACATTTTTCTACTTGTAATAGAACTATGTAGTTAGGCTGTCTATATGGGCACTAATTTTCTCTGAGCCTGTTGAGATAGTACTACAGCTTATCTTGAAAGAACCGTTGACTCCCCAAATGTCCATCGACTGATGGATGAATAAAGAAGATGTGGTATACGTACATAATGGAATATTACTCAGCCATGAAAAAGAATGAAATCTTGACATTTGCAATGACATTGATGGAGCTAGAGAGTGTTATGCTAAGTGAAATAAGTCAGAGAAAAACAAATCCCATATGATTTCACAAATATGTGGAATTTAAGAAGGAAAACAAACAAAGTAAAAAATAGAGATAAACTAAGAAACAGACTCTCCACTACAGAGAACAAACCAATGCCTACTAGGTGGGAGGGGGTGGGGGGATGGGTGAAATAGGTGATAGGGACTAAGGAGTGCACTTGCTGTGATGAGCACCTGGGGTCATATATAAATGTTGAATCACTATATTGTACACCTGAAATTAATATTACACTGTATGTTAACTGGAGTTTAAATAAAAACTGAAAACAGAAAAAAAAAAGCGGGGGGGGGGGCGGGGAAGAACCATTGGCCCCACCTTTGGATGAGCTCCAGCCCGGCAATGGGGGGTAGGGAAAACCAGCCAAGCTCCAAGTCACTTCATGCAGGACGCTGCAGTGAGGTTCTCTCTTCTTGCCTCATGGAACCCTAGACCCTCGCTCAAACACGAAGGCTCAGACCCACCCTTTGGCACATCTTTCAAACTTTCCATGATCTCATACTTTGGGGATGCAAACTTCTACTAAAACTTCACCCTAGGCCTTCCCCTAAGACCTTGCTAGGCCACCTGAAGCTGCCCTTAATTGCTGTTGACTTCGTTTGTTGTGATGTTCTTTTCCTTAAAAAAAAATGCAATTTCCAGTAGGGAGGGGCTTTAAAATTCCAGGGCATAAGGATCCAGGGTACATGTAATTCAGTCTCACTTGGGCCTTTTTATTCAGTTGGTCAAACTCCAACTCTGTCTTGATTAACCTGAGTTTCACAGTCACAAACATGCAAACAATATGCATTTTCTCCTTTCTCCTTTTACTTCTGTGCCATAAGATCCCAGTGACCTCTGTGTGGTCATTGTACTCAGTGTCTTTTGCTACCAACTCACCGTGATGCCTTTACCTCCAGTACAATAAATGCTCCTTCTGACCACCTCCTCTGATCAATACTTCCCATGAGGCTTATTGATGTAAATGTGCACACAACGCCTTTCATACTATTGTATTTGTTCTCTTGGGAAACAAAAGCAAATCTCAATAGCCTTTGAATACAAACAATTAATGAAGTGAAATCCTAGTATCCCACCTCCACTGTGACAGATAAAAGGAAATAAGCAAAATAAGGAAATCTCCATTCAGACTGGGTGCTATTGGGATGTCTAATGAAGCTATGTCTATTTCTTAAAAAGCAGATTTAGCTTGTGGACCACTGGAATGTTGCTGACACAATTCTTGCTGTCCACATGGGTGGCAGACTTCTGAAATGTGGAAGATCAAACATACTGTGGCGAGCATTGAACATCACGTTACAAGTGTGCCCATGGTAGTTAATAAATTGTCAAAAATAATAAGACTGCTGCCAAGAATAGAAGCTATAAATAGCAATAAAATAAAATAAAATGAGACATGACTGCTGTGGATTCTTTTGAAAGATAATTTTCCTTGTAAGTAACCTCTGCGAGCAACACACAGCTCTTAGATGGTAAAACCTACACTCCTAGCTCCTGAAGAGAGCAGCCGGGGGAATTAGAATGCACCCAAAGATAGGGAGTTAGATAAGGCTGCAGCTACAGGGTGGCCATTACATTAAGTAATTTAATGAACACTGATACTGAGGAAATAAATCAAATGCAAACAATCAACACCAATCAAGGAAGCTGAGCATTTCAGACACTTAAAATGTATTAAATGAGTGTTTCAATCACAGTGGGTACTTTTTCACAAACTCTCTTAATCAGCTAGCATCATTTTCGACAAAATGGCCCATGCATGTAAATATGGTGATCTGAGAAAAGTCCAATGGTCCATTCACACACAAACACGATTAGGAATGGAAATTCTGCTTGGGGTTTTCACAGATAGGGTAAACAACAGTAGACACATTGGGAAAGGTTAGTGAAAGACACTTTTTGGAAAAAAAAAGGCATTAAATAATATTTTGCATGTGGTGAAAAAAAAGAATTTCAAACATAGAATAAAATTTCCGGTCTAATTATAGGCAGCCAATTCACCTCCCAGAGGCAATCATTTTTGTTTTTTTAATGTGTCTACCATAAATGCTTATTCATATCTAAGTTCTTTTATGTGCATTTGTATTTATGTATTTATTATGTGTATCTATATTATATGCATGTGTGATTATCAATATTTTAATACTTATAAGTACATAAAGTACAATACTATAACTTATAGGTACATAAATCATATATTATTTATACCATATAACCAATTATTTGGTACCTTGTTTTTGGTATGCAGTCATATATCATGAAGATCTTCCTGTATCAGCCTATGTAGGTCCTGTACATTCTGCTTCAGGTTTAAATAGGATTTTATTGTAGGAGTCTATCATTTATGTAAGCATTCCTTTGTAAGGCATTTAGATCATGTCCAGTTTGGGAAACTATAGTTTCTTAAACACACACGTAAATATATATACACACACATTTGAACACACAGTTGAGATTATTTTGGATTTTAAAATCCAAAATACTTGGGTTCCAAGTATATATTTTAAGTTTCTGAGTGTATACACACACACACACACACACACACACACACACACACACACGCATACACATTCATACTTTTCCACTTTACATATATTATGGTATCTAATTCTCATTTAAATATTAGTATTACATCTGTTCTACAGACTATGAAACTGAGGAACAGAGAGGTTAAGCAATTTTCTATAAGTTACCCAGATAATAAACACATGACCCTTCTTCTGAACCCAGGTCTCCTGTTCATCTGGACTTTAGTCATCTTTAATCACCACTCTGTAGTTTGAGTTTTTGACTGATGTTAAAACTACCAGAGTCATAGTATAATTGTATACACTTAAAAGAATGTGTATATCTGGAAATGCTGGGGAAAATGTTTTTGTTGTGTTTTCTCTCCAGAGAAAGCCAAGTTCATTCTTTTCAACCAAAAGAGGTGTCTGAATTGTAAAAGTTACTATCAGTGTTAGCAAAGAGTAAAGGTGGATATTCCTACTTACATAAGGGCCTTATGATACTCTTATTAGTAGCTGTGCTTGGAGAAATTTATATATATTCCTGGGAGGAAGCTTTTTTATTGGAAAATGTCACATGAATTAGTGTTCTGTTTGTCCCTTCCTTTCCACTGCACATCTTCACATCTTTGAAGAGATTTAGTCCTTTACACTTTCAGGGGACTTTAGTTGATTTGAGAGCAATAAAAGTATTTTGATTCTTACAATTCCAAGTGCTCTTAGAGGGTCTCGGGAAGCACAGTTGAAGGCTGTTCCAGTAACACTGGCTGTAGGTTCATTTACATGAGCGCACGGCTGTTAAGGCTTAAGGTTGCAACTGCATTTGCTTTCTCTCTCCACACCTTTCTCCCCTTGCCACCTCCCAAACAAGGCATCTTTGTGTTGTCTGCTCAGCTGTCTTCTCTTCTTCAGCAAGCAGCAGCCTGCCCCTTCCTTTCCCTCGGGGGTCAGGTGGGTGCACCCACCTGATTCAAAAGTGGCACCTAACCCAGGCCTGACCAGTCAGCGAATGGCTCAGGGATGAGTACGTGATCCAGGGCAGGCCTGTGCAACTCACTTCACAAACTGCTGGGGAAACAGCACCTTAATTTGCCTGGTTAGGGGTTGTGAGCATGGGAGTTTGGAGTAGCTGTGGCTGCCATAGTGGGAGATCCTAAGATGAGAGGCAGAAGAGAGGAAAGCAGCTCCAGGAGACAGAGGGAGAGCAAGCCCAGGTGACCCTGTACAAACACCTGTGTTTGAGCTCCTCTCTACCCCTGGGGGTTTCAGTTACAAAAGCCAGGAAACACTTTCCCTCCCTTGCCAATGCAGTTTGAGGTGGGTTTTCTTGTACTTTCTCATGGTGAGGCCCAACTTATTACAGACTTTCCTCATTACAGTTAGCAACGTTTCCATATATCTAGTCATCTTAGATAAAATCTGTGGAAAATTTTTGACTTTTTAAATTTTTTTTTTCAACGTTTATTTATTTTTGGGACAGAGAGAGACAGAGCATGAACAGGGGAGGGGCAGAGAGAGAGGGAGACACAGAATCGGATACAGGCTCCAGGCTCTGAGCCATCAGCCCAGAGCCTGACGCGGGGCTCGAACGCATGGACCGCGAGATCGTGACCTGGCTGAAGTCGGACGCTTAACCGACTGCGCCACCCAGGCGCCCCTTGACTTTTTAATATAAAAAATATTACCCCACCGTCCCTCCCAATCTACCCTCTGCTCTACTTTGAAAGTTATTTCACTAAATTTCTGATTTGGTTATGTCCCTTCCTCTATCAAAAAATGTTGGTGGCCTGCCATTTTCTACAGAATGAAATCTTTATGTTTTAGCCTGGTATTCAACCCCGGCTTCGGGTCCTGGTGCCCCCACTCACCTCATGCAGTCTTTGTTCCAGGAAGAGCGGAGAATCAACTCTGTCCCCCTAAGATGGCATGTATCTTCATAACTTTATGCCTTTGTGATGCTGTTTCCTTCTTCAGGGCTTGATCTCTTCCCAGTCTGCCTTGGCACATCCCTATCTCCTCTGGTACAGTGAGTGCTCCATTTTTAGGAGTCCTAGAGTTTTTACTGTCTCTGACAGTATGATATTTATTATATTTGATCAGAGATAGTCACTCATATATCTTCCTCATGCCCTTGTTTGAGGGTTTCTTGGCAGCAACTGCGTCTTCATTTTTGGGTCCCTGGGGTCCATAACATTGCTGAACCAGAGCAGGAGCTAATGCGTGTGAATAAAGTCATAAATAAATGAATGGTTGAACGAATGATGTGGTTTTACTTTTTGGTTCTTTGCAAGCAACGCCCATGGTTTCATGAATCTAAGCAGAAATTATTGCTTTACTCTTTTCTTATTTGTACTATCTTGTAGGTTTTCACTCCTGCAAAAAAAAAAAATTTTTTTTTTTTGACAGCTGTCATGAGGATTCTTTTAATGCAATCTGGCACTAAATACCTTGCCAGATACATTTTCCTTGAGGACATTGATAATGGCTTTTTATGGTTAAGATCCCTCTAAGGCTATGTACATGCATCAATGATTTCATTTTTCATTTATCTATTCATTGACTTTTATTAAGCACTTCACAGAGTCCAGACCTTGGGCCAAGCGACAGCAGACCCAAGACAATGAAAGCATACTTTCTACCTCTAGGGATACCGCAGTCTGTAGCCTAAAACCTATCAGCTTTTATTGTTGGATCTCTTTACTACCCTGCATATACTCATAATAATCACTATTTATTAATAACTTTCTGTCTGCCTTATGCACACCCTTGATGGCTCTCCTAACAACTTTGAGAGGTATTAGAATCCTTATTTCTTGTAGGAGGAAATAGAAGCTCAGCGAGCTGAAGTGACCTGACCAAGTGCTTAGAGTTACTCAGCAGTGGAAGTGCCATTCGACTGTCATTTATTGATGCCAAAGCCACTGCACCATAATG
Source organism: Lynx canadensis (assembly GCF_007474595.2). Classification (NCBI taxonomy): domain Eukaryota; kingdom Metazoa; phylum Chordata; class Mammalia; order Carnivora; family Felidae; genus Lynx; species Lynx canadensis. The sequence goes on from NC_044318.1 coordinate 5,484,333, forward strand.
CCTTTCCATGTCCTTCTTTCAACAAGACCTCTTGCAACATGGGGCATCTCTCCCATGTTTTCTTATTCAAAATTTTAAGCTCTCTCAAGCCCACTGAAATGATTATTTCAGCAAAAATATGCAGCTTACTTTGACCTAACTTCTTGCTAACTCCTCTTTTGCTTAAATATTTTAGCTTTCTTAGATGTCCGTGTCCATACTCATATTTTGGGCATCCATAATACTAGAATTTTTTTAAAGTTTATTCATTTATTTTGAGAGATAGAAAGTGTGGGAGGGACAGAGAGAGAGGGAGAAAGAGAATCCTAAGCAGTTTCTACTCTGACAGCTGATGTGGGGCTTGGAACCATAACCATGAGATCATGACCTGAGCCTAAACCAAGAGTCAGATGCTTAACTGACTGAGCCACCCAGGCACCCTGTAATATTAGAATATTTTGGCTGCAAGTAATGGAAACACAATCCATACCACTTTTAACAAAATGGAGTAAAAGGAGCCCCAAATGATCATAGACTATATTGGATAATGGATTTGGGAGATTTTTGTGTTAGCCTACAAAATCAGATTTTAAAAAATGCAGGAATGAAGATGTCAGAGACTGGACCCCAAGGTTTTATCACTGGATCCAATGGCCAAAAACTGTAAGGACACTGTCTTTTTGCATTCACCTTGTGTCTCCACCTGTCTGTACCTCTTGGTGGCTTAGCAGCGTCTCCTGCTGAAGACAAACTCCAAGCAGCCAAGGAAGAATGGGCAGGCAGATCCCACATGTTACCTTTGAACAACATGATTTTCCCCTTTCCCCCAAAGCATGGGACCACCGTCCTTTCCCTCTTTAGCAGTAAAATCTCTGAGAAGAACCTCAATTGGTTTGGCTTTGAGCTCATCCTTTACTCAGTCTTTGAGTTTGGCAAGAAGAGTGTTACCGTTCTTGGAAGCTCTGTGGTAATACCATTGGTTGGGTAAGTAATTGTCCAAAAGAAAGAGGGGTGATTCCACCAGAAGAGAAGGTATGAGAAAATGTGTGAGGAAGCCAGATAGTAAATGGCATAGTCATCTCCAAAAGGTAGGGTTGGGATTTGTGCTAGTATAATTATGTGCACCATAGGTAGAGGGCATTTGTCTGGTACTACCTCAGTTTATGTCTCTTCCCAGAATCCTGTCTCATATAGTGTTTGTCACTCTTAAAAATATCCAGGTTTAGGGGCACATGGGCAGCTTAGTGGGTTAAGTGTCCAACTCTTGATCTTAGCTCAGGTCTTGATCACAGAGCTGTGAGTTCAAGCCCTGAGTTGGGCTCCATGCTGGCCATGAAGCCTACTTAAAAAATCCAGGGTTAGATGATAAGTGGTATGGCCACTCTAACACAGATACAATATTTGAAACTGTGATTGTCTTGGGAAACTCAGAATGGCTTTCCTTCCCTTGATTCTAAGATCGTTCCATGTATATAATAGTCATCTGGTCTTCAACTGATGGGAAATAACTTGGGACAGTGGACGAAGCACTGATGTCAAATCAGATGGTCACTTCTCTAGTCTTGACTTGGCTCATCGGTCACTTACATGATTTGGAGCCCATCATAACACCTGTCTGAACCTCATCTGTAAAATGGTTGAAGTACTAGAAGTCCTATTTCCCTCATAAAGTCATGAGGGAGAGGCAGTTAGCTGGTGCATGAGAAAGTACGGTGTAGACTATACAGTTCTGTACTGTTACTATAATAAAAACAGCTAACCTACATTTTGAGTGTTTATCTAGACATTGTGCCAAGCTTTTGCATGAACTACCTCATTTTATCTGCAAAACAACCCTTTACGATAGTATTGTTAGGTCTGTATTACAGATGAGAACACTGGAGCATAGAGAAGCAAAGATAATTGCCTAAAATCATACAGCAAAAACTTTGCAAAGCTAGGATTCAAACTTGGACCATGACCGTTCACCACCAGGCAGTGTTGAATTACTTTCATGTATGGAGTGTGCACCTCTGTGTGTTGGGGGGAGGGGGGAGGGGAGAAGGAGAGGGAATTTTCTTTCTTGACTCTGCCTTATTTCTCTGACTCTGCTGAGAGGAAGCATCAGCCAGGTTGTCATGAGTAGTAGCCATCCTCCAAGATGGTAGAGAAGGACCAGCACTGGTTAATGGCTCTGGGATGATCCCATATTGAGGGACATCCGTCCCTTTGTGCTCTGACATTGATGTTACTGTCAGTTGACAGTGAGCTTTATCATCAATCCCTTCAAGTACAAAAGGCCACTGTTCGGAAACTGTCATTAAAAGCAGCCTCTCTTTTTAAAAGCAGTCTCTCCTTTATTCCCTCCATAATAGGAGCCAGTGTACCAGAAGAGACTGACCTTAAGTTGAGCCTGTTTAGTTAAAAAAAAAAAAGAAAGAAAGAAAGAAATAGAATAGGTTATGTTTTTAATGTATTTAAGATTGAGGCTCAGAATTAGAATGGAGCTGGGGGTAGTAGGAAATAGAAGGCAGGGTGGGAGAAAGCAGAGGTGGCCTTGGGTTTTCTTTGCTTTTGGATAATGGGCATTTCTAGTTAAATCAACACAGTCTATTTCACAACCTGTCTCCTGGTGATGTATATACTCTTTGGACAGGGTTGTGGGCTGCCTAAAGATCTCTCTTAGCCATAGGACATGGGTATAAATAAGCTTTATGTAGTCACAGCTGCTAAGGGTGATTATGGGTAGAGTGCATTCTAAAAGGACAGGGCAGGATGTTCATTGTTACAAGGGAGGAGGGGAGGGAGAAGATCCTGAAGGGAAGCAACAGGCAGAGTTCTACCGAACAAACTTCCTCCATGGTCTTTGTCACTTTTTAATGACCCTTTGGGGAGGTGATTTTATTGTAATGGAAAACAAAGACACTTGTGATTGAGAAGCAACTCAGTATATGGTACATGGCTTTTACAACCAGGCTTCCCAGGTGCAAATGTAGCCTTTGTCACGTACAAGTCACACAACCAGTGTGCAAGTTGCTTCACCTCTCCGTGCCTTTCTACACAGCTATAACCCAGCCAGCACATTAGCTGTGAAGGTGAAATGAGTTGACACATGGAAAGAGCTTGGAAGAGCACTTGGCACATAGTGAGGGCTCAGCCAACATTTGTTCTTATTTACATTTCATGCATTCGTAGACATAAACAAGGCAACAGGCAAGAACTGATCATTCCACATTTTGAGAGTGCTTGGAAGGAAGGTCAGTTAGGATTTAGTTTTCCTCCCACCATCCCATTGGAAGGGAACAGAAGGTTCTGAGGGAAAAAAAGGGAGCTTGTTGTTTCAGTGGAGCTGAAAGGAACCAATATAACTGGAGTGTAGTGAGCAGGGTGGGCCTGGTGGGCCTTGAGGAGAGGCAGGTAAGCAGGACCAGATCAGGCAAGGCCTTGTGTGCCAAAGTAAGGACATGGCTTCCATTTTACAGCACACAGAAGCCATGGGAGGTTTGAAGATTGGCTTGCTCAGATTCCCATTTGAAGATTACTCTGTCAGTGGAACAAAAAATGGCTTGTAGGAAAGACCAAAAGGGGTCTGTTGCATTTCAGTGGGAAAGAGGTGATATTGACTTACCAGGGAGTGTTAGGGTCAGATCACTGCCCCTGCCCCCCAGCACCACCACCCCTAGCCCCCAGCAGACAAGGTCTGGTGCTCTAGCTATGTGTTCTCACGACAATGTGTACTTTATTACTTTCCTCTGCCATTGCTTGTTTTCACTAGGCTGTAAGGCAAGGACTTTATGTCTTCTCTCTGCTTCTTTATGTGCTCGGTTCCTGTCCATCACCAAACTCTTAATAGGCTCTCAGTATTTATTTAATGGATGAATGTATACAGTATAGTACTCATTGCAGTGTTTGATTTTGCTAGCCTATGTTACATCCAGCAGTCTACTTCATGGAGAGGAAAGTCATTCCTTTTGAACTTGCGGTTATTTGTGATGGGAGGTGGGATTCTACATATCTTTATGTCAAGGAAAATGAACAACACTGTGGATCTTGGACAGGGCAAAGGCAATACTTGGCTCTATTTTCTGCAGCAAGGTATCACCTTAGCTCCTTATCTGTGGCATCTCAACCAGGAGCCCTAGTTAATTTTCATGCAGAAGAAGCTTTTGAAAGCCAGGCCTCTTTCATGCTCTGGGAAGATTTGAGAGGGGTCAACCCTGTTTAGATTGGTTCTCTGCACCACTCGGGGAAGCCTGCTGGCTGTTCTCAGCATGGAGTATGTTGCAGGGAGGAGATGAGCAGGAAACAGACCAAAGAACCAGGGCACTTCCCAGCTTGAATCAGGCCTGTCTTGTGTGGATTCATTATTTTGTTGAAATTGATCCCCAGAATGGCAGACATAGTATATTTGAATGTGAACCAACAGTACATTTCATGGCCAAGCAAATGTGGTTTTGGATTATCCACCCTGGTTGATTGTCCTTGCTTCCAAACCCTTCCATTAGTGCAGATAATTGAACTATACCTGGTTTCGTGTTTTCACACCCAATTTGATGTCCCTGTGGCATTTGCTATGGTGTGGGAAGTGTGAGATGATCTCTTCCTGCTAGTTTTCATTCACAGTGGGGCTGGTGTAGTTTACAAGCATCAGTGACTCTGGCTGTCACTTAATGAGAGCTTCCCATGTTCCAGCCATTGTGCTCAGCCCTTTTTCAGGATGATCACATTCAATCCTCACAACAATACTATAGTAATACTAATAATACTAATAGCCATTTATTTAGCAATTACTGTGTCCAAGTGCTGTTCTAAGTGATGGCATGTAGTAACTCATTTATTTGCAAAGCAACCCAAAAAGCAATAACTCCAATCCCAGGGAATGAGAGTCACATGGACCCAGATCGGAGCGATAGCCTTCGTATTGAAGCAGGTGGAAGACTTGCCTGTAATGTAGGTACTGCTATCCTACTGTTGTTATAGGGATTTCAGAATGGTTAGGTTCCTTGCCCAAGGTCACACAGCCAATGTGTGGTCTGTCAGAAATTGAACTCATTTTTCTGTCTCTAAAGCCCTTGCTTTCTTTTAGTTCTAGCTACCGGGAACCAAAAACCAGACATTTATTATCGGTGGGTTTAGGACACTTGACACTTTAACAGAGAAACCATCTTCCAGATTTTTATTAAAGTATGACTTTGCAGTGATATCACGGCAGGGTAAGTGTTGGGGATGTGATGTTCAGTTCTGTAATTGTGTAGAGAAGTGGGCTTGAAGAAATTCTAGGAGCCTCAGTTAGTCAGAAGAGCAGGATATCATAGTGTGCTCTTGCTTTGTTGTTGTCTCCCTGCCACGTTTTGTTGTTGTTGTTGTTGCTGCTCTTGTGGTCTTGTAAACGATTTGTGACTGTGTGTAGCCAGGAGCCAGAAGGACAGCATTGGCTTTGTAAATTTGCAACTGATATTCAGATAAGTACATAGTTAGCATGGAGCAGCAGAAGAGATTGTCTGGAAGATTTAAATTCTGCACAGGGAATTAGCAAATAGTTCCTGATAACAGTGACTTTCAGATGGGTGTGAACGGGGAGTGGAGGCCCAGCCCATCAAGACAGTTAATAATAGAATGGATTGTTCAAGAACAGCAGTTTATGTGCTTATCATGTGACAAATAATATGCTAGACTTGCATTCATATATTGTATAATGCATTTCTCCCAGTAGCCCTATGAGGTAGGTACTCTTACTATCCCCTCTTACAGACAACAGTACCGACTTTCTGCCCGTTGAAGGGACATAGCCGTTCCTTCTCCCTCTGTCCCACCCCACCCTCTCTATTACGTACACGTATCCCTCTAATAAATGGCAAAGATGGGATTTGAACTCAAGTCTCTTGTACCTCCAAATCCTGTTCTCCTAGAGATCAACATTAGGGGCTTCAACAAAAAGATGACTGAAAGCAATCTGATTTACGTTCCGCCATCCCTCATAATTAACATTCTTTTAGCACCTCCCAAAGTGACCACGTGTATTGCTGGTGTACCACCGCCTTTGGAAGGTGAGGTGGGCTCCATAGCCTCCGTGCACCGACTCCTGGGGAAGTCACAGCACACCTCTGAGACAGGTACCATACTACCATACTTCTGGTTCATATGGGAAAGCTGAGATGAATTTTCCAAAGTCACCTACACAGAGGTTGTATCAGAACCTGGTCTCTGAGCCATAAGTTTGTACTCTTAACCACATCCTATGTTGTCTCCCAGCCAAAGCTAGACAGCTGGTTTGTGGGTGGATAGATAGATACATAAAGGTATACCTATGTATATACATACATTGCTGTCTATCTCTGTATCTGTCTGTCCGTCTCTCTCAGTTCAGAACTCAACACTGTGCTGCCTTTCTCTTTCTTCTGAGTCATCTGACCAGCTCACTGCATTTTAAGCAGCAGTGCACTTAACTCCTTGCTTACATCGGTATTCCTCTTTGTAGCAGCCCCTGTCACAATAGCAATTGGAATAAAACCCAAAGAGTGGCGCAGAGAATACAAATGGGTTATGTTTCTCTTCAACTTGGAGTAGGACAAAATTCTCATAAAGAACAAGGGAACAAAGGTTCCGTGACCAACATACACCAGGGGACTCCAGCTCTCTCGGATATAGGCCTGTGCAACATAATGGAAAGAGAAATTTGGGATAAAAGGAATTCAGGGAGAATTTTAGGTGGCTTTGCGGGATGGAAGCTCATGATCCTGTCCGTGTATATGCATCATCATTAATAGCATTTATTGAATATCTACTCTGTAAGCAAATCTATTGTATGTCCCCTACCTATACAGCTTATGACTCAGAGAATATGGATGCATAGGAACTGAATACTTGTATTTACAGAGAACTTTTATCTGTGTATGTATCACCTGCACAAATGGTTGTCTTTAATAATATCATGGAGGTTGTCAGTTAAAGGGACTATACAACTCCGTTGTTGGAAATAAGAGCTTTTTTAGTAATTAAGAACTGATGTGAAGTTAAACCCTTTATTTTGAGAGGCAGAATACCAAAGCGGTTGAATGTGGGCTTGGTCTTAATCCTGACTGAGTTTGAAGCTTGATTCTAATGTCAAATGATTTGGGGCAAGGTGAGTGACTTCTCTTACCTTCAGTTTCTTTTTCCACAGAAAAGAAGTTCTTTAATATCTGTGTACCCCTTACAAACCCTTGGTCCGTAGAATTCCAGCCTCTTTACCAATTGCCAGTCAGTTGAGTAGAACAATGAAAAACATAATAATCTTTGACAATTAAAATAACTTAAAACAACTTACGAATTTCTCCTGGGGAAAACATACATTACAGCAAATGTAATTTGTAATCTTCAGCAACACTCCTCATGTCCTCTTTTCTTCCCTGTGCTCTCGGATTTATACCCTGTCACAACCTTGCATGGGCTGTGTCCAGCCCCTCCCACCACCACTGAGCCCTCAGCACATCAGCCCCTCTACCTTCCCCTACAACCTATTATTCCATGCGTGGTTTGTCCTGTCTCACTAAGCCTGCCTATTCCTCCTCTTGCTCCTATTCTCACAGTTCAGCATCAGCTATGTCCAGGCACCTGTCTGACAGATCAGCAGACTAGGGAGGGAAATAAGCTGAATGACGAATCTGCTTACCAGTCAGGGCGATGGGTAGGGTGTGGAAGTACTGCCCCATCTATACGTTTTGGTTTAATCATCCCTTGTACTCTTGCTTCTACTTGTCAAAGGCACGTAATGAAGGCCGAGCCTCAGACCACTCATTCCCAGACCCAGAAAAAGTCTGGCACTTGAGTTGTAGCAACATCTGCAGGTTAATTAAGGGCCACTTTTTCCCAGGTCCTGATAGGATGGGCTAGGTGTGGGACAAGGGCTTATGGTTCGTGCAGCCAAGAGACAAAGGCAAATGGCAGGCCAGGAAGAGTGAAAGAGATGTAAGTCACTATGAGCTGTTGCTCTGGGGAGGCTGGTGTTGGACGTGTGAATAAATAATGATTTTGACTGTAAGACCAAGGAGGGTGGTTCCTCAGACTCATGGGTACAGAGGGGTAGCCAGTAGGAGAAGCATGTGCCATTCAGTGTCCTGGAAAGTTAGTGATCATGGTGACTTCCGAGGTCCACAGAGAAGGTCATCCTGGAAGGATGGATAGAAATGGCATCCAGGTAGAAAGTATTGTCCAGTAAGGGGCAAGGGCTGAGTCAAAGGGCTGAGGCAGGAGGAGGCCGGTATCCCTCATTTCAGGTGGACTGAAATCCCTAGGCATTTGAGAGCATGGAGTTCAGGTGGGAGCAGTGAGACACAAAAGTGAATCACAGAAGGTGGTGAGACCAGATTATGTGGACCCTGAAAGCCAGACTCAGGCTTTGGACTTTACACCAGTTGCTGTTGTGAATTTTGCAAAGTATGTAAGCCATTGTAATCTTCATGTGTTTAGGGCAGGAGTTCTCGGCCTTGGCACTAGTAACATTTTCATCTGGACAGTTCTTTGTCGTGAAACACTGTCTTCTGCATTTCACGAGGCTTAGCAACATCCTCGTCCTCTACTCACTAGATGCCGGGAGCATACTCCCTCTCTATTATGACAACCAAAAATGTCCCCAGATGTTACCTGCGGGAGAAAACCACCTTTGGTTGAGAAACTCTTACGAAGGTATTGCTAACAGCAGTGTGTGGGATGGAAAGAAGAAGGCGTATGGAATTCTTAGAAGGCTATAGCAAAAGATGGAGGCAGCAATGATGAGGGAGTGTGCACCCCAGTACATAACCCCAGCACCTCTACTGCCAGCAGGATTACCATGAGTATCTAATATTTGTAGAAGAAAGAGGCCTGGGGTTTGGGGTATTTAGAAGGAAGTACACAAGTTGTTTTTTGATGTATTTTATTTTTCTGATTTTATTAAGACGGTATACAGTTAAGGGGACCGTAAATTCACTCTCAGCAGAAATGTTGGCCAAATCCCTTTTCACCATCCAAATTAAAAGACAATGTTAGCAATATTTGATGTTGAGTTTCTGGATAAGATTCACGCTGTCCTTATCCTGGCATCTTTTGTAACATTTTATTTATTTGTAAAACTCCTTAGAATTGTACATTTTTGTCTAGGTTCACTCAGTCTGCACAGCCAGCTGGCCATTAAAGAAATCTAGAAAGAAAATTGCTGGAGCAACCATGCTCTTGTTTGTGTGGCATAATCAACGAAAATAGCCTCAGAAGCGATTATACTTGAAGTTTTAGTGTGAGCACAGACACGCTGTCATTCACCTTGACCCCATTTAGGACTATATCATTTACTCAAATTTCATTATCTGTCTCAAGCAACAATTTCTTGTAAGAGTGCATGTGTTTCTGTGTGTGTGTGTGTGTGTGTGTGTGTGTATGTGTGTGTGCACATGCATATATCCCCTGATTAATTTTGTATCCCATTTCCAAATAAATCTTCCTCAGTCACATCTCTACTCGTATCACGTTCTCTTTTCAAAAATTTTCAATGGCTCCCCATTGCTTATCAGATCAACCCTAAGCCACTTAGTATGGCACTGAATGCCTTCCATGGTCCAAACCCTCTGTTTTTCAGTCTTATCTTTCCCTACTCTGTTGTGTGCATTCCACTTTTTAACTAAGCGAGGTGAATTTTAAACATGTTTATAGAAAAAGAAGAACTGAGTGAATCAACAAGATTCCGAGTCCTTTTAAAACATTAGTGAACAATATGGAATACTGAAATACAGACTTTGCATATGCTCACTTTCTAAATCAAAATTGTTACTTGCTTCTGACAGGGCATCCGGTGTTTAATTTTACTATGTCAGACAGGAAATCTAGAGTTGCACATTCCAAGTGTGTGCATTTATGAATTTTTCATTAATTACTCTGACTGAAATTGGATACAAGCCTAGCTTAGAAGATCACTCATTGTTTGTTTATTCACTTTGTTATCCAGATCTCCTGCTATTCAGTTAAATCTATCATGATTCCTTTGCTTTTGTTCGTTCCTTTTGCAAAATGCTTTGCTTCAGGTCTTTTGAGTATCCTTCCAACTCTCCTATCTATCCTTCATTCAGAGATCAGTAACTGATCTAGTGAAAAGTTCAACACCACTCATATCCCAAACGAGTGACGCATGGCACTTTCTTGATAAATGAATATAGACACATCCACATGTCTCCATTCCACTTTCTTAAGTAAGCTTGTGCAAGAGCTAGGTAAGAGCTCTTTCTTCTTCCTCTCTTCTGTGAAGTCACTGTGCCTTCTTGATTCACCTCCATGTGTTCCCTTTCAGAATATCTGGGGGCGCACAGAGACAAAAGTACAAGTGAAATTGGTGATTTAGAAATATCTGATGAAAATAAGTCAATTTCTCCCCTTTCAAATCTCTGTGCATGGTCTTGTTTAAATATTCCTTTATCTTTGTGAGAAATGGAATTTGAGATTTTCAATTCTGGTAAACAGCCACCACCATAAATCTGCAGGCTTTTGATCCTAGATACCCATTGCCTGTATAAAATCTGTTGAGCTGGGAGAAAGTTCTCCCATTGAAAATAATGCTGCACTTTATATGCCGCCTGTACGCCATGACAGTTGATAGATTGCCACGGGATTAAACATACTTTTCTTTGTCACTGCTGGACAGGGGCGATTTTGGTTTATGGATGCCCCAGATTACTTTCTACCTGCCTCTCTCAGCTGAGTACAGAGAAGTTTCATGACCGAACTCCTCCATCTGATTCTAAGTGACACGTGGTTGACCCTAATATGTTGTCACTAGGTTTTTAGATATTTTAAATCCTTGGATATATGAAGACCCTGGCTTCTGTTCCCTCCCTGCAGATCTGTGTAGGTTTGATGAATTCTGTCTGGAAAGACTCCCAGACAGGACGTCTTGCAGGCAGCCTGAGGACCCTTTTTGCTTTTGTGCCAGAGAAATTTTTGGAGCCCTAACTTCTGGGTTCATATCACATACCCCTCAGTCTTGTGACTGGGTGCATATCGCTTAATCACTGTGTGTCTGTATCAGTTTCCCCATCTGCATAGTGAGGATGCTGAAGCATGCACCTGTTGGGGCTTTGTGGGGATTAAGGGCTTGATATATGCAAGGTGCTGATCCAGATACTGGACAAAGGGTAAATGGTTCGTCTCCTCATGGTTACCATGTGAGTATTGGGTAGATACATAGCTTCATAGAAGTTGAAGGACTTACCAAGTCCCACAGCTCCAATCCAAACTGAGCATGAAGTGTGGAGGGGAGTAGAGTGTGGTGGAATTAAAATGGAATGGGAGAGGGTAGAGTGGAATGACATGTTGTAGAGTGACATGGAGTGGAGCCACAATGGCAGGGAGAAATCTATTTATAGATGTTAATGAAAAACCACAGAAAGAGAAACTTTCAAATGCCTGTATTGAGAAAGCATGCATCTTTCAGGAAAATGAAGATGATATTGTGTAACAGAGGAGGGATGTTAATTGTCTTGTCCTGGGACAAGAACAAGATATGTATCTGTGGATATATTAGAATTATGAAAAACATGCTTTTCTGAGAATGCTATCATCATCTTGCGATGTGTCAAGACCCTGCACCAGAGGTAGATGTTATCTGGAATATACAACAGAACTTAAAAAAAAAAAAAAACAAAGCTCACAGATCAAGGCCATTTTTGCATAGGCTTGTGAACAGACACCCGGGAGGAGTGTTTTTCATATTCCCGGTAGATGAGAGAGAAATTGGCAGCCACCACTTTCCTTCCAAAAGGCCGGCAAGCACTGGCATATTCCCATGGTTGGTGTTCTACCAAAACTGATGTCTCCAGGTCCTGGTGCTATTCCCATCTTTCAGGTTTTCTCTCTTGAGCAGCGTTGCTTTTGCTCTATCTGCTACCAAAATGGGAGGTCAAAGCAAAAGCTGCTTTCCGACAATTCGCTGTTGTAGCCTCTCCCAGATGTCAGATGAAGAGTGTGGTAGTCTCAGTGGCTCACGTGTGCAGAGTGAGAGTCCTGCTGACCGTGGCGCTGACAGAGACGGGCAGGTGAGTCGTTTGCTGGATCATCCTCATCCTGGGATCAGGTCTCTGATTGTTGGCAGTTCCACCAAGCTTTGCCGATTTCATCTGTAAAACCGGGTGCGCTAATTTGCTTTCTTGGCCTGTTGGACCAGCGTGGTTTAAGTTAGGTTGTAAGTGACAGAAAGCAATGGTTTTAAATAGAATTTTACTTTTCTCTTGCACGAAATGAAACCTAAAGAAGGACAGGGCAGATGGATGTGGAGACTCCCGCATCTTCCTTCTATTGAGATATTCCACTGTCTTCAACACCTGGCCTCCACCTTCTGATGAAAGACAGTGATGTGATTTTCCACCGTCACATCCTCGTTCCAACATGCACCGAGGAGAACTGAGGAAATTATATCAAATTTCCTGTTTTCAGTGAGCACTTTCTGGAAGTTGCCCACACCAATGTCACTTATGTTTATTAGCCAGAACTTAGCCACATGACTCTACCTAATCAAAGGAAGCTGGTTAAAGTAGTTTTTATTATGGGTAACCATATGCCCTACTGGGGCATTAAGCTGTTTCTTAAGATATAGGGGAATTTGGGAAGAACATTAATGCTCTTTAGCCATATTGATGGAGGCTGTGTTTGCTGCAGCAATATCCCATGAGAATTGGCTGAAAATATTTGTGGTTATTTTACTGTCAACTGGATTACAAAACTTTTCCAATAATGTGTGCTCATGTTTATTTTCATCTCATTATTAGGTCTGTTTTATCATAGGTTCTGGAAGAATCAGAACAAAGGTCCAAAGGCTGTGATTTCTTTATTATTTCTCATTTTGGTAGAGAGAATAGGAAGCCTAATTATGTCTTTGCAAACAGGAATCATGTCCCACTCATTTTTAGTTTATTTTTTGTCTTGAGTATTCTTTCATGCAAGAAAGCACTCACTGTTTTAAGCACCAGGGGTACAGTGGCCTACAAGACAGGCTGGCTCCTTGTCTTCATGAACATTGCATATTGAGGTTAGCACCGTTAAGGACATAAATGGAATGGAGTTGCAAAGAGGCACTGAGTTGGGGAGTGAGCCTGTTTAGATGCCAGGTAGACTAGGAAGGCAACTTTGAGGGAAGCACAGCTGACTTACAGCCTGAAGGACGAGAGAAAGTCACCCAAAGAGCCAAGGAGAGAATTGCAGTAGAGGGAACTGACACATGCCAAAGCTTGGAATGAAGAAAGCTTGGTGTGTTCGAGAGAAGAGGGGGTGGTCAGTGTACCAGTGTGCCAGGGGTCGGAGGGGAGCGCAGTGCCCCACCCAAAGAAGGTGCCCTAGGGTTTTGCTCAACATTAGAGAGACAGACTTTCCACTCCTTTGGAGATTTTATTTGAAATCCATTTGTATGAAGTTCTTGGTCACACCATTTATTCCTGAAACAATCCCACTGGAGAGTGTGCATCCTGAAAGTTATTCCAGTTCAGAACGGTAGGGGGACGGATGTTTATGTTTTTAGGCAAAGATACTGAGAGAGAGGCTTTGATGAAGGCCATTCAGTTGGTTGGGGAAAAATAAACTCATTTAGAGATACGTTTCTGGAATTGCCTGATTTGGATTGAACAGTACAGCCTCCAGTTATAAAACCATTTCCCTCAAGTTTTTTTTTCCCCCAAATCTGTATTTCAGTCTGATAGATGTGGCATATCTTGTGCCTAATTCAACAGGAACTAGTTTCTCTCTCTCCCCCTTCTCTCCCTCCCTCCCTTCCTCCCTCTCTGCTTCATTGGAGCTTGGATCTTCTGCTAGTGTCTACTTGCTTCCTACTTGGCATGCTTGTCACTCCATTTGTTTTTGTAATTTGGGGGATTTTCTTTTTGTTTGTAAATTTGTCATTGTCCCCCACAAAGCTCCCTGCTGTGGTTTGGTAAAGATCTTCTTGTCTTCACATTGAAAGCGCCGTTCCATCTGCGAGCTAGATACTTTCATCCCCAAATGCCATTCCAGAGGAGAAAATTGGAACTGGGAAGATTGGCAACAGTGATCGCTACCCACGGCACCTACTGTTACAGGATTAATAGGACTTAAATCTGCTTGAGCCATGGTGTGAGCCAGCACTTTACTTGCAAGTGGGGCTGAAGTTTAAAGAACAGAATTTTCAGCAGGGCAATCGTCTGGGCTCTTGCTGACCTTATTTCTGGCTGGTGGTGAATTTGCATTCGGAGCTCAATAATTGTACTCTTGGACAGCCTTGAAACCTACAGTTACCCTGCGTCTGCAACTGCCCACACGTTGCTTTCTGGTCTCCTTCTTGTAAAAAAAAAAATTGGGTTGGCTTTTCAGTGTTGTTTTAGATGCTCCATGTGGATTACTCTTTGAAGGTCTGCTTTGCAGATTTCTGTTCTGAAGGGAGACAGTCTTGAGGTCCAAAGAAACGGGTGATCCTTTCCGTGCCACACTATGTCTTCCGCATGGCATTAGCCTGACTTTGTCCCAACAAAAGTCACACTATGTGGGCAGTAAGCTGTAATGCCATTCAAGTGGTAGTTGTCCTTAAATGGTCACTGGGTTGTACTTCTCTGGTTGTAAAACTGTCAAATAATCTCAAGATGAAATTCAAACCCTCCTGATGTTTTGGAAATCCCAGAGTGATCAGATGGCACTCAGGCCTATAGAATCATGTCCCCCCGCTGGTCACCTCCTTACTCAGATCTCTTCAGCCACACAGGCCTTCTCTGAGGTCCTCAGATATGCCATGCTCTGTTCCTCCACAGGACCTGTGCACATCTGGGGTACTCTTCCTTTTCAACCTCTTGAGTTATTTGGATCACTAGATAGATGCCTTCCTGACCTCTAAGTACCAGGCATCCTCTTCTGTAACAGAACGTTCATATATTGTTTTTTCATTCTTAACTTGGCACCAAAACTTTTAGTTATTTGGTTCGTTTACTTGTCCAATTTGTCTCCCTCAGGGACCTTATTTTCCTTGATTACTATTGTGTCCCTAGCATCTAGCAGACTCTTTACCATGTAGTAAATATTCAATGAGTATTTGTTGGATGATTGAGTAAATGAATTTTCAGCCTTGTGTAGGGGGGACCAGCTTGACTGAACGTGAATCCATGGATGGGAATCAGTACATAACATCCTACCTTGTCTTACCCTTCCTTTATATCAATCTGTCTCATAGATTGCAAGTGGATTATGGATTAATGGCCCAAAGATGCCCTTCGTTCAGTTTCTTTCTATGAGTCATTCAACAAACATACTGGAAGGAAGTACTTTAGGCCTTGGTCTAGGTGTCAGGCACCAGGAACCCTAACATGACCATTATGTCATTTGCACATACATGTTTGTCCGGTTATCCTCTTGTCCTTATGTCCCCATTCGTCTTCACATTTTAAATAGTTCAAAATATTTATTATTTTGAAGGGAAGGATTTAGTTTTAGGTGTTCATTTAAAGACCTGGAGATTCCTGTACATCAGTGCTTCCCAAGACTTCTTCATGTGCATATGTGTGTCAGCCACCAGGTTTGCTTCGGTGCGCCTGGGGGGCGGGTGAGACGTGGTCTTTCCACCCCCTCCCTTGTACTACTCGCTTGAACTTTATTAAACTAACTGCTTGGAATTCTTTAGATCCCTCTGCTTCTCTTGTCTCTCTCTCCCATTCTTTCTGATCCTGCTCCTCCTCTCCCTTGTGCCTTTGAATATTCTTGGAACACCATTACCACCTTCTCTTTGCACACAGAGCTGTAACTCATGTTGTGGATCCCTGCCTGATTTATTATTCCTTACAAAATATTCTAGGTTTTCCCCTTGTCTTTCTCACTGATGGAGGATTTTGCATCCTCAGTTCTGACAAGTCAGGAATGGCCATGTGGCTTACTTGCTCCAGCCTGTGAAATGTTGGGAAGTGTCATATATGTCTCTGGGCCAAGCCAGCATGTGATTCACCCTGGTGTCTTTTCCCTCTGCCAAGAGATAAGACAATCACTTCTCCATCAGGTTGGGTCCTGGAGAGAAGATGACATAGAGCAAAGCCATAGATGAACCACCGATGATGACACATGGCCTGAGTAAGAAATAAGCCTTGGTTGCTGTAAGCTTCTGAGATTCTGAGGTCATTTTTTCCAACAGCATATCTAGCCTATCTTGGCTGATACTGACTTTTATCTCAGAGGGCGTATCTTTGCAGAAGCTCCTTAAACCTTCTAAAATCCGGCTGTTGCTTTTTTCTTGCATTCCCATAATATTCCCTCTTAGCCATCAGCATATGATGTTATAATTACTTTCCTGTCTTTTCCCCTCGTCAGACTATGATTTCTGTGCAGGAAGGGAACTTGTTTGATTCATCTCTCACCCTTCGCTGGCCTTTGATAGGTAGTCAATAAGCACCTGATGAATGAAAGTAAACAAGATTAGTGTAAAGACGTCCATTTCTCCACCACCATCATGAACATTTTTGGTGGGATAGATTCTAGTGCAGAGTGGCTGTGTCCATGTAAACATGGTGATGTGAGAAGAGTCCCATGCCATCTTGGAGAATGTGGACACTCACAGGGGCACCTGGGTGGCTCAGTTGGTTGAGCGTTTGACTTCGGCTCAGGTCATGATCTCATGGTCCGTGAGTTCGAGCCCCTTGTTGGGCTCTGTGCTCACAGCTCAGAGCCTGGCACCTGCTTCAGATTCTATGTCTCCCTCCCTCTCTCTGCCCCTCCCCTGCTCATGCTTTGTCTCTCTCTATGTCAAAAATAAATAAACATTCTTAAAAATTAAAAAAAAAAAGAAAGTGGACACTCACATGAGATTAACTGCTCATGGCAAACCCTGACCAGGATTCTGGTCACATAACTAAACAATGGGAGAAAATCTGGGGCAAAGATAAAAAGAAGTATATTTGGAGTATATGGGCAGCAAATAAAACAAAACAGAAACAACCTATCAACTACATTTATTTAAATTCACAATTCATACTTGTCAATGTAGGGTCATGTTTCCCAGGCCAGCACATTGAACTCTCTCTTTTTTTTTTTTTTTTTTTTTTGGTGATTTGTTGCCCCCCATCATGATTGCATATCTCCTGATAAGCCCCCAAGCCCTACTATCACCTGTATGTTTCTGCTCTGCTCTTCCTTATGAGACTCAAGGGGCTCTGTCATGGCCTCATCTCTCTTTCTCCATAGTCTGAGAGGAAAAGATCAACAAAATATCCAGTAGCAACCTACTTGGATTTTTTTTTCATTAAAACTAGCAACCGTCTTCTCTATAGCAGAGGAGTCACAACGTCAAATAATAGACTTCACTTTTCACCTTGAATTTGCCAGAAGCCACTGGTGGAATGCTGGAAAACCCTGACCATCATGCTGCTTTAGTTCTACAGATACTAGACCCATTCTTCAAATCAAATCAAATCAAAACAAAACAAAACAAAAAGTGTTCTGCTCTTCTCATCCAAGAGCAGACTGAATTCAGTTAAAAGTGACTCAGACTTACCAGGTGTAATAACCAGGTGTGTGACTTCTCTGAGCATCCATAGTTGGCATCAACAAGTTGGACCCGTGACAGTTTCTCAGCTTGCAAAGAGTACTGAGCATGATAGCTTTAAATGGGCCATTACCTTTTTTATATTTATCCCAAACTGTTAAGGTCAGCATTAAAATTTGACCTTTTCCCTGCCAACCCGTTTGAAGTAATTAACCCCTGTGTCTTGAAACACAAGGAAGCTATGACTTTGTTATTAAATTCTCATAAAGAGCCTATTAATATTAAAATTGCTTCACTCTTGGGCTGAATGTATTAACGGCCTTGCTCTGGGTAAACACAAACCCTCAGCACAGTGTTTTAAAATGCATGAGCTGAGGGCAGACCATGCTTTTTCTAGCTACCTCCTCTGTAGCAGAATGTTACGTTTTCTGTGACAGTTTCCCCTTGTATTTGTTCAAATGTTTCCATTTTAAATCTGTGTCCCTAGATTTATATTTGTTTATAGGGGAGCTCATTTTACTGCTCAGTTTTGGAGGAGGTCCAGTGGAGCAGAACACCTGTAAAGACCCCTGTACCCATCACCCTCGTTGTGACTTCCCAGGACGGCGTTCAGACCCTGATCTTCTTGTTGGGGAGCATAGCTTGTGATGATTCTTTTAGGCAGGTCCATCGTACCTATATATCACCTGCAGAGTGTGCTTAAAAATGCAGATTTACACAACCCACCATGGGTTAGGAGTTAGAACGGCAGAGAAGAGATGTTCCTGCATCTGCTGCATAAACCACCTTCTCAAGGGGTTTGCTGTAGTGAAACCCACCAGAATTCAGTTTGCTAATTCAGTCATTCAAAATATGCCTTGAACATCTATTATATGCCAGGCATTGTGCTAGGCCTTGGGGATACAGTAGGAAATAAAGAGCTAGGTTCTTGTCCTAATGGATCTTATATAGTTCCTTAAAGAAATACACAGTGAACAAGGAGAAAATAAATAATTAAAAATAGCAGTAGACTTCGGCTTCTGGTAAGAAGTAGGCACATTTTCCCTATTCCTCCTGGTAAGTACAAATAAAATCTTTAGGCATAAACATACAGATTCAAACAGCTGAGTAATTTCCAAACAGGGTAAATCCAAAGAAATCTACACTGAGACACATCAGAGTCAAACTTCTGAAAAATGAAAGCCAAAAAAAAAAAAAAAAAAAAAAAAAAAAAGAAGAAAAATTCTTGAAAGCTGAGAGGAAAAGGAAACTACCCAGAGGGGAAAAGCAATTTGAAGGACAGCAGATTTCTCATCAGAGGCCGTGGAAGCAAAGAGAAAATGGCGTGACATTTTTCAAGTGCTGAAAGAAAATACTTGTTAACTCAGAATTCTATTTCTAGTGCAAATATCCTTCAGAAATGAAGGAGAAATAAAGGCATTCTCAGATGAAGAAAAACTAAAGTGATTACTTGCTAGCAGACCTATCTTAAAAGAATGGCCAAAGAAAGTACTCTAAAGAGAAAGGAGGTGGTGAAAGAAGGACTCGTAGAACATCAGGAGGGAAGAAGACAAAAATAGGGATAAATGCCATAAAATCTGCTGTTTTTGAAATTATACTTTATGGTTGAAGCAAAAGTTGTAACATAGTCTAATGTGAATCAACTAACATGCAGTAGAAATATTTAAGACAGTTATATCATGAATGGCAGAGGGTAAAAGGGAGGTAAGATTTCTGTGCTTCAGTGAATCTGCTAAAATGATTGCAGGAGGTAGAGAGCATGGTCAGTTGTGTGTGTGCATAACATAATACCCAGAGCAACTACTAAAATAACCTGTGAGAAGAAATTTGCTCAAAAACACTATAGACAAACTAAAATTTATTAATAAAAAGTATTCAGGTGACTCAGAGGAAGGAAAAAGAAAATAAAAAAGAGAGATAACAGAGAAAAAAATGGCAAAGAATTAAGCATTAATATAATAGTAATTGTATTTAATACAAATAGTCTACATACACCAATTAAATGAGAGATTGTGAAAGTACATGACCCAACTATATGCTGTCTATAAGAAGTTGCTTTCAAATTTAATTATATGGGTACATGGAAAGTAAAAGGATGGAAAAAGAGGTATCAGGTAAACACCAATCAAAATAAAGTAGGAGTAGCTATATTAGCATCCGATAAAGTAGATGTAAGAGCAAAGCAAATTACCAGAGACAGAGAGAGGCAGAATATAATGGGTATAATGAATATAAAAGTGTCAGTCCAACAGGGAACATAGCAGTCTTTTTTTTTTTTAAATATTAAATTTATTGTCAAATTGGTTTCCGTACAACACCCGGTGCTCATCCCAACAGGTGCCCTCCTCAATGCCCATCAGGGAACATAGCAATCTTAAATGTGCATGCATTAAACTGGAGAGCTGCAAAACATGCGAGAAAAAAAATTATAGAACTAAAAGGAGAGATAGGAAAATCCACAATTAGAGTTGGGGACTTTAAACACCAGTCTACTACCAATTAATAGAAAAACTTAGACTGAAAATAAACAAGGATAAACAAGAACTCAACCAACTACCATTAATCAACGTGTCTACCCAACATTATAGAACATTCCACCCACCAAATGCATAATACATGTTCTGAAGTGTCCGTTGGACATATAATAAGACAGGCCATATTCTGGACAATGAAACAAACTTCAACAGGTTTAAAATAATTGAAATCATTCAGAGTGTGTTCTCTGACCACAGTGGAATCAAACTAGAAATCAGTTACAGGAATATAATAGGAAAATCTCCAAACACCTGGAAACTCAACAACATACTTCCGAAAAATTTGTGGGCTAAAGAGGAAGTCTCCAGGGAAAGAAATAATTACACTGAACTAGATGAAAATGAAAAGAAAACCTGAAAACTTGTGCGACACAGGCACAGTAGTGCTCAGAGGGAAATTGATAGCACTAAATGAATATATTTAAAAAAAGGAAAAGCCTTAAATCAGTACTCTAAGCTCCCCCTTTCAGAACCTACAAAAAGAACAGCACAATCAACCCAAAGCAAGTAAAGAAGGAAGTAATAAAGATATGGGCAGAAAGCAATGAAATGGAAAACAGTAACATAATAGAGAAAATCAGTGAAATGAAGAGTGGCCTCCTTGAAAAGATCAATAAAATTGACAGACCTCTAGCAAAAGTGACAAAGGAAAAAGTGCAAGCACAAATTATCAATATCAAAAATGGAACTGAGACTGTCACAGGAAACCTTGCAGGTGTCAAAAGGGTAATAAGGAAATGGTGTGAACAACTCTACATGTATCCAATGGAAAACTTACATGAAATGGACCACTTCCTTGTAAAACACAAACTTCCACAATCCACTTAATATGAAATAGATATTTTGAATGTTTCTGTAACTAATAAGGAAATATAATCAATAATTTAAAAACTTTTTTTAAAAGGTTATCTCCAGACCGAGAGATTTTCATCAGAGGATTTTATCAAATGTTTAAGGAAGAATTAACACCAATTATA
This sequence comes from Lynx canadensis, assembly GCF_007474595.2. Lineage (NCBI taxonomy): Eukaryota > Metazoa > Chordata > Mammalia > Carnivora > Felidae > Lynx > Lynx canadensis. The sequence goes on from NC_044318.1 coordinate 5,505,278, forward strand.
TGTAATTTCTTCTAGAAAACAAAAGAGAAAGGAACACATTCCAATTCATTTTATGAAGCTAGTATTACCTGGATACCCAAAGCATACAAATTCAGTACAAAAAAAAAAAAAACAAAAACAAAAACAAAAAAAAACTATAGACCAATATCCTTCATGACCATAGGCATAAAAATGTACTTTTTTGTCTGTAACAAATTATTTGCAAATAGCATTCAGCAATATATAAAAAGAATTACATACTTTTATCAAGTGGATTTTATTCTGGGGATATAAGACTGGGTCAGTGTTCACAATTAAATCAATGTAATCAACCTTATTAGGCTAAAGAAGAAAATCACTTGATCATATGAAACAATGTAGAAAAAAATTGATAAATTTAAATACCCATTCATGACAAAAAAAAAACCTATCTGAAAAATATGACATGGAAATTAAAAGCACAGTGTCATTTCTAATGACTCAAAAAAGATACTTAGGTAAAAATGTAACAAAATAGATACACAATTTGTGTAACTAAATAATTTTGAAAAAGAAATGTAAAGTGGGAGAAATGAATCTACCCAATTTCATGATTTATTATATACTACAGAAATCAAGACTGTGGTGTTAGCAGAAGTATAGACACATAGGTCCATACAACAGAATATAGAACCCAGAAATAGATCTACAGAAATATGCCCAACTGATTGGACAAAAACAAAAAGGCAGTTCAATGGAGGAATAATATCCTTTCAATTCCTTTGCCTGGAACAATTGGGAAACCATTCCATCCTGAACCTAAATTTCACATTTTATACAAAACTGATTCAAAATGGTTTCTGAACTTCAATATAAAAAAACTTTTAGGAAAAAAAAAGAAGATAAAATCTTTGAGATTTTAAGGTAGGCAGAGTTCTTAGAATTGACACCAAAATTCTAATCCATCAAAGAAACAATGATAATTTGGGCTTCGTCAGATTTTTTTTAAAGCAATCTTGTTCTCTTTAAAACAGCTGTTAAGAGGATGAATAGACAAACTGTCGGCTTGGAGAAAACTTTTCCAAAAGACCGGTATATATAAAGAATGCTCAAAACTCAACAATAAAAAATCAACCCAGTGAGCAGGCGGACAAAAGACGTAAAGAGATAGTTCACTGAAGAGAATATACAGATGGGAAGTGAGCACGTGAAAAGATGCTCAACGTCACTGACCATTAGGGAAATACGTATTAAAACTGCAAGGTGGGATCAGTGCACACCTGTCAGAATGGTTAAAATGAAAAATAGTGAACCGTCAATACTGGCAAGCATATGGAGCAATTGGATTGTGCACACATACATTGGTGGAAAGAGTGTAAAATGGTAAAGCCACTTTGGGAAAGGGTTTCAGTTTCTTTAAACACTAAACATACAACCACCGTACAATACAACCTACCACTTGTCCTCCTGGGTATTTATCCAAGAGAAATGAAGACTTATGTTCACACGAAACATGTACACACATTTTATGGCAGCTTTATTCTAAACAGTAAGACACTGGGAACAGCAGATATGTTTCAGTGGGTGAATGGTTACACGATTGTAGTACATCCATACCATGGAATACTATTCAGTGATAAAAATAAGAAAGTACTGTTAATACATGTGTCAACCTGAGTGAATCTCTAGAGAATTGTGCTGAATATAAAAAAATTGAATCCCAAAAGGTTGCGTATTGTATGATAACATTTATATAAATTTCTTGGAATTTCAAAGTTGTAGAAATGGAGAATAGAGTGTTCATTGCCAGGGATTAAGGAGGGGGTAGGAGTGGGAGAGAAGTAGGTATGGTTGTGAAAGGGGCATCCTGAGGATGGGAGTGTTTGGATCTTGATTGTATTGATATTGTTGTAGTACGGTGTTTTGATATTGCAGTCTCCCCATAGGGGCAAACTAGGTAAAGGACACGTGGGTCTCTTTGTATTATTTTTTTTTTTTTTTTTTTTTAATTTTTTTTTTTCAACGTTTATTTATTTTTGGGACAGAGAGAGACAGAGCATGAACAGGGGAGGGGCAGAGAGAGAGGGAGACACAGAATCGGAAACAGGCTCCAGGCTCCGAGCCATCAGCCCAGAGCCTGACGCGGGGCTTGAACTCACGGACCGCGAGATCGTGACCTGGCTGAAGTCCGACGCTTAACCGACTGCGCCACCCAGGCGCCCCTCTTTGTATTATTTCTGACAACTGCATGTGAACCTACCATTATTTTAAAATAAAAAGATTAGCTGAAAAAAACATTTATCAAGTTAATAAAAATAGTAAGTGCCATGAAGGGAGTGAACAGATGGAAGGCAACTGGATTTGGTGGATAGGATGTTTGGAGAATGCCTATTTGAGAAGGTGGCATTGAAATTAATTGACAAATGATGAGAAGCAGCTAGCTACGTAGAGCAGGAGGGAATACCAGACGGGTAGATTGAAACACTCAGGGAGCCTGCGTTGTGCAACTTTTAGTGGAGAGGTGTTATATCCTTCTGGCTTAGAGGGCAAAAATAGAATATGCAGAGTGCCCTGTTTGTATCCACTGCAGCAAGGGCCATGCTATCTCAGCACTCTTATCCCAGTGTGTTCACACACCTACATCCATAAGATTCTTTTAGTCAGGCTTCAGGCATTGTAAAAGTACTATCTTCCAATCAACAAACATTTATTGAACACTTACTGTAATAATAATAATAATAATAATAATAATAAAGACTGTTGTTATGCAGGGTTTTACTTCTCACAGAATTTTGTCACACATCTCAACTCATTGGAATCTCAAAACTACCCTGTGGAATAGGAATTAGTAACACCTTTGCTTTCCTTTACACATGGTGGTGTTAAGACTGAAAAAAGATTAACTGATGTGTTCAAATGTGCTTGAGATAGCAGACGTGGGACTCACATCTGGTGCATATAATCCTAAAGTCCATACTTTTTCCCACTGCACACTCATCATGAGGATACTATATGATTTACTATAATAATATGAGGGACATATAAATAAAAACATGCTTTTGAGTCACAAACAGTTCATTAAGGAGACATAATTGGCTTAGAAAATATTATCAAGAAATAGAAGAAAGCACTTATTTTTCTTGCCAGGTAATAGATGAGGGTAGTTGACACTATGAAATATAGAAGGAACAATATAATATACAATATAATAATTTCCACCAACTATTTTAAATATTTTTCTTAGCACTATTCACTAAATCATTCTTACTCTCTCCCCTTTTCCCACTAACAACAACTTGTATTATATCCTAAATTACCCTTTGTACTAGACTTGGTTTCTGTATATTCTTTCCCATTAATTCATGTGTTGGTGTTGGTGCTCCACACTTTCGATTATTATAATGTTATAGTGTATTTTAATTTTGCATATAGTAAGTCTTGTATTATTGGAGAGGATGAATATGAATGGATTTAAAAAATTATTTTGCCTCTAAAACATCACTTCTCATTAAATGAGTAGCTTTTCACACTCAGTGAAGAAAAATGTAAGTGTAGATAACTCAAAGGAAAAAGGAAGTTGTGATTATGTTACAGTCTTCAGAACCGTGGTCAGAATCTTTTTAGATAAACATATTAAGTGCATGGAATATTACATAATAGGCTTTCGTATTTTATCTGTTTTGGAGACATGCTGATTAGGCAGTAAATATGTGTTGGATGATTGTATGTCCTTTTTTAATGTTGGATTTAGTTTTATCCCATGTATTAATTGGTTATATAGATAGGTCACATTAATTTCCCAAGTAGTCCTGTTCTGTCCTGTTATTGTTCATGAGAGCATCCTGTCCGTCTCCTACCTAACACTTATCACAGTCTGTGATTATTTCTTTTATTTGCTTGTTTAGTATCTCGCTTCTTACTCGAATGGGAACCAGTAATCTTATTGTGAAGATTAGGGCCATGCTCATCATGTTTCATGCTTTATGTTCGGTTCTTAGAGCAGTGCTTAACACATGGCTGGTGTTCAGTAACCCCTTGTTGAAAAATTTGTTGAGTGAATTTAATTTAAATAATTATTTTTAAATTTAAATTTATTTAATTTAAATAATTTATTTTTCCAGAATGATTAGAACTATACTCTGGTTTTCCCAGAATAAGTGCTGTCACTTTGTAAAACAAAAATAATACCTTCTCAGCAGAACTCTACTACATGTAACTTAACTATTATTAAAATGATAATTCATGTTTTATAATGTTCACACATTGCATCATCAAAAATCATTTACCATGTAGTTCTGGGAAAACATACTGACTCTTTGGATTATGTATGCTATATTAAAACATTTTGTATCCCATATTTTTTAATGTGGAGTGAAGGGCAGAGGGTTGGCAAATTGAGACCTGTGAGAGAGACATAAAAGACCCTGGCTGAGGTTACTTTCGAAACTTTTGATTTTCGTGGATGGAGCCATAGAGCTGCAAAGCCCTTGAAGAAATGCCGTTATCCTCATGGACTGTCTTTCACGGCTCACTTTTACTTGGCCAGAAATTTAATTTCAAGTAATCATTGGGTAGGTGATGATGTTCTGCAGGCTCCTTGAGCTGAACGAATTAAAATTTGAAGTTCTCATAGTTTGTAAGTGGGTAGGAGTTCATTGGATATAGCCCATTAGTCACTTAATTTTTATGCCATATAAATGGGGCGTCTCTTTGCCATTTTGCTTGAAGGGACTTTATGGAGAGCCATAAAGAGGGACGGTAAATTTGCAGTCATGTACTTTTGTGACCACATCACCCCTTTTGGCTCAGTCCCCTTTTCAGGGATGATTTCGTCTCAGGCAATTTCTTGCCCCAGTGCTGGGGAGTGAATGTTCACCTTAAAATCCTTCCTTTTAAGAATGATTCCTTCCCCTGGGAAGTTCCTCCATGCTGTTTTTCTTCCCTCCAAACAAGGGACATTGTGAAGCTCAGCAAAAAATGGGCGTACAACCCAAGCAGAGTTGAAGCTGTTTGTGTAAAGCATACACCTATGCCTTGCTTCTTACCTTGATAAATTACACTTTAGATTCAGGGCTGGTGGGTCTAAATGGGGCCAAAAAGCAAAAAGGTGGCGATTTCATCATTATTCATGAATTCCCTTTTGAGCTATTTTTTACTATCTTATGTCTTTACCAAGATTTTCTTTTGCTTTTATTTTTAGGATGTAAAAAAGTGATACGTGTCTCCCCACCCCCTCATAATCCTTTATCTGTAATTTAAAATGTGGAAAATTTGTATATACTTGCATCTAGCTTAGCATAGAGCAGGTGGCAGCTGTTTTGGTTTCTATCAGAAGCTTCACAAACTGTTCTTGATATGAAAGCTTAAATTATTGGCGATTTTCATTTAGATATTTTTTATCATCATGAAGCTTGAAATATGTCTAACCTATTATGTGAGTCTGAACCAAGGTTGGGGTTTTATTTGCCATTCCTTTGTTCTAAAATTTCATTAGACATTTTCTTAGTGAAAAATTAATTGATCCTGGGAGTGGTGGTGATAAATCATTGGAGGTGAAGCCAAATTGATTTTTGCACCACCTCTCACTTGTTTCAATCTTAGTGGAATTAACTCTATTAGGTTCTGAGAATGTTTATGGGTATTATAAAACATTTACATCTTGATGTATTAAGGTACTTGAGTGGTTTTTAGCCATTATTAAGGGAATTATATTAGGATTAGTCTTGTTATCAATCTCTGCATCTGGCACCTAGCTAAGAAATGGCTGTTTTTATCCTCATTAAAGCCGTAAATAGAACTTCATTAACTAGCACATGCCAAGTGCCAAGGCTGGTGGCAAAAACTCTTTCTACTTTGGAGGAGACCGGGGGTTCCTGAGCATCACAAGTTAAAGAAGTAAGTTTCTGACATTTTGTAAAGAGTTTCCTCTGCAGAAAAGTGCCCTACCCCCTTATAGTTTGAAAATACCACAGGAGGTAAGGGTTCCATGGAAACTTGAAACAATTGGGGCTGACGGATTTAATCTGTTTGATGTACTTGTGAAATTCTCGCTAAAGACGGATCTAATTCTGTACTGGCCTTGAGGAAAGAATACTGAGAGTGGCTGTATGGAAGATGATTATGGAGAAGTGACACATGAACAAAATGTTGACCATTGACCATGTAATATTTGCTCTTGAGTGAGGCTCTATATGTCGGGGTTTGGTTTTATTTATCTGAATTTTCTTTCACCATCAAGATTCGTTCTAATCGGCTTAGACAAAACCTGGCTGAATGATTATAAACAAAAGATAATGATAAATGGTAGTGTTCCCACTTGGCCCAGATCTGGGGAGAAGGGAAGAGAGATTCATAACAGCTTGGTCTAGGTGAGGCTTTTTTTTTTTTTAATGATCTGTAAAAGAAAGTAAATTGCATGCTAATGAAATTTGCAGGCAGTATTAAATTGGAAGGTGTTGCAAACAGGAGTGTGGACTGAGGATGGTCCACAAGCCTACCCTAAACAGGTTAGAAATATAAGCAGGAAAGATTTAAATGAGAGTAAACTTGGAAAGGAAGTTTAATTAGGGTTAAGAAAGGTTAAGAGTTAAGACTAATTCCTTTTTGGGGGGGTTGGTTGAGGGGAATAAAGGTGCATCCTGACATGGAGCTGGTACGAAAGCTCACAAGAACAAATATCAACCAGAGAGTTAGGACAACACACATCAACAGTCTGTGCAGGTCTCAGTGGCATTGTTCCAGAGGCTCTCCCTTTTTCCATGGCCTGAAAGAGATAAGCTATAGTCTCCCAGATACAGAGATAGCAACCTGCCTCTATCATACTTCCTTACAAATTCTAGGACTTCTGTCTGCCTTCTCTCCCTCCATTTTCCTCTCTCTTCCTTTTTTTCATTCTCTTGTATCCATCAGCTCACCCACCTCTAGTCTGTAGCATTTATTTCTGGTACCTTCAGTAGGAGAAAGATGGAGACAGATTGGGAAAAGGTTGGCAACAGAGAGTGAAGAAGATTAAGGGAAGGGAAGGTTTGATTTATGGGGAAAGATTAAAGGTGTGGAATTTGCAGAGCTTGCCCAAGTAGCATCTCAAGGAGGACACAAGTGCAGAGGTGCTTAGGTGATGTAAACAGGAAGGTGGCCGTGACATTGTGTAGCCCCATGAGCAGGGGTATTGCCAGAAGTAATTAAGATAGAGAAATTATATAATCAAAATTCATTGCAGGAGAAAATTAAGGGTTGGAAATGTAATATCTGTGTGTCCATCCCAGCCAGTACCCAAGCCAGACACATCTGAAAGTCTTTGACTGCATTGCAAGTGTAGTTGCTTATCAACAGGAAACCCCAGGAGCAAGCCTGCATGCCTACACCTTCATATATGGCTATTTCTTTTTTCTTTTAGTTGCGTGTGTGTGTGTGTGTGTGTGTGTGTGTGTGTGTGTATAAATTCAAACTGTGTATCTAGGAGGATATGCTCAGTCCAACATCCATAAGCAGATATGCATGCTGATAACCATTTGACACATGAAAAGACAAGAGAGCTAACATCCATTAAGCATCTGGTAGGGGAAATAATAAGTTATGAGTTATATTACTATTGAGCAGCAAACATTCAAAGATGCTTACTCTTTGCTAGATGCTAGGACAGGCAATTTACAGATATCTGACTGAATTGTGACCGTAACATCATGAAACAGGTGCTGTTGTGATCCCATTTTACAGATGAGGAAAGGAAATCTCAGAGATGTTATGTACACTGGCCAGTATCCCTCAGCATGGGAGCAGGAGAGCATGGAGATTGCAAAATGACTCCAGAGCCCATGCTTTAGAATAATATGTCATGTCACCAAATGTGTACTTGAGAAAATGACCATGAATGTGTCAGGAGAGAAACAGCTTCATGGAAGGTGTGGGCCTTGCAGGGTCTTGTTCTAGAATTTATAGCAGAGGTGGGAGGGAAGTACTCAGAGTAAAGGAACTCGGCACGGAGTGGGGCCTTTGTGCTATTTTATATGGTGGTGCTACGTAAGGAATAGCAGTGGTGGTAATTGTAATGACAGTATTTATAACAGTAGCAGTTGAATTCCTTTATCCAGTGAGTCCTGTAATAATATTGATGCTTTATATGCATTTCTCATGAGTCCTCATGGAAAGCACCTAAGGATAATGAAGGTTAGAATTATTAAACAAAAAACAGAAACAAAGGAAAACAAAACATGTCCACCATCTCACTGCTGCTCTGTGAATTTGCTCTGGATTTGAACCCAGGCAATTTGACCAAGCTACCCTGCCTGGTGTCTGACTTGAATGAAAAGCAGAAGGATGTAAGACCATGATGGTCATATAGGGACAGAAATAGGTTAAACATTTATTATCAGGCAAAACAAGGACATATTTCCTATGCATGGTAAGTTATTAACTGCCTCTGAGTAGAGAAAGAATCTTATCTCCATATGCCGAGAAGTAAAAGTTCTGAATTAAAGGTATCACCTCTAAGTTTTAATTTTGGGAGAAGCTATCTTCATCTAAATTCACAAGTATTGACTGGTTCTTGGGAACAGTCCCAGATTGCGCATAGACCAGCATGCCCCATCCTGGAGACAGATGGACATGGTGTAATCTAGAAGTGAAAAATCTAGGGGGGAGTTTTAACAAAGTGATTTTTGCCTTCTTATTTGAACAGTGAATTTGACATCTGGCTGTGACTTCAAGGCCTTCTCCATTCCTTTGTTCATGCCCTTTTCTCTTAAGGTGTATTTGAACAATCTATCAGACTTCTGCCAGCCAGGAAGACTTTCAGAACCATGGAGAGGGAGCTTTGCCTACTAACAAGTCCTCTTTATTTACTGAGCATTTCCTATGTGCCAGATACTTCATTAAGCATGTTATATGCATTGTGTCGTTCATCCCACCCTTAAGGACCTGCATGTTGGCTAGGTACTGGTACCCTCAGTTGAGAGAATTTACACTTCACGAGATTAAGTGGTGTGTGTACATTGTCATTGTTGCAAATTATTTTATACTGCAGAGAATAGATGAAATTTTCTGTTGGTTCTGGTTTATCCCATTTCTTCTCAAGCAGATTCTGTAATTGTATCAGAAAATGGTCTGTTTCTGGGTTGTGCCAGAGGTCCATTTACTTGGTTTGGTTACACTGGCTGAATTTCAGATAGTATATTCAGGTACCACACCACATCAAGAACAGGAAGAAAATGAAGATTCCCTCCAAGAATTGGGAGAGAGTTTAACACAAAGAAGGATGACTAACTCCATAGGTATTTACACCAGTTCATCCATAGAGTGTCATTAGTCTGGGAGTGACAGAGATTCACAGTGACACACATGCATACTTTTTCTTTCTTTCCTAAAAATTTTCTAATTAGTAGGTGTATATCTGTGGTAAGTCCTCTGTGGTTTGACCCTGAGGGGCAGAGATATGGCCAAATTACCTGCCATGGCATTTTTAATTTATTGCCTACTCCTGTTTTCTTTGATGCAAAACCAACTTTGTTCCTGAAGCTGTTCTTATTTGGAGGGATAGAGAAAGGGAAAGTTTCAAGTGCATGGCTACAGCACAGATAAGCAATTCTTTGTGTTGATCCTAGTGGAGTATTAGAATGGATGGAGGGAAATAGCTGCCCCTGTGCTTGTTTTTAATATTATTCTGTAAAGAGCATTGGCTATTAATTAGACTCGCACAACATCTAGGCCATTGGTGCTCAAATGGTGAATGGTAATCATTTCACCCCATTATTCATATTATCTACTTAGCATCTAGAAAATAGAATTTCTCTTGCAATTTTATCCCCTTTTATTCTTTGGCTTCACTAATGGCACTGAAATTAACTAATTCGCTCATTCTCTTTGCCTACGCCATCAGGACTGCCTAGGGGTAGTTCAGAAATCACTTTTCAACCAGTTCACACCTGGACCTAAAGCAAACACCAATGATGCTTGCTGGTAAGGTGCCAATATTTGGAAGAGTCACTGTGCTAATGAGGCCCTTGCATATACTATCTTGCCTAGATGAAACATGACATTCAGAACCAGTGTTGAAGATGCTGGTTTGAGGAATTGCAAGTGGACGTGTTACAGAGTTAGGGCAAATGTTTCCATTCACTTAATGTCATTTTCCCACCTGTATACTAGAGGAGGAAACCACAACAACAGTGTTTTATAGCTTTTAATATGGTGTTAGTGTTTTTCTTGATTCAGGACAAGTCGGGCATGATTCCAGAAGGCAGAGAAGTCCTTGGTTTCCTTTGTGGCACCTTGTGAACTGAACAACCATTCAATCATCGAGCAGAATGCCCCTGACCTCAAAGATTCTGGTGGGAATGGACATTTTTGTTTTTTGTTTTTTTCTTTTCTGATCACTCATTGGTATTCAGTTAAGTGCTGTACATGCTGGGTTATCTTTGAGGTATTGAGACTCTGTTCACATTATATATGGGTGCATAGAGAACACATTGTTCTTCTTATTAAAGACTTATTAACTGCAGGTTTTGAACTGGGGTGAAAACAAATACATTTCCAAATGGCTAGTGTGTTTATTATTCCCTTCACTGACACATAAAACCCCAGGGCATAGGGGGAATTTGCAGAAACAAGGGTTTAAAAGAAACACATAAAATGGGGTAGGCTCACACTGAGAAAGGCAAGGAAGCCTCAGAAATTTTGATTTTACCATTGTAGTTTCATTTCAATACTTTGCTATAGGGAATCAAGAAAAAGGACAATTAAAAATAATGCCTAAAAATACTGAAGGATTAATTATAGTGATACTGGGGTGGGGGGCTTTCTGTTATTTTATAAATTTAGAATCCCAGATACTAAATATATTAAGCAAAGTAGGAAGTAAATTCTGCATAAGTCACCATGACAGTGGTATTTTATTAGAAATATGGAAAGGACCATAGAATGGAAAATTTAAGACTATTTCTTTAAGTGTGAATTTGGAGGGCATGTGAGCTGAATAAAAAGGGATAGAGACCATTCATTGTGGTACAGTTAAGTCCAGTATTCATACTGACAGTATATTTCTCAGTCCCTGGAAGCCAATCACCCTGAAATCCCAAATCTCTATATATGGCTAAAGATTTTCATCCTCTAAACACCTCTTGGGCATTTCTGAGTGCTGATTCTATGCACAATAAGAGATATGTCTTTGTTCTTGGCCTCACACATTCTGAAATGTGTAATAGTTTCTACTCTTCCTCCTGGTGAGAGGTTTATGTTTAAGGATGTAAATGACCATCACTTGGGCTTGGATCTCCTCCCTGCTTTTTCTGCCCCTCAGTCCTAGCTTATCAGTCTTTGTACTTCTGTAGTCTCCATGGCCAAGGAAGGAGGATAGGGTCTGTTAGCAACATCAGAGAAGGCTTGGATTCTAGGTAGAGTCCGTTCCTCTACTCTCATCTTTGTGAAAGCTCTGTCGTATAGAAGATGTTGGATTCTACCAAGAAGCACCTTATTTACATTGATGGCCCATTAACACAACATGCAACCCACGGAGGAATGCTACAATAAATCATCAGTCACGTAATTAAATAAATTGAAGCTTCTTGTCTTAAAGTGGGATAACACACAGTCGGTGAAGCATTATTTATTTCAAACCAAGCTAATATTGTTAGAGTAAACATTAAGGCAGGTGAATGCATTGCCTGGAAATATTAATTATACACTGTTTTGGCACCAATAATGAATGTTCAGGTATGGCCTTCTTTCCAGGGGAAATGCTGAAATATGTTACAAAGCATTACTCTGAATAATTCAAGAGATCCTATCTCTGACATTGGTCATGGAGTCCATTCTTGGTCCCCACCACTGTTTTCTTCTCATGCAAAGGGCTCTGAGTGCCAAGTCTTCTTGTATTTTAAAATGTATCATCATAAATGACACGTTTCCACTGAATAACTTGGGGAAAGTTCAGAAGTCTTGACACAGATGTGTGAGAACTTTTGAAATGACTGACCTCAGTGTGAATCCAAAGTTGATGTCCTTTCTGTTTCCCGGTTGCCTTGGATGAGTTATTTAATGTCTGTGCCTCTTTTCCTCCTTAATCAGTTGAAGATGCTAGCACCTGTCTTTCATGAGTGTTGTAGGGATTAGAGATAGCATATTTATTGCACTTAGAGTATGGCAGTCTCATAGTTGACATTGTAATTATGATGATGAAACCATGGTCATGAGTAATGTGAACTTGTCTTGTGAGTTCTGGGAGATAGCAGTCATGTCCTTAATCAGTGATATCTGACTTATCCATGCCCGAATGGATTCTGAGTGGATGCCTATTGTGCTAGTGGTAATATGCATTAGAGTTCTTTTGTTTGCCTCCTGGACTAGAGAATTCTCTGAGGCTGCCCCCAAAAGAAGATGACTCCCCAGGTAGGCTCATCTGAATGGCAGAAGTTTGCTCTTGGGATATATGCCTTGGGTGACAGATATCCTCCAATGCATCCCATCCAATAGGCTTTGACACAAGGAAGACTGGACTTGGAGGGACTTGATTACCTTAAAGATATTTCTTTCTTTTTTTTTTTTTTGTCTCTACATCTCTGCACTAGAATTCAGGCTCTGTGAGAGCAAGGACCATGTCTTTCCCACTCATGGCAATATTTGCTCCACACCTAAGATGATGCCTGGTACAAAGTTAACTGGCAAGATATATTTGAATGAATGAATCAAGAATGAACAAATTGGAGGGGTGCCTGGATAACTCAGTCAGTTAAGCGTCCGACTCTTGATTTTGGCTCAGGTCACAAATTTCATGGTTCTGTGGGATCAAGCCCTACGCTGTCAGCACAGAACCCACTTGGGATTCTCTCCCCCCCGCCTTTTGCCCCTCTCCCACTCACATACTTAGTCTCTCTCAAAATAAATAAACTTAAAAAAATTTAAAAAGAATGAACATATTGGGGAATTAGGTCAAAAGGATGCAGACTCAAATGCCTACAGTTGTCTGTAAATTTTGAATTGAGGTGGGTATAAAATGGTAAGGGAACATTGAAGCCCATGGCAGTCTGAATACTCCATCCAAAGATGTTTGAAGTCATTTGATGATTACAGATGACAGCCACAGAAAACACTTGCATACATATTTGGTCTTGAAAAGTGAACCTAATAAAGTTACCATTCTCAAATTGAAATGAGGGGGGTGGTTTCAGGGAACAAAGTATTCATATGGTATTCATTAGCCACTGGATGCGGTTTAAGTGCCTATTATGTGTCAGACACAGTGCTAGGCATATGGCTACAATACCAAATAATGGAGCATTCAGAGTTTCATGGGTTTCATCCAACATTTCTAGCACCACTGCTAACACAGGGCAATGCCTGGCACATAGTTGAGCTTTCATGAACATTCGCTTAATGACTAAACATTTAATAGGAAGAAGGAAATGGAAATCTCTGTAGACTGCTTGATCAAAGTATATATGTGTATACAAGTACACACACACATATTACATGTATACCATATCTTATACAGTGGCATGTTAAAACTTTTTTCCACTTCTCATCCTGTGAATTATCTAAAAATGTCAAGCTATTGTTCTTGAGCTAGAAACATCTACAGGAGGTATTGATAGAACTTAAAATCTGATGAGATACTCTATGTATGTTTCATTGTAACCCACATGAAAATTCTATGATCAGTACTATTATGGTTTTTATGATCTCTGTTTTATAGGTTGAAATAAAAAAGAACCTCATTGAGGTAAGATAAGTGATTTGAAGGTGTACTTCCAGAAAAAAAGCACAGCTGAGATTTGAATTCAGGAATTATAGTTTCAAGCTCATGTTGTCAAACACTGTATCTACACTGCCTGTTGCCACTGCTTCAATTGTGGAAACAAGGTCCTGTGTCTGTAATCAGTTAGTGGTAGGTATCTCTATATGCCTTAGTGCTGGAGTGAATTTTTAGAGCACACTTTTGGTAATCCTGTTTTGACTGGCTGGATTGGAATCTTCAAGCTTTAAGGTCTACTGGAACCGTTAGTAATTCTTGGACATTAGTTTTCAAAGTAATGCTTCCCATTATTAGTCAGTCACCCTCAGGAGAGTACAGACCATTTGCTTTAGCTCTCAGTAGTGTGAGAAAGTTAAGTAACAATTACATGTGGGTCCAGACTTTGAACAGAATGAACTCTTGTCGTTTTTAATCAGTGATGCCCTGTGTACAAGTTATAGAATGTGCACAAATTATAGAATGAATTCTGGGGGTTATTTTCAGATTAACAAATAATTGTACTCATCTGTTTAGTAATGGGGATGATTTTTCCTTCAAATCACAACACTGAGCATTTTTTGAACAGTGGAATTTTTCTTCGTAGTTGTCACAAAGGCATCATTTCTTTGATTTGTTGCGAAGGGTGAATACAGATGGAAGGAGTGAGTTAGCTCTCCACCTCTGATGGGTGCAAAAAATAAAACCCCACCAATGTAATTTTTGTGTAATCAGTAGGAGATGAGGAAGTCACTCATTTCAACTTGGACACTAGCTGGTACCCTCCTAATCAGCTTGCATTTTAACCACAGTAGTTCATAGGAAGGAAGATATTCTTGAGCCTACCATTGCTTGTGTTACAGAATTGTAGCTGCTCCCTGGAGACTGCTAGAATGCTACTCTCTCATGCCATTTTAATTGATCACCTTTTCCACCTTCTAGCTTGTCTAGCATTGCCCAGCATCTGTCTAATCCACAGAACTAATTTTGACATAAAACATAGCTAGCTGGAGTACAAGAAGATGCAATGAATAAGAATTATAAAGTGGAAAGGTAGGAATTGATGCGTCCTGGGGAAAAATGCCTTCCCAGGCAATTTGAAGCAAGAAAATAATGCAGATGTCTTATGAATGTACTAAGGATTTAAGGCCATTGGTAAAAGAGAGCAAATTGAATAAGTAATATGAAGAATCAGTCACAATAAGAGAATAATGATTTCATGAAGCAGTGTAGAAAGAGAAGGGAGAACAGGGAAATCTGAATACCTTTGATAGTTGAGAATGAAATGGAAGTATAACAGCTTAACAAGCAGAATATAGAGAAAAGACAACAAGATCATAAGAGATAACCAGTGCTTTTAAGCAAAATGAGGGAAAGAGATTTAGAAATGTGGAAAATTGTGGCCACAGCATTTTCAGACAACAAGGAAGGAGAAATGTAGCTTGGATTATTGCATTTAAAAACTACCTTTTCATGAATTCTGCCACTTTGCCTGAAAGTAATAATTAGTCACATATGAATTAAGAACCAGCAAGGATTATAATGATAAACAGCAATAATTTCAGTATGAATAATATGTGGATTGTGAAAAGAAAAGTAACATAGCAGTTTTCCTATTGTCACTAAAATGAATTTAATGCATATGAGCATAAGAAAAGGATTGAGTACCTATTAGGTGCTCAGTTAATATTGAAGGTGTTTATGGTGCTGAGGGTGAAGCTTTTGTTACTGTATAAAACATACAATTGTGAATGAAGGACATTATGCTTTCCACTGTAGAATACACCAGAAACTAAATTCTTCTAGGTGAAGGTCATGTTTTCTCTTACCAGGATTAGATCATAGGAGGTGGTGGCAACTACCTGCCTTATTCACTTTTTTTCCTTCCTTATAATTTCCTAAAAAATTACAGATTTTATTGGTTGTGCGTGTGTGTTGAGATTTATATTGTACAGGATAAAAAAAATTCTTTATGATCATTATTAGCGACACCTGGTGTGCCTTTGCACTTTGATGTTAAATTAAGGAAAGTGTAGTTAATAAAGAAATTGGCATTTTTCCAATGAAGTCTTACGTAGAACAGTCTGTGGAAGTGTCTCCAGTGACTTCTCATTGGAGGAAACGGTTCTATTTTTAAAGTTTTTTTTTTTAATGTTTATTTATTTTTGAGAGAGAAAGACAGAGCATGAGGGGGGGGGGGGGGGGGGGGAGGTGGAGAGAGAAAGAGACACAGAATCCAAAGCAGGCTCCAGGCTCTGAGCTGTCAGCACAGAGCCCGACGCGGGGCACGAACCCATGAAATGCAAGATCATGACCTGAGCCAAAGTTGGCGCTTGACTGACTGAGCCACCTAGGCGCCCCTGCACAAGTTTTTTTTTTAAAAGGAAAATCTAATTACATGTGACTTTTTCCTTGGTGGGAGGCATCTTTAAGAATGTACGAAGAAAGTAAAGTTGCTCAATAATCCAAAGTCAAATAGATGTATTCACACGTTAAAACCAGCCTGTTAATATCCATGTTTCTATTGGCCTTAAGTTCTGCTTTCTCTTGTAGAGTTTTAAGGAATGTCTAAAAGAAAGCAAATGTCTGATGACTTTATACATCCTTGTAACAAGGATGTTGTAATCTAGAACTAAAGTTTTTAGTTCTCTAGATTTGGGTGTGAAATAAGTTGCCTGAAATAAATGGTTAACTAAAACTCAGCTTGGGAGATGCATCCCTGAATATTCCAGTTCTTATTATAAAATACAGTTCAAAAAATTCTACACTGACATTCAGAGTCCTTTTTGATCTGGCTCCAGCCTGTTTCAACCTGTTATCTGCACACAGAGACATACCAAAGGTTACAGCATTGTTGACTCTAGGCACCCATAGTTTCCTTCATCCCTGACTCTATGTTATCTTCCCCAAGGGGAGATACCAAAATCTTTAATTTTCATACTACCCTATTTTAGTAGGCAATATTAATGATATCACTTTACAGATAGGGAAAGTGAAATCCAGAAAGATTAAGTGGCTTGCACCAAGTCACGTAGGTAGTGGTGTCGGATCAGGGATTTAAACCCAGACACTCTGGCTTCAAAGTCTATGTCTTAGTTCACTATCCAGGCTGCCTGTCAAAATTTAGGTCTCCCATGGAACTTTTCTTGGTCCTCCCCAGGAAGATTTTAAGCTCCCTTTCTTCTCACTATCTTTATCGTTGTAATTGTGCTCATCATCTTCTGCTTGGAATATTTATTGTAAATTCAGTCATTGAACATTCATTTCCTGTTGACCACGTCCTTTGGTAAAGACCAAAGTTGAATGATTCCTTCCTTCAAGAAACTCACAGTCTAGGTTTGGAAACAGGCGAGCAACAAACATCTGTGAGAAAATAATCACAAGACAGAAAACCATGGGAGAACATAGGTACGCTGCAGTTAGTATGTCTTAGTGGAAGCATTCACCAAGTTACAGGGTCATAGAAGCCCGAGGGAAGAGAGACTTGTTTAGCCTGTAAGGACCGAAGAGGGCTCCCCTTGCAAAATGGTATTTTAGCAGGGTGTTGAAGCCTGCGTGTGCTTTTCCTATATGGAGGCTCAAAGAATGAGGTTCCAGACAAAGGAAATAAGATGAGCAAAACCTCGGTCATCAGAGGAAGTGAGACTCACCAGAGAAATGCCTAGGAGATGCGGCATCCAGACTGTAGTGGGCATCGTGAAATGGTCAGGAGACAAGAAGTCCAGATGGTTGGGTGAGGTGAGCTTGCTCTCTAGATGACACGCTAAGGAGTTTACCAGCATGCTGTAATTCAGTGGCAGTAGGGAGCCACTAAAAGTTGTATATGCGAGTGAGTCACTTTATCATCACTGCTATTGCTTTCAAAGCTCAGCATGTCAAATGAAATCTCTTCCCTTTTGGAACACTTCTGTAATTATAATGAAACCTAAAAAGGAAAAGTCACTTTACTTGCTTAGAATTTCATCACAGAGTCAACCATTGATTCTCTTCCTGTGGCCAATATGCCTGCATTGGTTTATACCATGTCAGAATTGTTTGGGGGAAAACAGGAAGAATTGCATAGATTTTTACCCTAGGACAAAGGGAAAACATTTTGGTGAACAAAATGAAGATGAATTGTTGGTTTTGCATTCTAAATAGTTAAGCCAGAGATTGAAAACTCCAGTGCCTGTGTGGGCCAAACAGATAACATATATCAGTGAAGTGGCTAGAGGCAATAGAGATGGGTGAGGACTGGGGAGAACACACACTCTTTCTAATGGAACCATCACCTACTCAGATCATTGGATTTTTGCTATGCAGACATATGGTCTCAGTATGGTTGGGTATTAGGTTTATCAAGACGAGTCAAAATCATAGATATTTAATGTTGTTTTTTTAAGTGCTGGCAGATTTTTCATAAATTTTTTAAAATGGTGATTGGTTCAGATGTGAGCCCTCTCACCTCCACTTTGTGGTCTCTACTTTACAACAAGTAAGCTGAGCTCAGAATTTCTACAAAACAGACAAAGCCTGGGATGCCTGACTGGCTCAGTCAGAAGAGCATGTGGCTCTTAATATCAGGGTTGTGAGTCCGAGCCCCCTGTTGGGTGTGAATGTTACTTAAAAATAAAATCTTAAAACAAACAAACAACAATAACAGCTAAATGTGACTATGCCTGCTTATAGACTAAGACTTACTGGTCAGCAATTATTGAGCTCCTACTTGATGCTAAGCCCTGTATAAGATTCTCTAACAGCCATAAAATTAGGTAGACGGCGGGGGGGGGGGGGATTCTTAGGTTAATGCATGTTTGGAAAACTGTGTTTTGGCAATTGGCACATAAATACTAGATTTTCCTTTTGGCTATCTCTCTGTTAGAACGTGTAATTCTACAAATGTTCCTCTTATTTTGAGTCCCCAGTGGGGAAAATAACAAGCGTCAACACACATGAATTTAAATAGAAGGATGAGCTCTTGTGCTGTGTTTTTAAGTTATTCCCTACCATTTCAGGATGTAAACCGATGAGCAAGATACATGTTTGTTTAGTTAGTTTTTGTTTCTTTCCAGGCCCCCTCTACCATCACCACCATCCAACTGCTAGTTTATACTTGAAGGGATTTTCATGCTGATGCTGCCTTGACTTGTTTTCACCATGACCATGCTTTTTCCTGTCTGTCTCTCTCTCTTTTTTTCCCTCTCTCTCACTCTAGCTCCATTTGTGGCAGAAAGCCCTTAAGTGAGTCTTTACACTGGAGGTTTGTATGCTCAGCCTGTCAGCCTGTGGATCCATGTGCTATTACCGAGTTTTATCCTCTGAGTACATAGCCTGTAGTTGGGTTTGAATATTAAGTGTCAAACTCCCATGCGCTGGTGAGAGATTTGCAGCAACTAGCAGGCCCCTTCCGCATCCCTAAAGGCTGCTGGGCACTCTCTTTATTGATAAACGGACTCATTTCACACATGTCAGATGACTGGGGTGTAGCTACTGATGCAGTGCGTGATGCTGAAGGTACGGTTACCTGAAGCTGGCCTCTTCCCTGAAATGAGGAGGGGTCAGGGACACCCACTCAGGAGGAAAACGTGTAGAGCTGGCTCTTCACAAATGTGAAGGTTACTTCAGAGAGCCTGGGGAGCGTTTTGTCAGTTCTGTTTGCAAAGAGATAGGGAGTGAAGGATTATGATCCTTGGCACCGATAATGTCCCCTGGGCCACAACCTAATCCAGCAGGACACCAGATGCAACAGAGCCTTCGTATTCGCACATTTCTATGTGGTTATCGTAGAGGGCAGGGATGGAAGAAAAGGCTTAGGAGATAATCATCAAATAACATCTTTCCATCTTCTGCAGCGGAACTAGAGCCCAGGGTCTGCATGCACTTAGCCATAGTGGCAGTCATTTTTTACCCAGACACTTATTGGACACCTACTATGTGCTAGGCACCTTGCCAGATGTTCTGGGTGTGATGGTGAAGGTACCTGAACTCACAGAGATCTCATCCATGGAAGTGGCCATTCATCAAACACTGGTTGTTGCCTTGATGCCAAGTTCACTGCTAGATATTCCACTAAGAAAGAGGGTAGACGTTTAGCTCTGGAAGCAGAAAATCCTGTCTTTACCATTAAAATGCTGGGGGACCTTTTTCCTCAATGCCTCACGTAGCTCATCTTGAAAATGGATATTAAAGCAGTTCCCGACTCATAGGTGGCTGTAATGATTAGTGCGTTGTGGTGGGGATATTTTAAGAACATCTAACACATGACATGACACACACATGTCCGTGGTTGGAGTGTCATAAACTTACTGTCCGGAGGGAGGCCATAAATGGGTGACCACATAGAGAGGATGCACCCTTGGGTCTGCTGTCAAATGGTGGCTTAAATTCCAGCCTCCCCACTTCCTGATGATCTTGGGCACTTTACCAAGCTTTTCTGAAACTTGGTTTCCTCATCTGTAAAATGAGAATGATATTAGTGTTAATTAGCCTGATTCTACTGCATGGTACATTCTGTATATCCTTTGCCCATTATTTTCCACCACACTATGGGAATTGATGCTATTCATGCCTCAAAGAACCACTCGGAGCTCTGCAGGTGCCTCCTATTATTATGCACCACAGGTAAACAATGTATTCCTAAGATGTAGAAAACAATTGTCAATTTATTTGACAAATTTTGGGTTTGTTTTTAGGTTTTCAAAATCATCAGAGTGTAACAGCTGGCAGGGCTTGATGATTCCTTTTCAGATCAAGTTGAATGCAGCTGCAAAGTGTCTGAACTTCGCCTTTAGCTAAGCAGATCCTGATGGGTTCAGTTAACATTGTACACGCATATGATTCACCAAGACCTTCCTTCTGGGTTGGCAACAGTGCTAATTAAAAAGTAAAAATACCCTTTGTGTCAGTATACCACGCAGGGTTCAAAAATGACAAGCCATCTCAAGAGAGTGTTTCCCAAAGGTTAGCCATTGAAATGAAACAAATCATGGCAAATTCACAAATTTGTTGGATGCAAATGTAATCTAGTATTTAACTGTATTACCTCACCCATTGGATGTTAATGGAAAATTTGGAATTACAATCTGTTTTGGTTCATGGATGACCTGGCATTCCCCCCCCCCCCCCACAGTAATCTGGAGCTTAAAAGCCCAAAGAGTTGAACTGGGAGGGCACACTATGGCACTGGTCATAGCGGATGTTAGAGTCTATAGGGACCTTAACCTATTCCCTGTGTTGTCTTGGTCCCCACCTATGTATGGTACCTCTCATCTTTGTGCCCAGGTACCGAGTGTCCACCACTATAATGCACAGTTTGATTTGGAAGGAGCAACCTACCTCCTTAGCAATGGGTAGGTGTTGGTGACTTTAGAGGGGAAGGTCAGACTGAATGCTAATTATACGAAGAAGGAGAAGAGGCAGGTGCCTAAAGCATTTGACGTCCACAGGGACTCATCTGAATGGGTAGACCCATTTCTTTTTTGCCCCCCCCCCCTTGTTAGCTGATCTTCCTTAAGAGATGATAAACTAACATCATTGTTAAGTTGCTACAATTAGCCAAGTAGATTTAAGACTCAAAATGTATTAATTGATTTATTCCTCAAAAGGGTTGTTTTGATGCCTGGGTGGCTAAGTCAGTTAAGTGTCTTACTTTGGCTCAAGTCATGATCTCATGGTTTGTGATTGTGAACCCCGCATTGGGCCTTTTGCTGTCAGCACAGAGCCTGCTTCTGATCCTTAGTCTCCTGTCTCTCTGCCCCTCCCTGCTCCCCCCTCTCTCTCTTAAAAATGAATAAACATTAAAAAAAACCCTTTTGGTGGGGTGCCTGGGTGGCTCAGTTGGTTAGGCATCTGACTCTTGGTTTCGGCTCAGGTCATGAATCTCACAGTTCGTGAGTTCAAGCTCCACATCGGTCTCCATGCTGACGGCATGGAGCCTGCCTGGGGTTCTCTCTCTCCCTTTATCTCTTGCCCTCCTCTGCTCTCTCTGTCTTTCAAAATAAATAAACCTAAAAAAATGAAAAAAAAAAAAACCTTTTGGGGCACCTGGGTAGCTCAGTCGGTTAAGCATCCAACTTCAGCTCAGGTCATGATCTCACCAATCATGAGTTTGAGCCCTGTGTCAAGCTTTGTGCTGACAGCTCAGAGCCTGGAGCCTGCTTCCAATTCTGTGTCTCCCTCTCTCTCTGCCCCTCTCCCACTCAGGCTCTTTGTCTCAAAAAAAAAAAAAAAGCATTAAAAAATTTAAAAAAAACAACGTTTGAGTTGAATGGCATTACTCTGATTCCCATAGTATAGATGTAAAAACTGAGGGTCAGAGAAGTTGAGAACCTTGCCCCAAGTCACAAAGTCAGCAAATGGTGCAGTGCAAATAAGTAGTCAGAGGAAGTAAGTGGCTTCAGAAATTGCATTTTACCATAGCTTCCTGAGCCTCTGTCTTTCTGTCTCTTTCTTCTAGTCCATTTTGTACACTTTGGCCAGTTATTCTCATAAAACACAGGTAGGAATGTTTCATCCATTTCCTCAGACGTCCTTCATGGATCCTTCATGACTACCAGCCAAAGCCTAAACGCATTCATTTACAGTGGTTTAGTTCATGGCCTTTGGGATCTGTTGGTATCGATTAAGGACCTGGCTCCTCATCTTGTTACTCAGGTGTCTTTCCTCTACCTGTCTTCCTGAGCTGTTTACTCAACTGTGAGACTGGTGTCAAGAATACCTACCTGACAGAATTATTAGGGACACTCAGCCCTGAGCCTGTGCAAAGCAGGGAGCACAGTGCCTAGCGTGAAGCACATAGTAAGTGTTCTGTTCCTTAGTGCAGTTGCTAGGTCTGGCCCACGGAGCCACCTACATTTGGTTTCTTCTTTCCAGGGTCATTCCCCTCAATAACCTTACTCCATTCTGGTTCATGACAATTGCTCACAATTCCCCAGTATGCCATAAAATTTCATGTTTCCACCTGTTTCAGCCACCCTCTTTCTTTAAGTAGCATTTTGTCCAGTTCTTCATGTTCCCCTTCTTTGACTGTTGAACAAATAAATCCTAGTAATTCTCCATAAATCACTTTAGTTGTCACTTTACCATGTATGTTTCCTGCACCCCCCCTCCCCCCACCAAGTCCAAATGCGTCACTCCTTACTTTCTTCTGCTTGGAACCTTGTTTTCCGTTGCTTCCTATCAGCTCTTATGGATATGAGCTAGTTTGAAAAACAGGGCATCCCATTCATCTCTGAATCCAGAACTGTGCCTGAGACCATGCTTTGATGGTTTTCACAAGTGGGGGCTCAGAAAATACTGAAAGGATTAATGAGTCGATGCACACATTAAAATGAGCAAAATAACTTACATTATGTTCCTTTTAACAGTGTTTACTTTTTTTGAATTGCCATTGGAGAAAATCCTTGAAGATTAGAAAAGGAATCTGGAAACTTTGGAATATAGATTTTTCTTTCTTTTGCTTCTTTAAGTTGTAGTACTTAATATGCCTACCTATTTCAAATCTGAAATTATACACACCAAGACTCTAAATCTGTGTAGAGTAACTTAGAGTTTCAGATGCATGAATTCCATATTTTTGATGGGTGTCACATGCTATCAAAGTATGTGGACCATGGGTGGAAATTAAGTGAATTACTTTTTTTTTTTTTTCAAATGCTTAGCTAGGAGTTTGCTCTAGGATTAAGGACTATTTTCTTATTAAGTAATGCAGATCTTAGTAAAGTAAGTACTTTTATTATTATGATACTTTTCTAATTCTTGGGAATGGATGAAGCATTTTTGGGTAAGTTAGAGCTTTATCAGATCTAGTTTCCTGAGAAATGAGTAAAAATAACTTATAAGTGTTTCTGTGAAGATTCTTTAATGAAAAAATATTACAGAGAAAGTTTAGAAGACAGTCTGGAACTTAGTAGTAAATACTGTATAAATGAAATGCCATCTGAGCCTAAAACATGAAGCTTCACAAAATAGAAGTTGCTAAAAATTATCACAGAGGTATGTGCAAGCATTTTGTGAAGCATTTTAGATGCATTACTTCAGTTAATTCTCAGAGCAATCCTGTGGTATAGAATACTGGTAGCCATTTGCTAAAAGAGATGCCGAGGTGCAGAGAGGTCCATGAATGTCCTAATGTCAAACACAGACAAAAATCACAATTCAAGTTTTGCTTTCTGTGGATCTTGAGTTCTTACCATTATACGATACTGTTTCTCATGACAAAACCACAGAGGCAAATATTTTTTGTCCTGAAACTTATGTTTCTTGTAGCTGTGTCTACAATATTTATTACTTACTAGAAATTATGCTATAAAGAAAATATCACCCAAAACAAGTGTGGATGAAGTCTCACATTACACACGTAACTTTTGATTGTTACCCAATGTGGCCCTTGGAACATTTACCCAACGCTTCATAACTTTGGCCTAGTTTTATGACTTTTCCTTCTCCCATACGGAGATGTTGAGTGCTGTATTGATCCACCTTTCTACCTAGCTCTTTTTCCTTCATTTCGTTGCCTTTGTTTTTCAAAACATTCTACCAACTGGCTTTGTGGTTCTTTGCTGAGCATAAAGGATTGGCTATGGGGAATTTTCTTTTATCTTTGAAAATCTGTTGTATATCTTTTAAAAATAGTTTTTACCTGGTTTTCTCTATTTTTGTTTAATTTTTTTTTTCTTTTGGGGGGAATTATATGGGGCGGAAGTTTTATACCAAGAGGCACACAGCATATTCTATGTTAGCATTGACTCCTCTTGAAACTTACACACACTTTGGGGTGTCTTTGCTCTTGCTTTCCTTGATTTTCCTAACTGTAAGAATGCACATGAACCAGATTACCAGGAGAAATTACAGAAAAGAGCAGTTTAAATTAAAAAAAAAAAACAAGAAGCTCCAACCCCTTTATTATGAAAATGAGGAAACTGAAGCCCAGAGCCAGTTAAGTAACTTAATCCAGGCCCAACAGCTAGTTAACAGCAAGAATGGTACTAAAATCCACACCTAATTTAGTGACTAATTTCGGAAACTTTTTTAAGGCTTTATATTTTTACAGAATACCCAGTTAGGGAGAATTTTTAGATGTAAAGAATGTAGCAATGCATCTTTGAAAAATACCCTCCGTGACTCATAAAAAAAAATGGTGGTATTATCAGCAAAGGTACTTCATGTATTTTATAGAGAGGTCTCCCCCATTCTTGAGAGCAGACCCTGCCACAGTGATTCTGTCAGGATCTGATGCCGACTGTTCTTATACATAAAGATTACTGCACCAAGCTGGCCTTGATAGTTTTACCATTTCCTGGAGATTACATTCTCGAGATGATGAGACCAGCTTGAATTTTCAGTGTAGTTGTGAGACCTTTCTTAGGTTGAAATGAATTCTGATAAGCTGATTATCTCTCTGAAGAAAATATGATGTCCACATTTCATAGCTTAGTTCCTATCACTTTAGTGCCATTTTTATTCTGAGACATCTTTCCTGGCCTAAATTAAATAAGGTAATAAGGTGCTCTGGAGTCCAACACATATTAAGTAGAATTAAAAAAAAAAATGAGACCTACAGGGTAGAGGTTGGGTTTTCTTTATGGTATATTTTCTTTCTTCATGTTGAAGCAGGCGCTGCTAGCTAGTTTCCTTTTCTTTCTAGAGCAATGAGTTATGAAGCTCAAAAATAAAGTGTTCTCAGTGGTGTAAATAAAGCAGTAATCTGAGCAAATATATCACCCTGTGTACTGAGGGTTTTGTTTTTTCCTTGCCTTTTGTTTTTGTTTTTGTTTTTGTTTTTATTTTTTTGTCTCTTTTTGTCCCTTTTCCACTACAGTCTCATTTATGTTGTTGTGTATTGTTGACACATTAATCTTCGTAATAGAAACGAAAGCTACTTTTCATTGAAAAATAGATTCAAAGTAAAAGATGATTAATCCACAAAAGCGCCATGCATTCCCAACAATGTGCTTTGTATCCCGGCTCTTATAAATCTGTCTGTATTTCAGTCTCTTGCACGCTCTCTGATTACTCTATCCATTTTCCACTTCACTCCAGTGAAACTGGTTAGGTTAGCCCCCCAGCCTTCCAGGTGTTATGAAAGGAGGACAGTGAGAGTCATGGGGAGGATCTTCCCCTAGGCACCATACACCTGACAAAGGGAGTCCCAAGGCTGCCAAGGGATGCTTGCAGTGCAGGGGAAGAGACTGTAACTTCGAATCACAATGTCTGAGAGGCCTCCCTTTGTAAGCCTGTTGCTCATCCCTGTATAGTTTCTCTTTCAATGACAAAGAGCAGTAGAACTAGTGAGACGGTGGATAATACCCAAAAGGGAGTTGGTTGGGAAGGGATGATCCCCTGTGCAGTAGCTTCCCCTGTGTTTTGAGAGCCATGATGGTGTCACGGCACAGCTAAGCTCCTCTCTTGTAAAAGCACATCAGTGCCTCTGTGAAGTCACCCAAGATGCTTCTCTGGAACCAAGCTTCTCTGGGCTGCCACAAGCAGGTGATGTTTAGTTAGAATAGGAATATTCTCTTTGACAGCGAATATTGCATAATCGCCGTTTAGATCAGGATCAGGTTGTAGTTTCTCTGTGGGACTTGCAAAAATACTTAACCTCTCTGAATATCATGCTTTATCTGAAAATTAAAGATAATAATGCCCACAGCATGGGATACAATGAGAATTCAGGGGGATGCTCCATGCAGATTGTTTATCGCGGCACGTGGCACAAAGTGAGCGGGGCGGGGTGGGGGAGTGCTGCTATCGTTATGATTATTATTCTCTTGCTATTTTTATTGTCTTTATGTACACTCACATACATATGTCCCTGTCTGTCTCCATTAGATACTTACTTCCTGAGTTCCTTTAGTATCACAACCTTCTCCATCACTTTTCCTTGTTTCTCAAGACCTCCCCTTGGCAGGAGGACTTCAATATGATTAAAGTAGGTGCAGCTCTTAGAACACCCACCATAGCTGTACCCCACACTCTCTTCCTATGTAATCTCATTTAATTGTTGTAAGAATCTACGAAGAATAATCTTCTTCCCGCCCCCTCTACCCCACACACAAGAGAATTGAGACCCAGAGATGTAAAGTAATTTACTCAAGGTCACACACAAGGAAATACTGAAACTGGGGTTTGTATCCCAGTGGGGATGACTCCCATGGTTAAAGTTTTTCCTTTATGTCTACATTGATTTCTTAAAATGTTGTGATCTTTCCTCCAACTGACTTGTAAGAAGCTGGACCCTTGGGTGGATAGGGAAGTTGGGCTTAAAGAAATACCTTTCAGGACAGGGTGGTTAGTGTTGCACCCCTGGGTCTCAGATTGATACCCTGGGGATGCCAGAGAATGTGGTTTCGTTCTGGAATTAGCCATTCACTCATCTATTCAGCAAATATTTACTGAGCCCCGGTTTTGTTCCAGGTGCTGGGTTAGGTACAGAGCATTCGGAGTGGAACAAAACCCTCGGTGTCAGAGTCCTCATGAGTATTCAGTCATGGAGTTCAGCAGGAGAGGCAGATACTAATCAAATGGTGGTGTTTTGCCATGCAGCTATAACTGATAAATGCAAGGAGAAGAAGCCTGTCCTAGATTTGCTGCAGAGAGGGATCCGGGAGGCAAAGGAAGCGATATTTGAGATGAGAGTTGAAACCACACAGGGTAGAAACCACACAGTGTGTGTGTGGCGGTGGGGGGAGGTGGATGCAGAGGGGGTCTGCTTTTTCTTCAAGCCTTGCTCCAGGAGCCTGGCGCCTTGCAGGTGACACTGAGCCCTCTCCGTTATCACTTTCCTTGAAGCAGCAAAGCTTCCTGTGTCAAATTTCTGCGGAGGTTGGTACTCTTTTTCCATCCTGAGTTTTTCATGTGAGGAGTTTCATGGTTTCTACATGGATAAGATCCTTTGGTCTCCTTAATCCCGAGTTTGTACCAGGCCAGCTCCAGACACTGATGGATTTGAGTAAACCCAGTTCATGTGAACTCATGAACACTTGCTGAAAAAGCCTCATTCCTTTTGATAGAAAGAACTCACTGGCCATTTCTGCCATGATGGGAAGGAGCATTTCTGTCTTCCAAACAATTTTGTGCAATGCCAGTAATCAGCCAATGGTTCCTATCCATTTCTGCTGGTCTTTTATGATTCAACCTAAGAATCTGTCTCCAGGAATTAAAAATCTTCCCTCTTCTGATTTACTTTCCTCTAACCCCCCGTACCTCTAAGGAAACATCCCAGGCCACAGAAAATCCCCCCTTTAAATGGTGGAAATGTGAAGATTTTTGGGCTCGCAGTAGGACTGGTTAAGGAAACTATTTCAGGAAAGCTGCTTTGTGAGGGTGGTGGTCATACTTTCCCTCCTCGTGCTAGAAATGAGCTGCAGGGCACCACCAAAAAAGCCAGACTAGGCAGCATCTCTGTTTTTAGAAAAAATTATAGCTGTATCAAATGTGGGCTGAAAGTATGATGTTTAGAGTCACACAGAACTAGATTTGGATGCTGGCTTTACTGATTATTCATGGTAATACCTGCTACAAATTCTTTCAGATTTTTTAATGCCTACTTCATCATCATCAAAAGGGGAATAATGGATGTCGTGCCCACAGGGGATTTTGTGCCCAGTCGGTACATGTTAGATGCTTAGTATTAAATAGTGATCATAACAGTTGTGATTTTTATTATTTATACATTTATTTATTTAGATCTTGGTGAATCTCTGTGGGAATCTGTGTAAGCCTCAGATATCCAGGGGTGGCAATCTTTTTCTATAAAGGGCCAAGTAGTAAATATTTTAGGGTCTGTAAGGCATAAAGTCTGACAACTACTCAGCTCTGTTGTGTTAGCATGAACGTGGCCACAGATAATACATAGTTGAATGAATGTGGCCATGTCTCGATAAAACTTTATTTACAAAAACAGGCCAGGTGTTGAATTTGATCTATGGCAAGCTTTATCAGCACAGTTGCCTGGGTTCGAACCTATGTGTGGTCCTGATAGGTCTTACGTGAATAACTTGGTCACCAAAACATGTTGGTGTTGTAAGTGGTAGAAAACCACTGAAGCTAGGCTAGCCGAAAGCACACTTTCTTAGAAAGACACACTGGTATTTCACGTTCATCCTCTGTGTAGAATGTTCAGCAGGACATCAGGAGTGGTGGAATAAGAATTATGAATGCTTTTGGAACCCAGGTGCCAAGCTCTGCACACTGTGTCCCTTCCACTGTGTGGGCTCCTCTGCTTCTCTCTGCATTGACTCCATTTACCCTGCTTTCCACAGATGGACTTGGTCTGCTGTGCCTTCTCCTTGACCGCTGTTACTAATTTCAGAACGTGCCCTAGGTCCTCATTCTGCATCACTGTGCAGATGCCATGCCTACAAGCTGACATAGTGACACATTGTTTTCATGTCCCCATTGTAGATTCCTAAGATAGGGCCCCTAATGTTCATCCAAGGGTCAGATATCTCTGCTTCATATCATCTGTCCAGGGGGGAACAAGGTATGAGCAAGACCAGGTGCATTCCTGGGCAGGCACCATTCTTAGAAAAAGGGATGTGGAATATAGAGGCACACCAAAACCATGCTCCCCTTCATTTCTCCTAACACAAAACTTTGCTCAGTACTGTCTCCAAGTGACGCTGTTTGACTCAACACCATATTTCAGTGCCCAATGTGGACCTGGCTATAGGGTGATCTCTCTGCTTGTATAGGAAGAAATTGATGGTATTTCCCACCTAAAAGAACATCTTTCTTTCCTCTCACTGTACACCCAAAAAGTTTTAATGTTATTTAAATTAAAATAATCAGGTATCAGGTATATTTACTTTCACAGAGTTGTTATTGTATGCTTTGATTTTGATGTCCTGTCTCATGAACTTGGTAAAAATAATAACAAAAGTAATAATAATAATAATAATAATACATCTTGAAATTTCCCTAGAGTTCAGCTTCCCTTTTTATACTGGGTGTAACTAAAGTTTGGAACGGAATAAAAAGAACCTCATTGCCTTACACATACCCTGTTATCTCTGGCAGGTTCAAATACAGTTTCTCCAAGAAGGCTGTGGTACCTTTGCTCTTTCTAGCCTTGAATCTGAGAGTCTCAGGATTTCTTTGGAGTACACATAGCAGCGTCTTTTTGACAGACAGTGCAAATTAAAAGATCCAGTGCGGCCTGGGAACCAGGGACCCAAACTTGCCCCTTGGGTTTTCATTTACAGTTAGGCACTGCAGACACAATTATTGCTGACAGGGAAGCAGAGGCTGGTGGCAGAGTGCATGTGACGGGAGGCTCATGCCAACCTGTAATTGGGAGGATTATTTTTAATCAGAACATACCCTACAGCCCAAACATTAGAAATCTCCTGTAAGGCCAAGACAGGAAATTAAACACACCAACAATAAGCCTCAAAGGAGGGGTGGCATGTGGGGTGTAATATCGTTAGTCTTTCGAAGGTCCCTGGAGCTTTAAGTAGAAGTTTGCTTCCCTAGGGAGGGAGACTGGGAAGAAGCTTCCCATGGAGAAGTCACAGATACTGTACCTGAGTCCTTACTGGACAGGTGGGTACAGCCAAATTAAATGCAGCAGGCAGGCTAATTGATGTTTATTGCATTTAGACAGTATAACAAGTCAAATATAAGCCTTGGAGTAGCAGCTACAGTTATATTTCATCATTAAGGGAAGAGCTTCATTAGTTCTTTATTTTCAGAAATCTTACTGAGCACCTACTTTGTGCCAAGTGTTGTGTTGGCCATTGGTAT
Organism: Lynx canadensis; assembly: GCF_007474595.2. Lineage (NCBI taxonomy): Eukaryota > Metazoa > Chordata > Mammalia > Carnivora > Felidae > Lynx > Lynx canadensis. The sequence continues at coordinate 5,535,678 of NC_044318.1, forward strand.
GCCTTGGCTCTGATCTTGCCATCATCTGGATAATCTTACCCTTTGGCAAAATTTTGCAAAACATATTAAGCCTTTTTTTTTATTGGATTGACTGTTGTTGACCAAGTAGGCATCATTCTCGGGCATTTATTGAGTAGCAGTGCCAGGTAATTGCATCGTGTACTCCTCACACCAACCCTCTCAGGAGGGCATTATTACACCCAATTGATAGAGAAGAAAACCGAGGCTCAGAGATGTCAAGCAGCTTGCCCAAAGTTACATATCTTAATGAATGGGAGAATTAATTTGAACCCAATTCTCTGTCCAAAATCCATAGAGTACTGTCACTCATAAATAAGGTAAAACACAGCCTAGGGCTTTAAGGTGCTGAGGAATGTAAATCCGTTGGGGAGGACAACATAGAGACCATTGTCTATGAGTAATGAGTGCTCAGAATCACTAATGGAATTCTAAGACTGAGGAAGAGGGAGCTCTTTATTGTGCCTGGCAAGGGCTCCCCAAGGACATGAAGAATAGGTACATGTTTACCTGGCAGACAAAGAAGGAACAGAATCCCAGGTATGGGACCAGATAGTGATATTAGAGGGCATGGAGCATTCAGTTTTAGTTTAGAACTACTATCTCAGATTTTGTTCTTGTTCAGCAGTCACTTACATTTAATAAATACAAGGGGAAAAAAGAGAATATTTTGGGAATAATCAATGCAGAGACCAGGCATCTGAAGGGATGGGCTGGGACGCTAAAAGATGATATAGGAGAATCAACTTTCAAAGTATCTCTTGCCGCCCTTGCTGTGTAGAATGCTTATGTGTGATCACAATGGGAGATGGTCTTTAACCTATGGCTCTCCCTAGGAAATAAACCACACATGGACAGTAAAATTACATATCAGTTCTCAGTCTAGAGCTCAGGGTGCCTAGATCCTAGAACAAATCCAGGGGTATACTGAATTGTTTGCATGACCAAGTGTGGTTGGTCTGATCATCCACCTGTAGTAGCTGCCATTGGTCAGCAGGCTCCTGTCACATGGCTGAGAGTCACTGGATTCCCTTGGAGAGGGTCTCTATCTCCAACCTAAGGAAACTTCATTGTACTCCCCATCTTGATTTATTCTCCTCCCATCCCAGATATGGTCAGTACTAGCTTCTCCATGCCCCATCATTGCCAAATTGCACATAAAAAGCCCATATGATACTGGCTGCATTAGTCTGTGCTTGATGTGGCCTGAGACCCCTTTTTAGGACAGTTAAACTTCAGACACCTGAGTAAGGTTAGAGAGTGTGTACCCACTCACAATCACTGATTAAGATACAGCTTCCTAATCTGAATGAAGGGTTGGTAGAGAATCCCCCTAGTTAGGTGAGATGCCACCCTTTGAGACCAATGTCTTACATGTACCTCTTTTGTTGACAGTTAATAGAAGCATACTCAAAGTAGCTCACAGAATGTGGATATTTATCCCCCAGCATAGGAGTGAGTCTCAGCCCCACCCAGAAATCTCCCTCCCATGGCCTTTCCAGTCTTGCCTATTCTTCTCTCAAATCAATTTTTCTTGCTCCAGAGCCTGGCTTATTCTCTTCTTCTCAGTGAATACATGGCAGAGAATGGTGACCCCACAATTACTGAGTTCTCAGTTCTAGGAACTAGCAAAAACTCAAGAGTACCTTCCACATTCCTGGGAGAAAATTGAACTGAGATCAGGTGAGGTTTCATTACTACTGAACACAGCCCTAATGGAGCCAGGATCATATACTTCAGACATGACTTCCAGATCTGTGCTAGGCAGAGATGGGGTAGAGGGAAGGAAATAACTCAGAAAATCTGTGTAGTCAGCCAAAGCCTGTGTAAAGTTAGCAAAACAATGAGGAAACCTTCTTTCCATCCCTCCTCCCTTCCACCTATCCTTCCTTTGGCAACTATATGTTGAATACCTTCATATTCACAACAGTGTGGTTGGAGCTGGTGTCAAAATGGTGAGTGAGATAGACATAGTCCCTGCCCTCATACAGTTAACATAGTGGAGACAGCCAGACATCAGTTAAATCATTTGTGCCTGAGTGTTAAGTGATAGCCATGCTATGTGCTATGAGGAACAGCTCTTGAGACCATGTAGTAGGGGTTTCCATAAGAAAGTAATGATGAATGGGAGTTAGTGGGTGTTAAAAGCATCCCAGGTCAAAGATGCAGCATGTACAGTATCCCCATGGCAGGTGGCAAATCACGTATGATCCGGAACTAGAAGGTCCCCAGGGCTGGTACACTAGGTGTCCAGAGGGAGGGTGTGCCTGCTCACTAATAAATAAATAAAGCTGGAGTGTGGCCAGAAGCACACCATGCAGGATGTCAGGCTATGTCACAAGGCATAGGCTTTGTCCTGAATGGAATGGGAAGCCATCAGTGCAGGGTTTAAATAGTCAAGCAATATAGTCACAGTCACATTCCGTAAAGATTGCTGTGCCAGCTCTTTGGAGGAATTAGAGGTGAAAGCCTGGGGACAGAAGGCCATCTCTGCAGCCTATTGCGGTCGTCCAAGTGGGGAAATCCTCAAGCAGTCTGTGGCAGTCTGTGGGAGTGGAAACACTCCAGTACCAGCCCGATTTACCGAATGAGAGAGTTAAACTGCACGCTGCCTACCCAGGGGTCATCAACTCCAGTGTTTTGGAAGTAATTGGCTCGCTATTTTTTGCGTCCGTTTGGACAAAGTGCAGAGGTGAGGGCAGCTAATGCAGGAAGCGAGCATTCACCTCTGTTCTGCCTGACTTTGTTCTGATGTCCTTTAAAATTTTGTTCACTTGCAGCCCTTTGGCTCCAGCCTTGGTCTCAGTATGATGAGAATTCCACCCAATTCCTCTGGGACCCAAGATTCTCCCTGGTCACAAATTGCTCTTAAGGTAGTTTGCAAGAGTAATTGCAAACTCAGGACAATCTTAGTTTGTTTTTGTTTTGTTTTGGTTTGAACATATACAGCTCCTCTGGAACTCTAGAGAGCATCTTAGATTTTTCTCACTGTCTGGTGCCATTGCTGCTAATGACCATTTCTATTCTCACCTTGTAACAATGGTTCTCGGCCTTTGTTTGCTTTTATAAAACAATCTGCCTGGAGAATTTGATGGATTCTTATTAGTAAGGGGGGTGGTTATAAAATTCATTTCGACTGCAGGTTGGGTTAAAAACAGATCTAAAGGTGTGGGCATGAAGCTGATGTGGATGAGAAGTTAATATTATCGTCTGGGTACCAAATATGGGAACACCAGTGATGGCTGTTTTGCTTAGGGAGAACCTCTCTCTGGAATAAATTTCAATGCCCTTCCTTGGAGCTATACCACTTTGGTTCAATGAGGAATCACTGCTGATTCCGTCCAGTGTAGTGAGCCGCTGCTAAGTGGCTGGGCACTGTGCCAGACAATGAGGCTACCAAATATCAGTAAAACATTGTCCTTGGCCTCCAGGAGCTCACAGCCAGAACAGACCAGCTCTACAGTGGGTTAGAGTGTGTGATTCTTGTTCAGATAGAAGGGTGTGTGAAAGACCACAGAGCCCCTGGAAAAAATTCAGTCCAGCTGGACAGGTCAATGAAAGTTGCAGAGAGAAGTTCACACTTGGGTGGACATTGAAGAACAAGTTGAAATTGAGCCAGGATTAGGGCAGTTGAGGAAGAAAGATGTGACCAAAGGCCTAGAGGTATAACGATGCCTTCTGTCTTTAAGGCATCAGTTTAGCTGGATCCTAGAATATGTAAGCGACTATGTGAAGGGAAGGAAGAAGTACCAGAGAGAGTTGCCCAAGAGTTAGGAAGTGGAACCTGACAAAAGAAGCCATCGTTATTTTTAATAAATAAGAAGACACATGTAGATTTTGATACAAAGTCTGGATATACTATGGGTTCAATAAAACTGTTGCTACTGCTATTGTTTCTATTACTATTATCATCATTAATATTTTTTTACTAGGACACAGATAATTCTCCAGCTGAGGCATACTATGAATTTATAGAAGATAATTATACACTTTGACTATTCATTTCCTAAATTTTCTGCCTCCTTTTCCCAAATCATATTCTATCACTTCATGTGGTTACATTCTTCTCATCATGAAGATCTCATTTCCATTGCTGCTTCCTTGGCAAAGTCTTCCCCACCATCCCTGACCAAGATCTGACTTTCCCCCTGGACTGTAGGCACCAAGAGAATAGTGCTTGGCATAAAGAGGGGCTTGATAAATAATAATAAACTTTCATACAAACCTCCAGTTATAAAATGAATGTCATGGGATAAAAAGTACATTGTAGGGAATATAGTCAAAAGTATTATAATAACTTTTTATGGTGACAGGTGGTAACTAAACTTATTGTGGTGAGCATTTTAAAATTGTCAAATCACTATGTTGTGTACCTGAAACTAATAAAATATTGTATTTCAACTATACTTCAATAATAATAATAATAATAATAATAATAATAATAATAATAAACAACTTTTAAATGACATTGACTTTGTGCCAGGCATAATACTAAATAAGTGCCTTACAAATACTAACTTCTAATACCTCAATCTGTTGAGATAGGCACTATATGATTCTCAGTTTATAGTTGAAGAAGTTGAGACAAAGAAAAGTTAAGTGACTTGATCAAAGTCACAAAGCTGGTAGGTAGCAGAGTCATGGATGATTGGGATGGATGGACGGATGAATGGAAGGAAAGAAGAAAGGACAGATAAATGACCACTGTTACCACCATCCTTACAACTTCACAGCTGTGTATACTTTCAGGCTTCTCCAGATGCAAATCTCTCTTTCCGCTATTTTAGAACCACTCTCTATTTTCAGACGCTCTAATTTATCAACACCAGTGGGCTCACCAAATATGAAGATTGGGAAAAAAAAAAAAAAAACCTCCATCATATTAAGCTATTAAGAGGGGCACCTGGGTGGCTCAGTTGGTTAAGTATCCGACTTTTGGCTCAGTTGGGTAAGCGTCCGACTTCAGCTCAGGTCATGATCTCATGGTTCTTGAGTTTGAGCCCCGCATTGGTCACTGTGCTGATGCTCAGAGCCTTGGAGCCTGCTTCAAATTCTCTATCTCCCTTTCTGTCTCTGCCCTTCCTCCGGTCATGTTCTGTCTTTCTCTGTCCCTCAAATAAATGTTAAAAAAATTTTTTTTAAAAGCTATTAAGAACGGGAGAATATTTTCCAAACATATATCTGTGAATACTGTTTATAATTAAACTCTGAAACTTGTGAGTTCCATTGAATCTGAGCACACACTGTGTCACTACTCGAGAGAAATAATAGAACACTAGAACAGGTTCTAGAATCCTGCAAACCAATCCCACCTCTGCTACTCCCATGACCCCAGAGTGGGAACGGGTCAGAATCAATTCTCTTGAGTCTAGGGTGCCATGTAACTCTCTCATATCTATTAGTAAGTCTTTGTGATTAGAGATGACCTCTCCCCCAACCCACTGAATTATATGAGATTATAATGGCCATCTGCAGTTTGAGTGATATTTGGTTTTGATATTTAAATATTAATGGACATGGATCTTACTCCTTCTGATTGGGAGATGATAGCCATGTTTCTGAAATTGATTATTGATAGGGCACCTTGTATCACAGTCACTTTGAGTGTTAGCCATCATGGGATTGACCATTATAGAATCCTAGAGTTCTAGAGTTGGAAAGAGAGTTTATCTCTTTTTGCCTAACTCCAGGCAATAATTTCTCTGAAAAATTGGCCTCTCATCTTTCCTTGAACACATCCTATAGCATAGAGCTCACTGTAGAAGGCATGTGCATAGCAGACCTGTTGTAAACTTGGTACCCAATTGCCCAGTTCAAATCCAGGCTCTGCTACCTTAATGCATACTTTGTGCAAGTATGACTTACTTGAACTGTCTGAGCCTTGGTTTCCTCTTGTGAAACAGAGAAAATAGTAATACCTTCCTAATCGGAGTGTGAAAGAATTAAATGAAAATATATTGAAAGACTTGATCTTAATCCTTTTCATCATCACTACCATCATCATTGTAAAATACACTGTTTCATCAAAAGCCTATTTTAGAGGTTAGCCAGATAGGACGATGACAAGACAGGTTAAGGCACAATACGAGAGTACGTTCCTTGATACTCAAGTCTCCCCCTCTCTTCTTCCCTAGGAAACTGCTCAAAGAACTCATGCCAGTGGGACTTACAGCTTCCTTGATCGGGCTCAGCATTCAGTAAGTGCGACCGCTTTTGAACCTTCATTACATAAATACATCTATTTCTTTGATCGTGTTTGCGATGAAAAGCTCTCTTCTGCAGGCCTGAAGTTCCCACAAACACTGTGCTGCCTGCCTGTGTCTTTCTTTTCTGCTCTACTGCATTGGATTCAGAGGTGAGAGGATGATGTGCCAGGCAGAACCCCCACAAGGAACACAGGAAATGTTTGTGCGCATTGGGGGATTAACCCTACCACTGCTGGCTGGAGGTTAAATTAAAATGTGCTTTTCTTGTCTATTTGTTCCCTAAGCTTTTCTCATTAGGAGATATCTTGTCCCTCTCTCCCAGCTGCATGACCCTGCAAAGTAGAAAGAAATGCCAGCAAAAACAGATCAGTAAGTGAGACCACATATTTCTTGAGGCATTTAAGAACAATTCATTTTGCACCAGAATACAATTCCTACTATATAAAAATTACTGCAGAAAAAGAAATTCTGTACTTTTAAGATGCTGGGGTACATTTCAGAAATTTCATTTGTTTTTAGCAAGTAAGCACTTTCTGCCGTCTGCCGTTCTCATTGTGCACAAGGACTTTATTTCTGGTGAAGCCAGCAGTATTTTCTCTGGTTTCCCCGACTCCTTTTTTGAGATGCTAGCATTTGAGGTGTTGGTGTTGGTGTTGGTGCACGGGACATCAGCTCTCCTCTGCAGTAGTTCTGCTGGCGAAGAACAATCTGTCATAATTTAACCACAAATATCAAAGTTTTAAAAGGCTAACTAAAGGAAATATTTAGTTTTTTCAAGATGCAGCTTCCTTGGTAAGGTTTCAGAATTTTACAAAAAAATACATTCTACTTCTGAGATGGGTGGCGTATAATTTGATACATCAAATATCATAAAGGGGCAGGTGGAATCAGAGACTGCGGGACTCCAGGCCTGGAAGAGGCTGATCAAAGGGAATTCTTTTGCCCTCAGTGGTAACGCATGACTCCCCTTTTTGCTACGGAATTTGCATACGTGAACGATAGAAGGAGGAGGAGGCAGAAAGAAAGAAAAAGATGGTGTATCTGCTGTTTGTAATATCAGAGTGACTCAGTGTGACCCTGATCAGCTAAAGCTTGTATCACACAGGAGATTAGACCCACAGCTTTTGTTCCTAATAATAAAGGAAATTTCGTGTCTAATTCCCTACATGCCACATCTATCTTTCATTGCCTTTGAAGTTCAGGCTACAGCGTTTTCTGAAAACTGCGAGGTTTTGTAAGTGGAAAGGAGAGGCTGTTTGGCATGAAGTCTGTTTGGTGTAAAGTTAAATATGCATGTTACTTTATCCTCTTCTGTTTCAAGCAATATCCTTGCTTCCCTTCTTTGTGGTGCTGGAGCAGGCAAGGTAGAGATGGAGGAGGAAGGTTTCAGGATGTGTTTTCAGATTATGTGTGACCCTCCCGCCTTTCTCTCTACCTTCTCAACATGATACAAATTACTGCTTCTCAGAAAGGAATTCATGTTCCATCCCTGGATTGGGGCTGAAATTTCTAACCTAGGGGAGGCTCTGGTCCCCGAGATAATTAGTACAGCGTTGTAAGGAGCTCATGTTAATTTGTCTTTGGGTATGGTATTTCCATATCTACGATTGCAGTCTAAAGAGAAAAAAAAAATTATTAATTTGCTGCTCTACACCAGTGTGTAGATATCTGATAATTTAAGAAAAAATAAAAAAGGAAGAAATGGAAAAACTCCTCACTGGGGATATTTAGAGCAGCTGCCCAATTTCTGTGTACCTAATAGATTTCGATGCTTACCTTGTGGTCCTAGCTTCCCTGGAGCAGTGAACCTCAATCAACATCTGGGGCCAAGGGGTCACATCCCCTACAACAGAGATAGAATTCTGGGAGGTTGCTTCATGGTCAAGAAAGCAGATGGCCTGACATCTACATTGGCTGTGTGTCTGGGTGTTGGGTTCGCCTCACCAGTAACATTGCTGCTTAGGAAACTGCCCCTCATGGGATTTTACTGGAAGCAACAGTCCTGGTTTTAGAATTTGCACACATCTAACGTTGTGCCTGCACTGATGTGACTATCCTATGGTGGTCTGAGTTAGGGTTTTGAGGTCTCTGTTGGCTTTAGAAAATCAATGTTCATTTACTACTTCCAAAGTCTGGTTATCTTTCATTGTTTATTCTTTTCCAGAATGTTCCATTTGCATTGGTGCCCTTTGGCACAGATTGGCTGGTGTATATGATACAGAGCTGTTTTGCACATTCTGATGTCTTTGTAGGATTGTAGGTCTCCACATCCCTTTGTGATCTGTATACACAAAGGAGAGCCACAGCAGGCTGGTGGTTGTAGGGTCACTGGTTGAACTTCAGCTTCAGGGTAATTTCTTAGAAGTTTTTATTATGTATTTATTTAAAAGTTAATTTATTTATTTTTAGAGAGAGGAACAGAGAGAGGGAGAATCCCAAGCAAGCTCCATGCTATCAGCATGAAGTCTTACATGGGGCTTGATCCCACAAACTTTGGGATAATGACCTGAGCTGAAATCAAGAGTCAGACACTTAACCGACTTAACCACCCAGGCGCCCCTAATTTCCTACAACCTTTAAATTTAAGTTCCAGTGGAAGCCTTCCTTAGATCTCTATTTCCTGCCAGATTATACTTCCCTTGGCACGCTATGTCAGAAGTATAATTAATTAACCAAAAATTAATTTAATGTTTTCCTTTTGTCCAGTGCTATCCAAAAGAACTCTATGTCATGGTAGGAATCTTCTTTATCTTTGCTGTCCAGTATGGTAACCAGTAGCCAGATATGACCACTGAGCGCTGGAAATGTGGCTATTGTAACCAAGGAACTAAGTTTATCATTTTGTTTATTTTTAGTTATTTTAAATTTAAACAGTGTCATGTGGCTAGTAATAATCTATCACATTGGATGGGGCAGCTCGAGACTGGAGGCCCTGTCAGTACAGGGGGCCAGTTCTGAAATTTGTATCCTTGCATTCATGCTGATACTTAGCTGATAAATACCGGTGTGGACATTGGTTGGTGAACTGCTGCTGTCCCCAGGCCCCTAAGCACCTTTATTCCCTGCGATTCCATGTGCATTATGCCCATACATGAACCCTTGATCCTGAACAAAAGAGTTAATGACCCTCAAATGTCATACAATGTGTTTGTTCTCACTGGTTGGTGTCTGTCATATACTGGTTATTAGAGCATATAACCTCTGATTATAGCCACAACATCTACTGAAGTATTGTCTGTAATAGGTAATCAGTACTTGCTGGACATAGCTATTGGTGAGCACATGGGGGGATGAATAGATGGATGGACACATCTCACCTTCTGATGGAGCATTATGTAAGTGGGAGAAACAGAATTGAGTCTAGACAGTAGACCCATCTGGATCTCCATGATGGCTGCCTTTTGCCTTGTACTTCCTACTCTAATTCTTGTTTAAAGCTCTGACTTCTGCTTTGTCAAGGCCTAGATAGGCCTACAGCAACAGACTCCAAATCTGTGACTGAATTCCAGTGTCCTGTGCAGCACAAATTGCTGTACATCTTCACTTACTTCTTTTTTTTAAATTTTTTTTAATGTTTATTTTATTTTTTGAGAGAGAGAGAGAGAGAGAGAGAGAGAGAGAGAGAGAGAAAGAGTGTGAGTAGGGGAGGGGCAGAGAGAGAGAGGAAGACACAGAATCCGAAGCAGGCTCCAGGCTCCAAGCCATCAGCACAGAGCCCGATGTGGGGTGGAACTCACAAGCTGTGAGATCATGACCTGAGCTGAAGTCAGATGCTCAACGGACCGAGCTACCCATGTGCCTCACATCTTCAGTTACTTCTGCTGTCACTTTGGACTCCAAATGCTTAACGCTGACATCAGACCACACCCTATGCTCTCCCCTCTGGATGCTACTCTGTCCCCAGGTACCCCAGTCCCAAGCTTCAGTCACCACCGATTTTGTCTTGCTCTTCACCCACCACCAGAGGAGTGAGGCCTCCTCTGATCTGGACCTTCTGGAACCCCTAATTCAATTCCCTCTTTTGGCGTATCACTCTAGGTGCTACTTCCTCAAGTGGCTGTGGTTTTAATGCCCAAAGCCACCATCCTCTGGACTCCATCCTACATGTTGGAGGACTACTGTTCCCCAAGCATGAATATCATCTAGTTACTTGTTCAGTTAGCTAAGTTTGTCTCTAACATTCTGCCTTCTCTTTGAGAATCCCTAGATAACATATTTCCACCAAGCATGTTGATCTCTTGACTTCCAAATGTGTTTACTTCCTGACTTCAAAATTTGTCACCTGTGGTCTTACCAGCCAAAGTAACCCTTCCTTATTCTTACTGTACACTTTGGTATATATCTCAGTTAAGACCCTCCTGTTGAATATGTGTACTTTAATTCCTTGATTCCCCTTGTAGGGTAAAGAAAATACTAAGCCTGTTTTCATTGTAGACGTGTGACCCCGTGATATTTTTAGAATCTGGACTAGGTGGAGCAAGCAAAGAGTAGAACAGCCTAAGGGTGAACTGGAAAAGAAAGAGTAATGATTATCTTCGGGAAGTGGTTAAAAGTCAGCATGTTGGCTAGAAATGGGGTGGTCAGCCTTCAGCTGAATACAGGAGGGAGAGGAAGCAAGAGCATGAGCAATCCAAGAACATTAATTTAAATGATGGCCAGGCCTGGGGTGGGTTTCGTGCCAGTTGATTTAGAGTCTCATGGTGTAGAGGGCACACCAAAAGACACTCTCTTCTGACCTTCCCATGTGCTCTGACACTTGACCACCCACCACCACACATCCATATTCACACATTCCATCTGTGTATCTCTTGTCTGTCGTAAGCTGCTGCATAGCCAACTCGGTAAAATCCTTCCTGTTCCTCCTCGCTTCCCTCTTCTTTTTTTTTTTTTTTAATTTTTTTTTCAACGTTTATTTATTTTTGGGACAGAGAGAGACAGAGCATGAACGGGCGAGGGGCAGAGAGAGAGGGAGACACAGAATCGGAAACAGGCTCCAGGCTCTGAGCCATCAGCCCAGAGACCGACGCGGGGCTCGAACTCACGGACCGCGAGATCGTGACCTGGCTGAAGTCGGACGCTTAACCGACTGTGCCACCCAGGCGCCCCTCTCGCTTCCCTCTTCTACAAAGGGAATAAGGAACTTGGGATCTTTTTGATTTAATGAGTATATGAGACTGTGAAGCAAGAGAGTATAGGTAGATAAATAAAAAAAGAAAAACAATTTTCTTTCACTCCCTTATTGTTAGAACAGAGGAAGATTAAAAAAAAAATGAAAGTTACAAGGAAACTGTGTATGATGATTGGATTTCAGGACCATGGATAAAAAATAGAGAAGCCCTGGGGCTCCTGGGTGGTTCAGTTAGTTAAATGTCTGAATCTTGGTTTCGGCTCATGTCATGATCTCACATTTCAGGTTTATGAGTTCAAGCATTGGGCTCTATGTTGATGGTGCAGAACCTGCTTGGGGTTCCCTCTCTCTGCCCCTTCCCTACTTGTTCTCTCTCTTTCTCTCTACAAAATAAATAAACTTTTTAAAAAGAGAGAGAGAGAGAGAAGGGGCACCTGGGTGGCTCAGTCTGTTAAGGGTCTGACTCTCGATTTTGGCTCAGGTCATGATCTCACAGTTTATGGGATCGAGCCCCATGTTGGGCTTCTGTGCTGACAGCATGTGGAGCCTACTTGGGATTCTCTCTCTCCTTCTGTCTCTATCCCTCCATTGCTTGTGCTCTCTAAACAAACAAACAAACAAACAAACTTTTAAAAAAAAGAGCCTGAAGTCGCACCCACTATCTGCCTCCTTATTCCCCATCATTTCACCCAGCTCAAGTATTACAAAGCACTCCTTACATGCTCTAATTATTGTATTTATTGCTTCTGCATTTCCTGCCTCCTCCACTTGTACTAGAGGATCTCTGAAGGCATGATGTGTCTCTGTCTTGCTTACCACTCTATCCCTGACACCCGCAAAAGTGGCAAGTGCACATAGACAAAGAATTAATTCTTTTTCTTTTTTAGTTTATTTATTTTCAGAGACAGAGTGTGAGCGAGTAGGGGAGAGGCAGAGGGAAAGAAAGAGAGAATCCCAAAGCAGGCTCTGCACTGTCAGCACAGAGCCCGATGGGGGGCTTGAACCCACAAACCATGAGATCATGAGCCAAAGTCAGACGCTTAACTGACTGAGCCACCCAGGAGCCCTGAGACAATGATTTCTTGAGTTGCATCGATTATTGCTGTGAAAGATGATCACTTTTTGCATTTTGAAACCATTCTTTTGTCGTCCATAACCCCTCACAGTCCTCCCTTACCGTACTTTCCAATCTAGTTCAATCTTTGGAAAATCAAGAGTCAGGCTAATGGCCTGACTTTATGACCACGTGATCCTTTTTTTAAAAGTTTATTTATTTATTTTGAAGTGGGGGAGGAGCAGAGAGAGAGAGACAGAGAGAATCCCAAGCAGGCTCCATACTGTCAGCGTGGGTGACAGCATGGGTGTCCGAGTGGGGCCCAACCCAGGAGCCATGAGATCATGACCTGAGCTGAAGTTGCATGCTTAACCAGCTGAGCCACCCAGGCGCCCCTTTGTGGAGTGACCACGTGATCCTTAACACATTGACCAATCTGACTTAGCTTTCTTCGTTAAATAATCATAATAACAGTAAGGAATTTAACTGGAATAGTGTATAACTAAGACCCCTTCCGACTTGGAATTTAGTGAATAAACAAGAAAGACAGAAATGAGGCCACAGGGGAGAAGATTGAAGGGAAGTATCTGAGCCAGGCAGAGAGTGATGAGTTACGGCCAGCAGTGGCTCCTCCCAGCCCCCAATCAGTGGGCAAAAATGAACATATTGTCTTCTGGACAAGAAAGTGAGTATAATAAACTGACGTTGATACGGTTTGATCCACATCCGTTGGTTGCATTATAGGGTGAAAGGAAATGAAAGCACATCTGCTTGTGGCCTCTTCTGCTGGAGCACCTAAGAGTTGAAATCTCTTCTTCACCCTGATAATTCATCACTTCCCAATAGAATGACCTAAGGAGAACAACAAAACAATGACTTGGGGTTTCTGCTAAATCCCTTCACTTAAGCTAAAGATTAGATCTACTTGCTGTTTCTACCCTGCACTGTAATGTGAGGTTGTTCATCTGAGACACTAGTGAACCTGTAGCAACAGCTGGAAATTGCAAAGGACAAATAAAAACAAGAATGGCTGGTTAATAAGTTATAGAAACAAGGAATTTGGTTTTTCTAAATGAAGGATGCTACAGATTTCTTTTTAGAAGCTCCACAGAAAAAAAGATAAACTTTCTCCTAGTGCTGACAGCCGGAATATATTTTTTTTAAGCATGTGGCTAATTTCTTTAGAATTCAGGCAGTTATTTTCACAGATGAAGATTCTTGCCTCAGAAAGTGCCAACCCCAACTGTGTGCTGGGCATACAGTCAGAGGTAAATAAATGGTAACAATGAGAACTATTCAGAGCAATTACATAACTGAGAAATAATCTTCTGCTGGGCTGCCTGTGTATGCATGAGCTTTGGTGAATTCAGTCACTCATTGGACTTCAGTGTCTGTATTTAAGAAGGATAAATTATCTTGAAAAACTATATTGTGGAACGTTCCAGCTCAGGGTGCCATGACATTGATATTTAAGTTAACATCCTTACCCTGGTAACGTTATCATTCATTCGTTCACTTACAAGTAAGTTTGAAAAAATTATCATGTTGAATCTTTGCTGAGAGTGAGGACGTTAAAATGAATGGGGCCCCAAATTTATGGTAAAGTTATAAAATAAAATTTAAAGTAAATAAAACAACCCAAGCTGTGTTGGTTATCATGGATTAGCCAGTCATAGACAAAAGTATATGTTGGGCTCAGAATCCAAGGATATATGATCAGACCCATCTCAGATGTAGGAGAGGTCCAAGAGTCATCCCTCTCACATGTAAATTCTTCTCCATATTCTCAGGTCAGGGTTTTCCTCTCAGAGCTGGCTGGCCTTCCTTACCCTTCCCTAAAGTACAGTGCCCTTGTGGGGTGCTTCCTCCCCCAGCAGTGACCATTTACACTCCACAGGGCCAGACTCTCCCCACCAAGTCCATAAACCTGCACTCTGTGCAGAATCAATGCCCATTTACAGCTGCTAATGCATTAATAACAGAAACGTCCCTGGCCGTGACCTACCTGAGTCATTACACACTAATCATCGGAGGCAATTTCAAGCAGATTGACTAGTGATCGGTGTCCTCCTGGCGTCCAGGCAGGAGGACACACGGCTGCCTTCACAGCCCCTGAGCAGATGGTCTGAGAGCGTAATCGCACGCTACAGCCGGTGCGGGTCTGGCTCAGGAAGGGGAATCTCCATGTCTTGCATGCAAAGCTGTGCTCCCTCACCCAGGGCTCTGCTCCAAGTGCCCGCCTTTCATTTTAGAACAGAATCCAAACTCTCCTCTAAAGACATTGAGGAAACAAGGTTTACCTGTGCCTGAACTGTTCTAGCATGTGCTACTGCCCTGAGGCTGGTTTAATCCTTTTCCCACATTTCCACGTAATCCTTCTCCAGATATGTGCTCCAAAGCTGTCGTCATCATGGGCTTGTGATTTGGTGTTATCATTTCTGTTATAATTTCTTCCCTTGAGTTTTAGCTTGGGCTTTCTTTTTTTGATCTTGCTCTAACATTCCCTACGATCATAATTCTAAGGGCTATACAGTGTATCATCAGGGTGATGTCTTGCTCCTTTACTATGGAATATCTAGGACATTTCTGCTCTTTTCACTAACACCATTATTACCAGAGTTAATCACTCAGGATCTGTAGAGTTTTGTTCCTTAGGGTAACTTACTAAAGATAAATACCCCTGAGAGGAATTGTACAGTCAAAGGATATAAGCATCTTTATGACTTTGGATGCGTATCGCTAAATCGCTTTTCAAAATGGACTGTGTTGATTGATAGCCTTTGTCTTTTGGGCTTTCTCCTCTTAGCCACCTATGTTTTAGTTGCCTAGAATGAGGATTCAGACTAATTGGGGTTAGAAATTTGAATCACACAGACTCTTTACCTTCAAGGAACTCACAGAATAGAGGGAGAAGCCAGATTACAAAAATAATTGCTCTGTGAACTGTTAAAGCCTTAAGGAAGAAGGAACTTCAGAATCCATGGATTTTGGCACAAGACCTTCTTTCTGAAACCAGTGGAGTTCTGGTATCTCTCTCTTTGATGCTATTTCTTGACAAGAGTTTTGTGAGTTTGGAAATGAGGTGTCTGCTGGCTCTCAAGTCTTAGATACCATTGTTTTACCCATAAATTCAGGTATAAGAACTTGTTAATCAGTCTATTTTTATGGACCATCCACTCCAGTACACATTGAAAAATTTTTTGGCAGAAGTTCACAAACGTTGTGCACTGCTAAAACAAATAAGCTGCGAGTCTTTGGGCCGTGTGCCCAATAAACCCAGTGGGTCACAGCTAGTAGTTCATTGAGATCATGATAAAGGAAGCTGGGGTCTTAGAAAAGCACAAGACATTAAGACAAACAAAGAGAGATTCAAATCTTGGCTCCCTTTTTACCACTTCTGCAAACTTGGGAAATTTACTTAACCTTTCCCAGCCCCAATTTCCTGTTCTGTAATGAAGATGACCATGGCAACCCACAGGTTTCTTGTAAAGATTTAAAAAAAGAAAAAAAAAACTCTCCTTTTTGCAGGCGGAAGGTTGTTTTTGGGAAAAGCCCTTTGGGGTGGAAAGTGGGACTCTGAGAACATAACTTTGGCAGTGATTGATTCAGCAAAAGGTAGTAGCAAAAGTAATGCTCCGTTTTAGTTAGAGAAGACCTTGTTCTGCTTCTGGTGGGGAAGAAGAGAGGAGAGGGAATAAGCATAAAGATCCAGCCTGATGGTAGCTGCGTGAAGGGCGGGGACCCAGAGGAAGCTCGGTTCTACAGTTCAATAGAAAGGAAGCTGTTACTACAGTTCAGTTTGAAGCCCTCTTGCCTTGTTGTAACTTAACCCCTCTCTCTGCCCCACGCCCCTATCCCCGCAAGAATAAAATTAACCTCTTCCTTCAAAACTGTTAAAATGTTTTCAAGAGTGAGCTTTTAATGGAAGTTCTGGGAAGTGCTGAGTGCCTGCCTAAGACCATGCAGTGGAAAACAGGTGTTGTCCTCTGCAGTTCTGAAGATAAACTGCTCATGTGTTGGAAATCTGCTCATGGGCCTGGCCATGGGCTAAGCATTTTGCGTGCATTCCCTCGTTTTATCCTCACAATGACCTAGTAAGATAGGTCTTGCTAATTACTGCTCTCTTACAGATGGGAAAGCTGGCCCTTGTGTGGATTGCTCAGAGTCAGATGGCTTGTAAGACTTGGAGCTGGGTTTCTGCTGTAGGGTCCACACCTCTGACTACTGCACTGACCTCTTTCTGTATGCCTGACCCTGGGTCAGAAGTGCCCATGGGACTGTACGTTTCATCAAGGAAATAGCGGCAAGGAATTTTGGCTTCACAGGGATTTGCGGAGGGTGATGTCTGAAAATCGCCTCTAATGTCTAGCTTGTCTTTATAAGTTTACTTCTCTAAAAAGTAGATTAAATGGATGACTGGTACGAATAAGGAGAAACAATTCTAGAGAGTTCTCATGCCACGTTCTCTTCTCTATGCAAGAAAGACTGCAACATTCTCCGTGGTTACCAGGGACTGTGTATCACACAAGATTCTTGTTAGTACAGGCAAAGTGGAGGGTCACTGAGAGCCACAGCCCTGAGTTTCCTGATGCTCAACATGCCTGTAGCCTCATGATCGTTTGACATTCCCTCAAGGTTTTCAGTGGGCTTTATCTGAAGTTTCATCCTGAGAAATAAAACAAAAAGCACAGATGAAGGACTAACAGGCAAAGGACTGAATTGTGCCTTTGAGATATATACATTATATAATATATATATGTGTGTGTGTGTCTACATATATATGTGAGTTTTCACATTAATTTTAATACATATTTTAATAAGGAATTTTGGAGATGGGGTAGTAAAAGGATTGTAACTATTTCAGTCTAGAGTAAAAAAAAAAAAAAAAAGACCTTATTATTCCGAGCACATGGTCCTGCCACTGCATGGTGCTGGCTGGCACAGATTGCAAGCTTCTTTTCGAAGGCACACTCTGCACACGTTTGAAGAGACTGCAGGTGCCACACCTGCACCAACCCTCACTGTGCTGAGCTCAAAGTCATCGGCAGTACTTGTCAAGCCCTCTATTCCCCCTGCGAGAGTTTTGATCAGGGATGTCGTCACAGGTGAGGAATCAGACCTGGCCTACCATTCCTGTGACTCTCTTCCTCGTACCTTTTCTGTAGGAATTGCTCTCTCGC
This sequence comes from Lynx canadensis, assembly GCF_007474595.2. Lineage (NCBI taxonomy): Eukaryota > Metazoa > Chordata > Mammalia > Carnivora > Felidae > Lynx > Lynx canadensis. The sequence continues at coordinate 5,553,264 of NC_044318.1, forward strand.
CGTATCAAGCAGGTGGCTGAGGCTTTCCTTCACTCAACACACACACAAGAAATGCTCTTCTTTGCCAGGCGTGGTTCTAGCTGCTGGGGACACAGTGGGAAACAAGACAACAACCAAGTTGCCCAAGCCCATGGGCTTAAATTCTCTGACAGTTTCGCGAATAAATGTATAATTATAAATCGTAGGCAGTACTGTGACATAAACACTCAGCGCGCTATGAGAGTCGTACAGAGTATAGTAATTTGATCTGGGTGATCAAAGAATTGCTATTAAAGTTGGGAAATTCTAGGGAAGAGTCTCTGGGCTGTGGCAAGACATTTGGGGCTTATGAAGAAGAAAAAGAAGGTGTGGTTAGAGCAGAGTGCTGGAACAGTGTTAAACGAGCTGACAGGGAGAGATATTCATCAGAGGGCAGATTTTAGATTTTACCACAAGTGCCATGGGAAACCATCAAAGGATCAGAAAAAAATAAGAACCGTGATTATATTTATGTTTTTAAAAGTATTACTCTAGCTATTATACTGAAGAAGGTTTGGATGCAGGCCAAGTGGAAGCAAGAACAGTTAAGAGCTGTATTGAAGTAGTCTGGGAAGGCGGGATGATATTGGCTTGACATGGGATTGTAAGTATGGGGATGGAAAAAAGTTCAAGGATCTTATCTGTGTCTCCATCCATCCATCCATCTACTGACCCACCTATCATATCATCCACCATCATCATCATCACCATCTCTTCAACATTGTGTAAAATCCAGTCATTTGCTCAATTCTTTACTGTATCAGTGGCCATCACCAGTATATTCTAAGTTCTGCAGAAATCATGAAGGTGGTTTTGTTTTGTTTTTGTTTTTTGTTTTGTTTTTCTTTTTTGTCCTAGGAATGGCTGAATTGTTTCTTCTTCCCCTGTGAAAGTTTGCTTGTTGGCTTCTGCATTCCCCTATGCTGCTGTCACCAGTTTTACCTCAGATGACACCGTTTGCTTTTACATAAGTTTTCATGCATTGAAGTCTGACATTTTTAATAGTTCTGTCACCCGTGTTACAACTGGCTGCTGAAAAGATACGAGTGATGCCTGCAGGAGATGGGGCCATCTCAGCGGTTTGTGTAACACCAATGGGGTGTGAGGTAACAGGAAAATAATTAGTTTAGTTAGATGTAAATGGAAGACAAATGAAGACACCACTAATTTGTGGATGCCTGGGAGCTGGGGTGGCCTGCTTCGTTTAAGATTTAAGGAAGAATAATTGAATCAATAGCTATGAAAATGAAAGCCATATTAGGAGACTTTCATGCAACATATAAGGCGGGAAAAGCTAAATTCAATCAACGTGCATTTACTAAGTGCTTCTTACGTACCTGTCACTGTGTGAGGCATTTTAGCCAAACTAAAGGGGGTAAATAATTGCAAGACATAAATAAGGCTTTACACTCTCCGTGGGAAGTCCAGATTTCAGAACATATGAATGCTTCAAGCGTATATTAGAAAGACTGAGTAGCAATTGTAAGCTACATTAATAGGCAATGCTCTTAGGGACAGCAGGAATAACATTGAATGTAAAACACATTAGTGACTCTGTGACTACGCTTAATTTACTTAACCTCTCTGAACATCAGTTCTCTCCTTTATAAAATGTCTATCACAGCATAGATTGCCATTCCGTCTTCATATATGCACATGCACACATGTGAGTGCACCCACACACGGATGCTGGTCAGGGCTTCTCAGAGCTGCATTGGTGGTGTTGGGGCTGGATGGTAGCTGCAGAAAATGCTCTACACTATACTATTTTGGTGAATTAAATGGAACATTCCAGATGTTCAGAGAAGAGTAAGTCAGCATAAAGCATGTAATGGACTGGAACAGTATATCATTGTTGGAAAACATATGCCCACTTCTTTCTATAAAATTGGAGAACATATGCAAGTCAGTATATTAGCTGCATCTTACCAAGCATGGACCATCTTAGTAGATATTAGTGTCATTTGAAACCATGCTAAAAGTATTCAGTGTATTTCATTATTGATCCCAATGCCATGCGTTGATATTCTCAAGATTCTAACATCTCTTTCCTAGGGTATGTTCTTGTATGTTGTGGTAAGCTGTTTTCTGCATCCAATACTTCTCATTTGTTGGTTTGTTTTGTCTTAAGATTTCTCCATTTCTAGTCCGTTTTTTATTCACTGTCTTTTTGTTAATCTCCCTCTTTACCATCATAACTTCTCTCTTGTCTCGCAGTCTTTTATATCATATATCTAATTTTTCATAATTTTTCAGTTTTGATTTTTCAGAGTCATTTTCATGGAATGGTTCAGTCATTTCCTACCCATCTGAAAGCTCTTAAAATTGAATTAAAAACATCAGAAAGAGATACAGATTTTTTTTTATGTCGTATTAAAAACCACCTCAACATTCCCCAAGTGGAGTTACTTACTCTAAACCCCACGTCACCAAATGGAGACTTAATTATAGCTTCAGCTCTCCCAGAAGTGGAATCCTAAGCCAGTCAGTTGGGAATCACCTGAGTAGCAACAGTTGGGTCCTCTGCCTGATAGACCCTGCCATCCCCAAAGGAAAGCAACCTTGCCATAACCTTGCCTTCTTTGCATATTTTAACTTCCTTGTTCCAGTTTCCTTCTGTCAGCCTGTAAAAGTCTTTCGTTTTTAATAGCTCCTCAGAGCTCCTTTCTATCTGCTACATTGCAGACTGCCCAATTCATGAATTGTTGAATAAAGCCAGTAAGATCTTTTTTTTTTTTTAATTTTTTTTAACATTTATTTATTTTTGAGACAGAGAGAGAGCATGAACAGGGGAGGGTCAGAGAAAGAGGGAGACACAGAATCTGAAACAGGCTCCAGGCTCTGAGCTGTCAGCACAGAGCCCGATGCGAAAACCAGTAAGATCTTTAAAATGTGTTCAAGGATGCCTGGGTGGCTCAGTTGGTTGAGCATCCAGCTTCGGCTCAGGTCATGGTTTTGTGGTCCTTGAGTTCGAGCCCCACATTGGGCTCTGTGCTGATAGCTCAGAGCCTGGAGCCTGCTTCAGATTCTCTCTCTCTCTCTCTCCCTCTCTCTCTCTCTCTCTCTGCTCTGGTGTCTCCCTCTCTCTCTCTACTTATCCCCACTCTCAGTCTGTCTGTCTTTCTCTCTCTCTCAGAGATAAATAAACATAAAAAAAATTTAAAAATTAAAAAAATCAGGGGCTCCTGGGTGGCTCAGTCGGTTAAGCGTCTGACTTCAGCTCAGGTCATCATCTCATGGTCCATGAGTTCAAGCCCCGCGTCGGGCTCTGTGCTGACAGCTCAGAGCCTGGAGCCTGCTTTGGATTCTGTGTCTCCCTCTCTCTGTGACCCTCCCCCATTCATGCTCTGCCTCTCTCTGTCTCAAAAAAAGAAAATTTAAAAAAAAATTTTTTTTTTAAATTAAAAAATCAAATGTGTTCACCTGAATTTTGCTTTTTAACAATTTCATTAAGTTTAAGGTGACACATACTTAAATTTATATCTCATAGGCATTATAACTTGGTTTTTAAAACATAAATGAGTACTTAGAAACCTCTAGTTTTTCTAATAATACTATACTTAGAAATCTCTGGTTTTTCTAAAATAATAATTTCTAAAATAATACTGTTTTATTTTCTAAAATAATACTAATTTCTAAAATAATACTACATATAGTTTTGTTATTTATCAGTTAATAGAAAAGTGATTTTTCATATCACTAGATGGTTTTCTACTTCCTCATTTGCTGGAGAAATAAAAGAAAGCCACCTTATGCTAACCCTTAAAAAGGACATAGCTACTTAATACCCTGAGGGCTTTAGAACAATTAAAATGAATTAAAATTACTTTATTTTTAGAGTGGGCAAGTAGGAAATGGAATGGTTAGACTCAGAAGGACTTTTCTAGAGATAGATTTTACCGGCTGAATACATTTGCCTTGATTAAAGAAGGAAGTAAGAACTTGGAGAGGAAATCCAAGTAATACTATATAAGGTTATTGAGAAATATTGGCTAGTGGTGCTGAGAAAGATAAGGACATTGGTTGGCTATAAGAAAAGTAGTTTTATTAAAAGTCAACTGAAGATACCAGAATGGTCATTATATACTGATAAATAAGACTCAACATCCCATGGATTTAGGCACCCTTGAATCTCTGTGTGTGGACTGGGTCATAGGGAGTGTTTTGTCTAAGCTCGGTGAAGTAAAACTCTAGATAGAGGGCAGGCAAATATATTTTTCTTGCTTGCCATTTCGGATTAGTAAAGGCTCCCTGTTGTTTTGTTGAGAAGATTGCATATGAGCTCAGCAGGAAAGCACTGTGATTGATTAGCAATGTCTTCCAGGGGTATAGGAATGGAGGAGTGGTGGTAGCACCTGTGCCAAGTCTTACTATTCTCTAGACAGGACAGTACTTTACCTTGTGGTCAGAAAGGGGAAGCTATGTGCTTCTGGAGACTGTGTCTACTTGACCAGGTGAATAATATTAAGACGATTTTGTTTCACAGTACTGTCAGGCAAGAGGGGAGGAGTGCCATCCTAGAGTCTCAGGAGTAAGGTTACATTTCAGTTGGGGATACCCATTAGTATTTCTAACCAAATTCTTTTTCAACACAGTGGTTTAATTGCAGGAAAAATTGCTTAGGGAATACTATTTGATGGGATGTAATCAATTTATGCTATTGGGTTCTGCTACAGATTACACTTTTAAACACACAGGGCATACTGGGACTCTTGGTTCCATTAATTTTAGGGCAAGGCAACTCAGAATGGAATACAATGGCTTTGAGGTTGGTCTTCTCATTTTTGAATTTGTATGAGCCCCAGGTGGAAGATTTTGGCACTGTGTGCTGCTGTATCTTTCATGCATCTGTCTAAGCAGATGCTTTATCAGAGAAGAGAGCCAGCAGAGGGAGGAAGTTGTAGAGATGTGCTGTTGGTAATGTACCTAGGGAGAGCAACGTTTCCTTAACCAACCCTATTAATCGTTGTAAAAATATAGAACAAATGAAAATAAATAAAAATGAAAACTATGTCATAAAAATATGTAAACCGCTTTCCAATATTTTATATATCTATCATTACTACATGTGCATTGATTGGCTTTCCAGGTGTACAATAAGCATAAGTGGTGGGTAAGAGAAGCAGTGAACCAGGGGATGGGAGCTGATGAACATAGAATCAAGCCACCATCTTTGAAGCCAGCCCCTGACAGTTGGCAGCTTCTTGACCTCCTGAGCTTTGGTTTTCTCATCTGGAAAATGGATCAACAAATCAGAAGTCTCAATAACTGTTATGTATACCTAGTCCTATTTGAATATGAGGACATTGTGACTCAGAGAAGTCAAGACCCACAGGTAGTAAGTATCAGAGCTAGATTAGATGTTCCAAATGATACCTGAAGAAGTGCATCGTGACATGCTGCACAGAGGACTGGATTTATTACCAATGGTGCTTCAAATCCCACCTCATCATACAGTCTCTGTAAGATCTTTGCCAATATCAAACTTCCCTCAGCCTCAGTCTTCTCAGCTATGAGAGCTCTAAGAATCTTTAAAGATCTGTCATCTGAAAATCAAATGACATGGTCCATGTGGCAAGTTTTCACAACAGAACATACCATGCAAATATAGGGTAGCAATATTTGCAAGACCAGATGTGACGCTACAAGAGAAAGTCAAAGAGAATGTGGAAGTCCTTTAGCCTGGGAGTGAAAATGATCTATAATGAATTATTTCAAAGTTTCTCGGAGCCTAGTCATTTATACCATATTTGATAAATATCAGATTCAATAAATATCATTTATTGAAAGTCTGCTATGTGCAAATCCCTGCTCTAGTTTTCATTTACGATGAAATGCAGCTTACAACAAAATCCCTATACTAAAAGACCTGAAGATTGCATTGAAAAGAGCAGTTTTCAATCTGACCCACTTTGTTTTGAAATCTAAAAAGTTGAGAGCCTTTCTTATTACTCAACAATTTCTTTCCTTGGGGATATTCTAGAAATGCTTTATATTTACATATGTTCTGAACCCTCTGGCGTATTGATATCCCTTTCTCTTGCTCTCCAAAATACCAAGGAAGGATGACCCTGATGCTGATGCCAAGTGTTGTTCTTACTCTGCCCTCCCGACAGGGATGGTTTCTGAGAAGTGGATCTAGGGTGAGGGATATGAACCACTGCCATTTTTTTGAAAAGTCAAGATTGTGTACCAGGGTCATCCAACCTGAAGCAAACCCAAAATGTGAGCAAATGATAGAATGAGGATATAAATGCGTGTTGTGGGCCAAGAGAGTCAAGATCATAAATGAGTTGAAGTATGTGAATTGGTGAAAACAAGTGACTCAGAGATAAGTCTATAAGCAGAGTACTTACCAGACACTACTTTCCTGCCTGCAGTCAAGCAGAGGCAGATGTGTAGGCTAAAGGGACACATGCTGTAAAGCAGCCAGTGCCGTTTATTGTTTCTATTTTTCCTCTAATAAATGTCATAGGGAGGAGTAAACAATCATTTTGTACCATGCCTCTTTGCAAGACCATCTCTTTAGAAAAGTGTTTCAAAGTAACAATAGCAGAGAACAACACAGAGGAAGCATCCTGTTTTTGAGTAACCCTACAGACATATCTTTTATGTCTCCATGGGAGGCCAACATTTCTTGGGTACCAGCTAGTACATATAAGGAAGGCACGGTGCACTTATGTCCCCATTCATGCCAACTACTTACATGGGTAGCATTTTCTAATTTGTTAGCAAAACAAGATTTTGATTCTTACACTTTTGGGGTTGTTTTTTTTTTTTTTTTTTTTTTTTTTTTTTTTTGCTCTATGAGGTATGGGCAACCCTAGACATTTAAAATAAATTTTTTTAACGTTTATTTATTTTTGAGAGACAGAGAGAGACAGAATGCAAGCTGGGGAGGGTCAGAGAGAGGAAGACACAGAATCCGAAGCAGGCTCCAGGCTCTGAGCTGTCAGCACAGAACCTGATGCAGGACTCCAACCCACAAATTGTGAGATCATGACCCGAGCCGAAGTCAGATGCTTAACTGACTGAGCCACCCAGGCATCCCAACACTAGACATTTTTTATCCAAAAAGTATATATTCTATATATCTGATACCTTTGGGTTCTATTATCTATCAGTGACAATAACAGAATTTCTTCATTTGCTATGAAACGTAATATTTCATGAAAATCGTATTATCTCCAACCCCTCATTTGAATGCCTTCCCACTCCAATACATGTGAAATTATATGATATTTTTCTTTCATTTATTTCACTTAGCATAATACCCTCTAGGTCCATCCATATTGTCACAAATGGCAAGATCTCATCCTTTTTAATAGCCGCATAACATTCCACTGTGTGTGTGTGTATGTATGTGTGTGTATATGTATATGTATATATTTATATATGTGTATATATATGCACATATATGTATATATGTATGTATACACACATATATATACATACATATACATACACACATATCATACCTTCCTTATCCATTCATCTATTGATGAACTCTTAGTTTGCTTCCATATCTTGACTGTTTTAAATAATACAGTAAACATAGGAGTGCATATATCTTTTCAAATTAGTGTTTGTGTAACTATGAGATTTTAAAGAGATGTTATCAAAATTACCTATTTTTTTATACCATGTTATTACCTTGGCATCTTACCATCCTTTAAAGTTTATTAAGGTACTGTCCATGGCAATCCCTGAAACTATGTACTAGAAAATCATATTATAGATCCCAAAACAAAAAGTGCAGAGGTCTGCCTAGGTAGGAATCTGAATTTTTAACAGGCACATAGCATGATTTTTATTAATATTAATGTTTGAAAACTATAGCCTCATACAAATAAAACAAAGACTAATTCTCATACAATGAACGTTGGGACCAAAAGTTTGTTAAACTTGGTTACTGGATGAAATTTAAGTTCTTGCATTTTCTAAAGAATACTTTCAAGGTTAAAAATTCCCAATAGATAATACCTAGCTATGTAATTCCAGTTTTATTCCTCTTTCAAGACAAGATAGAACCCAAGAGACCTGACAACATTAATTCTTCTCCAAAGAACTAACTTTTCAAAGATGGTGTCCATTACTGTCATTTATGTTTATTTTTGAGAGCACAGAACATTTCCAACCATATAGAAAATTATTAGAAAACATTTAACATTTGATTTTGAGGTAGGTACACAATAAAGATTTGCTTCATTGAATGATTGAGTCAAGAACTAATTCTCACAACTTAACAGGAGGAAGAAGGAAGATCAACTGGGAAGGATGGTGTGTGGGGCCATAGCTCTGACACACTGGCATGGTCACAGAATGGGGTAATACCTGCTTATGTAGGAGCCTGGGGCCAATTTATCTGATTAGATAGAAGCGTCAGGAGTAGAGGGGAATATAACTAGAAATGTGTGTGTGTGCAGGAAAAGACTATGGAAAAATTAAATCCGTTTATTCCTTAATGTTTTATTAAGTGCCTCCTCTGTGCCAGGTCCTGTGCTTCTAGAAGGCAGACTTGAGAGGGTGACCAGATATCCCAAATTTCCCAGAAGGAGGGTTTCTTGAGAGGTGGGACTTTCATTCTAAAACTATATAAGTTAGGGTGATTCAATTCCACCTGACTCAAAGAAGTGCTAACCAATGTGATGGAAGTTATAGGTCCTAACCTAACTCATGACCTAAATTATGAGCAGGAGCACGTCAAGAAAGAGGGGCATTCAAGGGAGAATGAGCAGCATCTTTGTGGGATGTGGGGCAGAACAACCATGAGAAAATCCAGAAGGAAAGAAGGCAAGGAGTAGACAGAAAGTGGTACAAAATCAAGTTGCAGCTGAGGAACGTCCACCTTCTTTAGGGCCTTTTAGGGAGGGCATGTATTAGCTTCCTACTGCTGATGAAACCAATTATCACAAACACAAGGGCTTCAAATAACATGCATTTATTATCTTACAGTTCTGGAGGTCAGAAATAGAAATGGGTCTCAGTGGGCTGAAATCAAGGTGCCTGTCAGGCTGTGTTCTAGCTGCTAGAGGCTGCCTGTATTCTTTGGCTCCTGGCCCTCTTCCATGTGTAAAGCCAGCAATGGTGGGTTGAATCTTTTTCACATAAAATTACTCCGACACTGATTCTTCTTATGCCTCTCTCTTCAATTTTTAAGGAGTCTTACAATTACATTGAACTCACCTAGATAATTCAGAATAATTTCCTGTATGTATGTATGTATGTATGTATGTATGTATGTATGTGTTTGCTTATTTATTTACTTAATGAGCCAGGGAGAGGGGCAGAGGGGGAGAGAGAAAGAATCTTGAGGAGGTTCACACTCAGTGGAGAGACTGATGAGGGGGTGGATTCCAGGATCCTGGGTCATGACCTGAACTGAAATCACAAGTTGAATGCTCAACAGACTGAGCCACCCAGTTGCCCCCAAAATAATCTCCTTATCTTAAAGTCAGCTGATTAGCAACCTTAATCCCCTTTACCATGAAACATAAAATATTCACAGGTTTCAGGAATTAGGATGTGGACACCTTTGGGGGGCTGTGCATTATTTTGCTTACCACAGGGCATATTGTGCTAGGTTTGAAGAGGACTTGGAAAACCATCAAAACCTTTATTTGCAGTTGAGTGATGGTGGCCTATTTCCACTGTGGGGAGGGGGAGCAAGCTATCCATGGGGGGACCTGCTGGGAATTTGTCATAGTGCTGCAGGTGAAGATGTTGATGGTCTGGAGAAAGGTGGCACGATGGTGGAAATGGACATATGCAAATGAATTCTGCCAATATTCCACAAGAATTGCCATGCATTAGAGATAAAGAATAAGGGAAAATGAGGAATTCCCATGTTTTTCCATGTTTTGTTTTATATTCAAATGAAGATGAACGCTCACTGTAGGAGGGGTGTTTGAAGACATTGCTGTGGAGGAGATAATGAATTCAGCTTGTCTTTGCTGAGTGGCATCAGACACATTGTCCAGTAGGGTGTTAGGTATACACGCCTGGGCTTCACAATGCATAGCCCCATGTATTTCTTCCAAATATAACATTTATTCTTTCAAATGCTTTTGAGAGATGTGTTTGGTATTTGATAAATCTCTCCTGTGCATATCTTCCAATTTGGCGATAGGAACCTTATCAGGGCTGTTTCTACTCATGGACTAGTCTATGCTAATCACCTTGACATTTTGTATTCATTGGGTGTGAGAGGACTGCTTTATCCTGCATTGATGGGGACACTTGTTTCTAATGAGAAATCTGATGAAATCAGGTGCTTTGAATACAGAACATGTGCAAACTTTTGTAGCTTTATAATTCTCCTAGAGTTTGCCTTTCCCTTTGGGAGAACACCACATTTGGTTTTGATGCAAAACCACATCTGATAGTGATTTCTACCTGATAAGGATTTCACTTTAAAATCCATCAAAATGGAAAAGTGACATTTTCCAGTGGGAAGGTGGGAGAATGAGTCTCAGTCTATTTTGAGGTCTCTTATCCGTTGTCCACTCTGTTCATTTCACAAAAGATCATCTCATCAGCAATTCGGGAAAAAGAAAAAGGCTTTTCCTTCTCATTCTCAATGTCTGACATTCTTACTCTAAAAGTCATTATTAATGGAGAAAATTCTGCCTATTAGGTAATCTGTGTCTTCCCCTAGCCTGGTGGTATTTCATTATCATTTAAATATGCCACCCACTGCTCCATCTAAAACCTTCTGAATGGAGGGTCATTAGTAGATTTTTTTCCCCCTAAATTATGCTCAGTGGTTGTTAAAGCAAGTTGGTCTTCAGTGAAGCTCTTTCCACACAGAAGAACTAAAGTGGGGATTGAGATAATTATCTGGATAATTCGGTCTCCGGTTATCTCTCCTGAAATGAAACATATTTCTCATCCTCTTTTTCTTTCCTTCCTTTCATCCCTTATGGGTTATCTTTGCCAAAGAAAGGCACTCATTGCTTCCATGCTGCCTATAGAATGTAAGCTTCTTTAAAAAAAATGCTTTTTGATGTGATACCTATTTTTTTAGAGGCATGTCAAACCTCTAATACTACATTTCAAAGCAGAACTCCTCTCATGATTTGGATCAGCCATCTTTCTCCATCATTTCAGGGGATGAATTCTGTTTTCCATGCTTAAGATTCTCTTTGGATTGAGGATTACTCCAAACGTGGACTTCCTCTTCATGCTGAAGAATCATAACCCCCTGAGAATTAAAGATGCTTCTTCTGGTGTAAATTGCCAAAGGTTTTCAGCCCATCTCTTGCTCTCATGAATGTCAGCTGGGCACACTCTATTTTTAATCTTAGAGGGATGACCTTTCCTGGGCACCCCTGAGTGCTGTGAAAAGAAAAGTCATTCCTGAGTCCATGACCTGTACCCAGTGCCAGAGAGTGGTGACCCTCATTGGAATCTGGAAACCGTCATTGGAGGGTCTGTTTCTAGGGCAGGCACTTCTTGATCTTAAGCAATCTTTCTGGGCCTCAAGTTTTCATCTGTAAAATGGTAACAAAACATGCCAACATTAAGGTATGGTACTGAGAAAATGAGATTTTAAAAAATGACACTATAGACATGTGAAGTATTCACTTATTTGCCTCCTTCCATGCCCCCTTCCCCTTAAATGGACTCAGAAAAGCAGCTTTCAACAGCCTCGTCACACTCTCTGAGTCCCGGTGATGAGGCAGACATAATCCCAGGAGTGAGGACACACTGGAGAACAAAACTGAGTCCCCACCCTCGTGGAGCTTACAGTCTTGAAGAGGAATCAGAATACAACAAATGAACAAGTGCATATTTATTATAGTGCCAAATAGTGATAAGGGCTTTGCAGAACAAGAAATTAGGGTGAGAGTATAGAAGGGGCCACAAGGCACCATTTAAGATCATGACTGGATAGCGTCAGGGGAAGCCTTTCTGAGGGTATGGTTTTTGAGCAGAGAGCTGAAATAACTCCATAACTAAGGCTTGTCTTGAGACTGTTGATATTAATCATGTCAAATGCTGGCTTCTCCCATATATCACCGGAACAACCTCTTGATAAGACGCGGCTGAGTTTACTGCTTACTGAATTAAGGGAGAGCACATGCTACCTCCACAGGGTCTTAGTACCCTCTTGGGAATGCACAAAGTCAGAATATTTATTGAGTTTTAGAAGTGTATTGAGTGTGGGTCTTTCCACATGGGACTTGCTTAGGAATGGGTAAGCATTATGATACAATAGTTTAGGATTGGTGGACAGAACAAGGCAAGGATATTAGGATAAGGAGTTCAAGAGTCTTGTGGTAGAACAGGCTCTTTGATGCTTTCTGCTGAAAAGCTGATGGATCTCTCAAGAAGTTCTGAAATGAGCAATAAGGTTATTTGGATTTTTAACTTCCAGGGAAAGAGTTTCCTAGAATAGTAGTGTTATGTGATGAAGATAGTAAAATAGTAAAGTCACAATAATGTAGACAGTGAGCAGTAGGTATTTGATTCTCAACCGTTATCATCGTCATCATCTGCTAATGTTATTGTGGGCTTTCTCTATCCTCAATACTATGCTTGGTGCTAAGGTGACAGCAATTAGGGACAAATAAGCATGCATCTTCCTCCTCATGTTGCTTAGATTCTATCCGTGGAAATAGATGGTAAACAAATACTTGTGTTAATAATTCATTATAAATATGATAGATGCTGTGAAGGGAGAATGTTACTTGCTATGACTGTGTGGTGTGAATTAGAAGGTTCTGAAAAAAAAAAAAAAAAAAGAAGGTTCTGAAATGGTCTGTGTGTCCGGTAGAAACTTCTTGCGTATGCATAGATGCTAGCTGGTTATGAGGCAAAGAGGGAGTTGGGTGAAGGGGACTAAATCTGAAAGAGCAAGGAGAAACAAAATGTCCCTGTCAGTAAATATTATATCCTTATGTTCACATACAGGTTCGCACAAATAATATCCTAAGATGTATTCACACTTACACAGTGACAGTTTTCAAAATCATCCACATTGACACAGTCAGTCAGCAATTGCTTGGCCCATTCTTCTAACTAAACAGTAGTTGTTTGTTGAAAGAATGAGTGAATGTTGAATTAATCAGAGCTGTTGAGTTCCTCAATGACCTCCAACAACTCATTTGCTTATGCAAAGCATACAGAAGCTTGATAGAAGATTCGTTTGCATCCCAGCCTAGCCTGCTCAGGAATGCAAGGAAGCAGGCAGAAATGCCTATGGTCATGCCTAAAGAGCAGGATGGAGATACCCCAGGCCATTTGTTCCAAGTGATTGATTTAAGCTATCCTAAGTTTGGGGCTAGTGAACAGGGAGGAGCTGGGAGTGCTCTGAGTGAGGTTATATCTTAATGAATTGGTCTCTGTGCTTTGAGGTCTTCACTCTTTGCTTTGAGCACTGTTGGAGATGAGATTGCCTTGTGATGAAATATAGGGCATTCTTGGGGTCAGACTATCCAGGTTTAAATTTCAGCTCCAACATTTAGAAGTTGTGCAAACCTGGCCAAGTTATTTAACTCCTTCTTGCCCGGTCAGCCCATCTGTTAAAAAGAGATGGTATCAGTAACATCATATGGTTCTTGAAGGATTAAATGAAATCCTTCAATGAAAGGCCCTTACAGAGCCCAGAATATAGTTAATACATTGTATGTGGCAGGTGCTTCTCTCATGTCAAAGGAGAGCTCTCTGGCCCACTGTACCCCTGCACATATCCTGTCGGAAAGAGGACAGGGAAGAGGTGATTTCAGTTGTCTGGTGCATCACAGGGCGTAGCGATGGGCATAGGCAGATTTGCTTGTATTTGGAAATCAAGCACTTGAAAAGGGATTCTTATCTTGAGATTTTATTCCCGATTTTATCCGGATCTTAAAGTAGGTTTTTTCATGGAAAAGAATAGCAGTTGGCATGGATCACTGATATTATGCCATGGGTTGTTTGTGTTTCTTTCAAATTCCTATCTGAAATAAGCCTCTCTCTCTTTCTCTCTCTGAAGCTAAACCAAGCCCATCCTTATTTTGACTTGAATTTCAGACAGGTTTAGAGCAGCTGGAATAAAGCAGGAAAGTGCCCTTCAGGACTCAAAAGTGATAAAACTTTTTGTCATCCCCTACCTTGCCAATGAGTTTAGTGTGGAATTCACTTGGCTGATAAGAATGCTGACATATTTTCTCTTTGAAGGTTTATCAGATAAAAGTTGTGCAAAGCCATATTTACCATCCATTCTGTGTTTCAGATGGATAAAAACAAAAACCTTGAAGATGTGAAAACTGTAGTGAAATAATGTACTTTGGAAACATCAAATGAGTGAGAAGCTACCCTGTAGAATTAAATAATGAGGATGAATTAAAAGCTCGAATGTTGAAACCCCTTAAACGAAAACCTTAGAGGAAAGCTCTCTTCTTGGCATATGCCATTAATGGATGGGAAAGTATTTTGTATGGTTCATGGGATAATACTAATACTCTTAATACTCCAACCCCAGATTGCAGAGAGTACAAGGATAGTCTTACTGAGAACACACCTTTGTCCCTGGACAGCAAACCTGACATTAAGAATGAGAGCTGAGCAGAAACTCTATGGCATTTTCCATGAGTAAAAGGGCAATATGAGTTGTGAGCCAAGCGTCCAGGGTAGCTTTGGCTACCTCCACAATTTCTATTCATTGTTTTTCAATATTTATAGAAGAGAATAATTAATGAGGTTTCCAACCCAAAGGGTTCAGAGGTTCATGGAGATAAGATAGGAAGGGAGTTTTATTTTCTTATCTATAGAGTTCTTGTCCTCTACAGGGGATGGCACTGGGGGCCAGTTGGTGAGCTAAACCGCTCGAGATCTCCATGGCGAATTTACCATGCATCCCTTATTGACAAAGCAAATGGATAAAAAGACTGACTTTCCTGTTAATTATATTGTTGTACTCAACTATCTTTTTCAATGTCCTTAAAATTCCAAAAAATCCCAGATTCGAGAAAAGAGTCATGCAATTAATACTTGATTAAATGTATTCATGTAGACAAAACTCAAATGTGGAATTCATACAAAACATAGTGTAATCAAGAATGTATTCCCCAACTTTTCCGTAAGCACTTGTTTTGACTTAATGACTTACAGAGAATGTTTGTTTAACTAAGATGGTGCTTGTATGCCAAATATGACACCTGTATGTCTATATCTATACCTGTCTAGCTGTAAACCACCCTTTCCTGGTGACTTTTTAAATTCCTTCTCTGTTGTTAATTACTGACACTTTGTGAATACTTAATGGGTACCCAAGCATTTTTCATGTATTCTCATATTTAATCCTCATTAACAACCCTAAGAGGTAGGTGGCATTAATTCTATTTTACAAATGAATTCAAATGAATTTTACAAATTAATTTGAAGCAGGGCCTGGAGAACTTGGAGGCCCATGCTTTTAATCAGCATACTACTCTGCCTCCATTCCCAGTTGGTTTCGTGACACCTGGTCCTTACAAGGACATGCGTGAAATGAAGACCATACACAGTGGGCACTTAGCTGACCTGTAAGAACCAAGACAAAGTTTTGCTAGGTCGCCTTATCCCTCTGCCTTTTCCTGCTGATTCTTCATCACAGTATTTGGCAAGAATTTATGAAGCAGGAGTTTATAATATAAAAGAAGGATGTGATAGAGTTCCTATCTTCTTAGAGAGGCAGAGTTAGCTTACATGGAAATATATATGTACTCTTAAAATTTTTTTTCATTAATTATTTTTGAGACAGAGAGAGACAGAGCATGAGTAGGGGAGGGGCAGAGAGAGAGGGAGACACAGAATCTGAAGCAGGCTCCAGGCTCTGAGCTCTCAGCACAGAGCCTGACACGGGGCTCGAACTCACAGACTGTAAGATCATAACCTGAGCTGAAGTCAGATGCTTAACTGACTGAGCCACCCAGGCGCCCCTATATGTAGTCTTAACAGGCTGATATTTTTATGCATGTTTACCATAAATACACAACCATGTAACCATGTTTTTGCATACACACGTTTGAATAGCATTATAATATATTAACTAAAGGTTATTTAGTTCAGACAGGGGAGTAAAGATGAGGACTTTAGCATTTCTTGAAGCCTACAAAATGCTGGATGCTTTGCACACATGACTTCACAACATACCTGCAAGATACATGTTTATTTCACAACATGACTACAGATATGTATTATTTTGGCCATTATACAGTATTTACCCAAACCCACCTTTCTTCCTACTATACTTCTTTGCTTACTAGGCAAGGGGAGTCATTAGAATGATCTAGAATACTGCAGATGGGTAAAGTGTGATTGGTAGTTTGTAGAGGTTTTTTTCCAATCACTCTACACAATAAAAAGCAGGCAGCTGTCTCAGGGCCCAGAACAGCCTGCCCTATATCTTTTGCTTTATTTTTCTCCTTAGCTTCTGTGACCATCTACCATATTCTATGTTAACTCGTTCCCCTCAACTAGGATATAAATGCTATTTAAGCAGGGCCCTTGTTTCTTTCATTGCTAGGTCCCTGTGCCTAAAATGGTAGTAGGTATTGAATACAATGTTTTGTACCTATCTGTTGAAATAACGATCACATTTGTGATTGAATGTATTTATGACAAATGATCAACATTTCGTGTTTATGTGTAATGATTATGATGATCTGTGATCAGTTACGAATGATGATTACCACAGAATTTTAGCTTGAAAATTTTCTGAAGGCTTATTTTTTCTGCCCAGGAAACAGGGTTGTTGAGTTGTGAGTGGAGGGAATAAAAACAAAAGAGAAAACATAATCTATTTGTTTTTGCTTTGGGTTACCATGCAAAGTCATTGGTTACTTTTAGAAATAATTCATACCGTCCTAAAAACGGATATTCTATGTGTTTGGAAACGAGGAGCATTCATCATATTGAAACAACTTAAACTTTACAATCCCATCCATTAACTCACAAAGCTGCAAGTTGGTGCAATGCTGCCTTCCCTGTCTATTTAGTATTTCCAGACAATCAGGGTACAGTACAAAGCAATTTGTTTTTATATAATTTCCTTCATGCTTGCAAACACAACATGCATCACAGAGAGAGTCAGTCATGGGCTAAAGAGAAAAAGGATGATTTAAGGCAGGAGAGTGGTTCATTTGCTTTGGGATATGAGAAACAATTATTTCAATAGGCCAGGTTTTCTGCAGGAAGTCAGGTGGGTCCACTGGCCTGCTGCTTTCTCGGGGGGGGCCTGCTTTGGCTAAGTAACTTTTTCTTTTTAAAGAATTTCATACTGAGCTGTAAATTCTTTAATGTGATAGAGGTTAGGTTTGCCTCATATAAACCTGGGAGCAGTATTTCCATTTTCCCCCATTTTCCCCAAAGATCATCTGCCCCAACGTGGAATCACAATTAGAAATGCTGCTGCTTTTATCATCCATCCTGCATTTGAAATGCACTTGGATTTTAGCCACGTTTGAGAATCTGATCTTCAAATAAATTCCCTTTTAGCTCTATGAACACCTTTATTTATGTATTTCTTTGCTTTGGAGAGGATTAACTCATTTGCCTTTCTAGATATACATTCTTTAAACTTCCTTTGTGTTTTACTGACAGATTTAAGGAGGCATTTATTCAATTTCTGTAATAATTGGCAAAGTAATAAAGATCCCACTAAATGTCAGGCATTGTACTAGGAGGGTTTAGAGCTTTAGAGAAGGATAGACACAAGGATGGCCTCAGGAAGCTTTCTTGGCCCTAGAGAGTTAGGGAAGATGGGTCCTTGGGCCCAAATCCATTACTTGTGAAGGGCTCACAGACTTCTCCATGACTCCTTTGAATTTAGAGGGACTTATATCTTACGGTCCTCTATGTCCCTGGCTCATTGTTTTCTGTAGTATCTCCTGGGTATCTGATCACTGACATACAAATTCTTTGTGACACTGGTTTCTATAAAATTCATACAAGCCAATGATGAGATTAGCAGATGTTCATGAAGATCAAAACAACATTGGAAGGCTCATGTCTCATAAGACACTGTCCATATGACTCACTGCTGTTCTCCAGAGTCCTCCCAGATTTTCCTGTCTTAGTGAAGAACCTGGTTGTGTGACTTTGCTCTTTTCACTTTTACACTCCCTTTGGGGAACAGTAAATTCATAAACATTCATCACATGCAGAGCACATTGCAGAGGTTTTGCCTTCTGCTATCCTCCGTTCTCAGTCATTTTTGCCCATGCCTTTTCTACGTCTAGAGTATTTCCCCTCGCCTAACCTCACTTATCTCCCGTTTCACTTGTCTCTATAACTTGGTGGTGCATCTTCATTGTTTAACAAAATGCCTAGCATTTAGAAAGCACTCACTAACTACTGAATAAATCAGTATGCGGATGAATGATTGGATTGAAATGAGAGTTCTGAGGCTGCCATTGAGATGGCATTGCCCATCCAATGAGGTCCAAGGGCTCTACAGATTCTTACCCACAAAGGGTACCAGTGGGATAGTCACAGGTTACCATACACACATGATAGCTGAAGAGACCCAGAAGCAATGACACCCCAGTAGCAATGAGCACACCTAGCATCCAGGTCTTGGTTTCTAACACCATTTCCCACTAATACCTTGGAATGGCTGATTCTAGAAGTAGGATAGGAAATATGCAAGATGAGCCAGGAGGATCTGGTGCTGCCAGAAAATATTGAAATACTCAGACCAAACAATCATGGTTTATCTCAGGGAGGTAGAGGAGCTTGAAAGAGCTCTCAAGGGCCAAGGCAGGAACAATTTGAGCAACAAAATAAGGTAGTATTGGATTATGACCCGAAGTATAAAATAAATGTCCATGAGTTCATACTCATACAAATAGATGCTTTAATGAGCTAATAAAGGGGGGAGAAGAAACAAATCTCCTGTGTGGCAGAACCCCAGATAATTTATATACATACCCCATCCTCCAGAGAGGTGAAGCAGACTTCTGCACTCTTAAGTATTGGCTACACATAGTGATTTTTTCCTCATAGAGTACAGTGTGGAGAAGGGGAAGAGGATAGAAAAGGTTTACAGTGAAGAGACCTGATAGACACTTCCTCAGCCAGAAGATCAATGTTGTATCAACAGTGATAGCTTAGGTTGATTGTAGGTATCCTTGATACAATGTGATGGAAATGGTGCTTTACCTTTGTGGTCCTTCCTTCCTCATGATCACCCATCTAATCATGAGAAAAACAGACAAATCCCAACTGAGGGGCATTCTACAAAATTCCTGAGCAGTACTTTTGACAAGTGTCAAGCTCTTCAAAAATAAGCAAAAACTGAGAAATGGGCATAGCAAAGAGGAGCATAAGAAGACACGATGACCCAAACTATCCATTAGTGTGGTATCCTAGATGGGTTCCTAGAACAGGAAAATGATTTTAGGTGAAACCCAAGGGAATAATTCCAAATGAGGACTTTAGTTAGTAATTATCAGTATTGGTTCATTAATCTGACAGATAGACCTTACTAATGTAAGACATTAATAGTAAGGAAAGTTATTGACAGGTGTGGATTATATGGGAACTCTCTTTGCAATTTTTCTATAAATCCAAAACTGATCCGAAAACATAAACTCTGTGAAAGGAAACTAAAAGCCATGGGCAATCACTCCTGTGGCAGCCATTAATGGATTCCCTCTTCCTGGTGCCCTGGGCCAAGACTAAACTGTGACTCTACTCTTCTGCACCTGGGGACCACTACTTGGAGCAGTATTCATTGAACAATAGAAGCTCTCACCCTCCCCACATCCTCCCCTCACACACCCGATATGCGGATTTTATTTTCCTTTGCTTCATATAGCACCCAGATGCTGCTACAGGCAAGTATCTGACTGCCTTGCACGCTGTTGTTCAACACACTGGGGAAAAAATGAGCCTTCTTGCTGGAAGTCTGGGTCCCTGAGCAAATAGAAAAGGAAGATGGCACATGCAGGGGGTGATGAGGTCAACAGAAAGCCTGAAAGCCAGATGATTGAGAAATCTATCCTTAGCTCAGGATTTGAGGAAACCTTACCCTTCTCCCTTCTCAATTTGCACTATTCCTCAGACTCCAAGACCACCACCCCAACCCACACCCCGCTTATTGGACAGGGTAGGGAAAGTATTGTTGTCCCTGAGCCTTCCCATTCCTAGGGTTTAGTTGTTGGAAAGAGCTCTTCAGAGTCTCTAGCTTTCATGCTGGTTTTAGTGATCTGCATATGCTCTCTGGTGCTTTTTGATTTCTTTCTTTTTTTAATTCTAAAAATTTTAAAGTTCTAGTTTAATTAATGCATAGTGTTATATTAGCTTTAGGTGTACAGTATAGTGATTCAATAATTCTGCACATTGCTCAGTGCTCACCTCAGTAAGTATACTCTTAATCTCCGTCACCTATTTCTCTCTCTCTCTCTCTCTCTCTCTCTCTCTCTCTCTCTCTCACACACACACACACACACACACACACACCCAACCACCGGTTCTCTATTGGTGCTTCCTGCTTTCTGAGTTCTATACTGGGCTCTGGAAACATATGTGGACTGAAACTGATGGTATGCAAAGACCTTTGGGATTCCCAATGTGACGTGGTGGCAGTCTGAGGTTCCATCTTCCAAAACTTCTCAGAATCCTCCTGAGAGTTTAAAGTGAAGAATAAGCTCTGGAACTGCCCAAATTCACCCTCCAGTCTTGAAGAAGCCACTTAACCTCCATGAACGTGATGTGCGGAATGGGGAAGTACTGATACCTGCTTCATAAGACTGTGTGAAGATTAAACACATCAACATATGTAAAGGACTTTTAACAGTGCCTGTCACCTGGTAAATTCCCACTAAATGTTAGCCCCTCAGAATCAATTGTGTATACTTAAACTCTGAAGCAATAATATTTCCCATTTTACCTCCTCTTGATGTGAGGAGGTAGAAAGCCCTTGTCAGGCCTTGTCTCGTCTTAGAAAAAGATTAGAAGTTGCACCTAAATGTAATATTTGTAATTGAGGGGGCTTACATTTTGTTTGGATTAATAATTCACTAATCAATCTCATAGGTAAAGATCAAGCTGAGAAATCTTTTTTTCCATTATTAATAATTTGAATATTCCATTTACTGAGCGATTATTATGCGCCAGACTCTGTGCTAAGTGCTTTATGTGATTATGTCTAATCCTTCCAGCAGTAGGAGTTAGATACTATTATTCGTTTCACTTAACCTAACATCAGAGAGGTTAAGTGACATTCTAAGCTTGCCAGGCTAGTAAGAGGTGAAGCTAGGATTCGGAACAGGGCTTACAGATTCTAGAGATAGTCTCCGGATCGCTACACTCCATTGCTTCTGTTTGTTCAATAGCCTAGAAAAGACTGCTAAAAAAGAATCTTCTATCCCCCTGTTTTTATGGGGAGAGGGGATGAAGGAGAGCAAGTGCTATTTGCACATGTATGAAGATTCAAAGCAGGAGGGGTGTACAGAGTTTGGAATGCCTTAGTAACAAGGCTAAGATTCTCCAGTCTGTTTTCCTCCCTGTTTATCTTTAAGTTCCACCGGCTTCCATAGAAGCTGAATTGTTTGAGTTTTCTCTAAGCCTGGGTCTAAGGAATCAGTCTCTTATAGTAAATCATCAGTTTGTTCCTGAGAAGGGTCTTTTGACTGTTCATGGTCTTCATTCATCCCAGAAGATGGAGGTTTTCAGCCACTTGATAGGAAGATTTCCTGTGATGTGTTTTATGCTCTTTCTAGGGCTAGAGTATATTCTCAGAATGAGAGAAAACCAAAGAAATGTTGTCTCTTGTTAGCACCAAGCTCTTATTAACTATGCGTTGCCATAAATATATGGATGTGATCAAAATCACTTTATCTAGAAAGCATTTCCTCACATCCATTGTTCTCTATTATTATTGCTGGTTGTTTCCATAATTCATTAGTTTTACAGAACTTCAGTCGGCTAATCCCTTACAGCCTAAACATTTAGGCTGGATCTGGCCGGTAATTAAGCCAACTAAGATTTGACATCCTACTATGTGTGCCTTATGGCATCACCTAAGCCAACAAAAACTTTGTGGATATTTTTAAAAATGCACTTGAAACCATTTAATAGTACTTATATAAATTTGAAGCTTCATCCAGTGGTTAAAATTAACATTGGGATGTTAGCTCATTAAATTAATGGGAAGTGATCTATGTCCTTTAAGATTTCAACAACATCATTTAAAAAAATTGTTAATTAGAGAAAGTAGTGATTTCAGAACATGAGAAACCATTTTGGTTATTTTCAATGTGCTGTGTGTGATTATGTGAATTATTAACTCTGAGTAGCATTCAATGTAGTCCATTTCTGTGGCTTTATGAACTATTTCCAGTCACCATTTGTTCTTGTTTTCAATTAAAAAATATGACATATAAATTTTAGCCTGCACCTGGTAATGAAAACATGAAAAAAAAAGAAACTTTCTTGTACTTTTGCATAATTGTGTAGTATTTCTTCGTAGAATTTCTTCTGTGTACCTGCCTTAAAGACTTGTATATAAGAGATAATTATGTGCTAAAATTTTTGCAAAGAAAATTTGTGCTTTTATTGACCGTATAGTTAATGCTATTATACCTTGCCCTGCTGAAACCACAAAATTTTTTATCAAATTTATTGAGGTGATGTTAACACATTTTCCATACTGTATTTGGAAGAAAAAAATCCAAATGAAAGATAGATGCATTTGCAGCTTACATCTCAACCTTTACTATGGTTGACATTAGACCATTTTGAAACTCACTCTTTTAAGTTTTTATTTATTTTTGAGAAAGAGCATGCAAGCAGGGGAGGGACAGAGGGGGACAGAGAGAGAGAGAAAATCAGAAGCAGATTCCTCACTCAGCATGGAGCCTGGCGTGGGGCTAGATCTCATGACTGGAAGATCATGATCTGAGCCAAAATCAGGAGTGAGATGCTTAACTGACTGAGCCACCCAGGCACCCTGAAACTGACTCTTTTGTTTTGTAGAAGTGGGAATGCCACTCAATTCCATCCAGTATTATGCACTTACAGCATTCTGGGGAAGGATGGACCATCTATTACTTGATAGAGGCTTCGTAAAGTAGGTTGTGCAATTGCAAGAGTATTTGAAATAATCTTTATGGAAATGCATTTGCCCATCATAGATACTAATACAATTATGTTCTGGTGTTAAGAAACTGTTCATTTGCGTTTCAAAGATGAGCAGGGAAGGGACCATTCTACTGCACAGCTTTGTGGGTGCCTTGACACCTGTAGCAATGTACATGGCGCCCCCTGCAGTTGTGCAGTGTATAATCTACATTCTCAATCCAAATATATTCAAGGTATTTAAGCTGAAGACCAGCATCTTTGCTTTAACAGGGTCCTGGCACATCATGTTGTCTTTTACTCCTTTAGGCAGGTTATACTTTTCATTTGAAGGGAATCTGAAAAGAGCAAGCTGAGCCCTGTGGCTGAAATGTTCATCTTTAGGCATTCTCCTTGTAAAGTATTTTCACTTATATATTACAAATATGTAACATTGGCAAACAGGCTCAGAAGAGATGGGACATGGTGTTGAGAAGAAAAACAGAGAAAAATGGGGTGGAGACACAGGCATCAGTATAGCCTTCAGATGTCCCCAGGTGTTTCTTGTGCACAGTCAGAACTGAGAGCTGGTGGACAAGGGAAGCATTAAGAAGGTAAAATGAATACAGGGACTTCCTTCCTTCTTTCCTTTTTTCCTCAAATCCATCCATCCATCCATCCATTCATTTATGTATCCAGCAAACAATTATTAAGAATTTTCTATAGGGGCACCTGGGTGGCTCATCTGGTTAAGTGTCCGACTTCGGCTCAGGTCATGATCTCGTGCTTGTTGGGTTTGGGCCCTATGTCGGGCTCTGTGCTCAGAACCTAGAGCCTGCTTCAGATTCTGTGTGTTTCCCTCTCTCTGCCCCTCCCCCACTCATGCTCTGTCTCTTTCCCTCTCAAAAATAAACATTTTTTAAAAAAGAATTTCCTATATGCTACTCACTGTTCTACAAGTTGGAGACACAGCTTGAGAACAAAACAAACAAAGCCCTTATCTGTGGGAGCTTACATTCTAGCCTAGGGAGTCAAACCTCTCTTGATTCAGAAAAAATCAAGTTGGGGGATTATTACAACATACAACTTTTCACCAAAAGCACAAAAAGAATTGTTTCGTTGGAGTATTATTTTGGGCCACCCCTCCCACCCACCCCCCCAAATCTAAATTACAAAAACTTTTGTAATGAACTCATATCACTTCCATTTGTGAATTTTTCCTATTTTGAATACCCACCCTGCCTCCAGGTACTCCGTATCTACTTTTGCCTAGTTTGCCCCCAACGAACTTGTAACAAAAGGTAAAACTCTTAAAATGCCATGATGCTTATATCTGCTCCCCAAATGTTTTGGGAATTTCAATAAAATTGAATATACATAAAAATACGTGGTCAGGGGTTCCTTAAACTGAGGCAAGGTGCTAAACTTGTCTGCTATGAGGCCACCTGCTTGTATGTCATCTCTTGGCACCGGCCCAGGCATTTGTGTGCCAGGACACATGAAATTAAGTTTACCTGATGCTGCCTGACAGCAGCTTTCTGCTACAACGTGCAAATTAGATTAGGTTAAGGTAGAGGGCAGAGTTAATGGATGGCTTCAAAGATTGATACTAGAATAGTGATGGCTTTAACCAGAAGGTGACTGGTCATGGTCCAGCTTGGGTCACTGGTGATCACAGCTTCCTGTTATTGATGCCTGTGCAGTGACCTGTGGGGAAACGCATGGTTTATTTTTTATTGGATTTTACAGTACGGCCCAACATCATGTTGGTGGTGGGACTTCATTGACCTCTATTGCTGAATTTGAGGAAGGAGGGTCAAAGCATGAATAGGTGTTGGAGACTAAATAAGCGTGTTTCCTCCTGAATGTTGCTCATCCTCATTCTGAATGTTGGGCACATGAGGAATGCTGCAAGTTTGTATAGCTGCCTCTTGGGAACAGCATCTCTTGGACAAAAGCTGACTTTTGGAGAGATCACTTGGGTCTCTCGCAGCATGCTGGCACAGGTATCTCATTTTGAACTGATCTAATACAAACTTAAAAATGCAACAGAAAAATCTTTTCATTTTAAGTTAGAGGAGCTTAACGTTGACTCTGGCTCATTAAAGCTCCGTTGTCTTCAAAAGCATTTTTTACTTTTATCGAAAATGCAGAAATCCTCAACTTCATCCATTTTTTGAAGATGCAGTGTTTAGTTGTGTCATAAACTTTAATAAAGCATCTATGGTACAACTTAATGGCATCTTATTCCAACTATGGCTTAATGGCATACACAACGAGTTGAGGGAAAAATAAATTCAAATATTTATGCATAATATGCGCAAAAACCTAAATCTTTCATTGGAAAGTTGAGCAGTGATGCATAGAAGGAAACAGAAATAACTACCAAAGGAATTAGACAATGATCTACAGATGTGCTGGGATGGAATTGATGGGTTTATTTATTTGTTTAAATAATTGTTTCTTCTGTAATTATCTAACTTTTAAACTACTCTCATTTTAAGTAGAGTTGAGTTTGTTTCTGGCAAGAATGAGTGTTATATTTTTTAAGGGAACAATAACAACAAAGAACAATTTAGAAACTACCATTTTTAAAGTTTCTGAAGATAAGCTAGAAAAACACTTTGGGGCTTAGCTAACAGGCTAAAGGGAGAAACGAATTTCACATAAAAATCAATCGCTCTGTTCACTGACACCCAGTGACAGAAATAATAATTGTGTCCATGTAAAATCAGACCCCTTGTTACTTTTTAATGAAGTCTGTCTGATTCTGTGATATTTTTGGCTTAGGAAATGAAAGAGATGTTTTATTAAATGAAACTTGGTCTACATAGGTAAAGAATCTGAATACGTGTGTAATCTTACACTGTACAATAAAAAGCAAATATTAAAAAATATTTAGAGAAACACAAATGTAGCTTCAAATAGACTTATTTCCTCAAGAAGCCTTATATCTTTGCTGTCAATGGAATAGTGGCCTGTGTTTTGCCTTTGAACAATGGCAAAAGCCATTGGAAAGGAAAGAAAGGTTTACCCCCTCTTGGATCCTTATGCCACAGCGTCTGTTTCCCGCTGTAGTGAGAAGTCCAACTATCTTTTGCAAGCCAAGAAAAATAGGACCTTTTTCAAATGGTGTGACGCTAAGATGCTGGCAGAATTCAAAAGTGCTTTCCCCAAACAGTATAAAGCTCCTTACCTGTTTAAAGCTGGTTACTTGGTTTGCCAAAGTAAAAGTTTTCTTACAGTCTTTCTGGCCTTTTCCTTCTCTCCTTCCCTTTTCCTCCTCTCTCTCTCTCACCCACCCACCCTCTCACCTGCCTCCCTTCCCCCTCTTCCTTTTCCTCCCTTCTTCCTCTCAACATTAAGATACTTAGTGTAACCTCAGCATTATTAGTTTTAATGCTCACCTTCCCAAGAGTGATAAAACTCCAAGGGAGCTTCTTTTTTAAAGCAGACCTTATCTATTCTTGAGCGGCTCTAGATGGGAACCTTCAGCTAACCATTTTTTCCCCTAGTGTTCATGTAAATGTGTGTACTTGTGTATATGGGCATGTGTGCACACACTTTCATAGAGACATATGGTGATATGGAGGGTCTGTGTGGTCCATGAAGTTCTTTAGTGTTGAATGTGATATGTTTGGTCTAAAACCAAGAGTGATGTGTCCCTGTCTATAACTCCTCACCCTGAATTACATACTTAACCACCAGTTATCAAAGGATATCTAAGAAATTCTATTAGATTAAAAAGGTAGAGATTTTGTTCCTTTCTACCTTGTTTTTGACTTGAGAGACAGAGACAGAAGGCAAAGAGAGAGGCAGAGTGGAGGAAACTCCCATAGTAACTAGAACAGGGTAGGATGCCATCCTTTCATTTTACCTAGTTCACAGTACCTGCTTCTGTCTAAACCTACAAGAAGAAATGTCATTGTGAGTGTGTGACAGTGTGAGTGGGGAGGGTTACCTCCTTAGACTAGCATCTCACAGGGCGAGGTCTTGGCAAAGGCACAGCCATCAAAATTAATGAGCCTAAAATGGGATTCACCTTAAAAAAAAAAAGAGCTTTTGAAAAAATTAGCTTTCCTTTTAACAGTCTGCCTGTGCTATCAGAATAGGAGCTATAAATCTGTCTGGTAGGGTCCTCTGTTCTTAAAATAGGTAAAAGATGGATGGATGGATGGATGGATGGATGGATAGATGGATATTGGATGGATGGATGTGTGGATGGATAGATGAATAGATGGATGTATATCTACATGTGCACACATTTACATTCTTCAAATAGGTACATATTTGCTCTTCAAGTCTGTTTATCTCTGGAGAGCAGAGCATGGAAGAGGTGGGATATGCATTATTCTCTTGTACTAAGACTCAGAGAATGAGACCATCTCACCTTCAGGCTCTTCTAGGCATGTTTTGAGGCATTGTTGTGCAGTGGAAAGGACACAGAGTTTTGAGTCACCAAGAACTAGATTTAGATCCTGATACTACCACTTTTTAGCTCTTGGTCAAGAGAGTTAACCTCACTTTCCATCTCTGTAAAATGAAAGAATACTTTCTAACTTGTGAGATTGTTGAGAAAATGAAAGCATATCTATCTCTTTCTCCTACAGCTGTTACTTACACCTTTACTTGTACCCATACCTATTCCTCTACCTATACATAGTAATTCAATGCCTAGAATTTGGAAGGCACATTGATAAATGGAGGATACAGCTACTATTTCCATTGCTACTAATTATCTCCCTTTTACCCATTGTCTCTTCCTCCTCATGATTTTTTTTTCTACCATACTTTTTAGAAATAGGAGTCACATCTTAACTCCATTGGCTGCTTACTAAACTTTCTCTAGGTTGCTGGCTACCAGTGTTGGGCAGTCTCTCTGTCTCTGTCTCTCTTTCTCTCTCTCTCTCTCTCTCTATCTCTGTCTATCTCTATATATCTATATCTATCTTAACATTGATAGATGTAGATCTGTGTCTACAGGCTATTCTAATTCACAGTTTGCAGAGTTAGAATTACAGAAATCAAATTTCCCATGACATTTCACAAATACTACAAACACTATGTCTCCCATTCCTTCCCCCTGTTTTTTTTTTTTGCCTTTCTTTTAAATGAACACGTGTATATTTTTAATTTCAAATTTTGCTCAATGGTATGTTTTCTTCAAAATAATGAAATCAGAAGCAGGAAAATATAAAGGTGGCAGGTTTACATCTCAACACTCACAGACCTTAAATCAACTGTTAAAATGGATGCTATTCTTAAAAGATAATGCAACAAATGATCTTATAAGGCATTAACATCATAATCATATATATGAGACCATGGTGAACAAACCCAAATCAAGGTAGAATTTTAGGATGTCAGATGGATTTGTTTTCTGAGACACAAGATTATGTCACCTTATCTTCTCTCCATTACCCTGCAAGTAGACGGACATGGTAAAGACCATTGATAACTTCTGCTGGAGCACCAATAAATAACACTAGTTTATTATTATGCACTAGATTGTTCTATAAGCACTTTGCATAAATTGTTTGATCTTTACAGAAAATTTAGGGAATAGATGCTGTTTTTATCTCCATTTTACAGATGAGTTAGCTAAGCCCCAGGGAGCTGAAGTGATACCCCCAAGTTTGCAGAACTAGCATGAGGTAGACCAGTAAGGGGCACCAGTTCCTTCCGCCCCCAGGAGTGTGGGCTCCTGCGCTTTGCCAGCTCACTGGAATACCATAGTGGCTTTCTGTGTTGTATATCATGTATGTGTGCCACTTTGGGTTTTCCTCACTGCATGGGCCCCATCAATAGTCAGCATTTCCTGTGTGTCTTCCATAGAAGTGCACGTGATGATGATATGTTTTGTGAGGCATCTCTTGGCTTCTCCGTGCTGTGTATTTGTGCGTCCCACTGTTTCTTCCTCATTCCACATTGGCAGCTTTGCGGCTCCAGGCTGAGCTTTGAAAGTGAAGGCTAAAGTTCCATCTCAACCCAGGTGATAAAACCAGGGCAGAATGAATAAAGTGGGAACCCTGATGTTGGCAGCTGGAACCCAGACTTGGGTTGTATTGAGTTATCAGCAGGTCCTTCTGTCACTGCAGCTTTGGCTCTTCTTAGGTTTTTTTTTTATTTATGCATTTGAAATTAGGTAGTAACAAAGGCAGGGGAGAGGGAGCTGAGGTGTTTTGCTTTCATATGATGGAAACCAATGCCTGCATGCTATCTGTTGTACCTTTTGGACAGGTAGGATGATTGCAATGACAAAAGAATGACTATGGTGGCAGAAACGGAAAGCAAGGCATTTTAAGAGTCATAACAACTGCACTGCATCCACGAAAACCACACCAATCTTCCCGTAGCTACTGGGGCTGCCCACATTCTCAGCTCTTACTTTGAAACACAAACCCTAGTTGTTCTAACTTAACTTTTCACCTACGGAGTGGTTTAGGAAAATCCAAGGTCATTCATGGCAGGTAGAAATAGCCCAGAGGAAGACTCATTTGTGCGTTGCGTGGGGGTGGGAGCAGGAGATGTAAAAAAGGGTGGAGTGGTCCTCTCCACTCTGCATGACCTTTTTGGGGTTGTTTCTAGCTATCTTGCCCCCTTCTTCTCTTTGCAAACTTGACAGCTTCACTAACTGTTTATCTCCAGGCTTGACCTTGGAGTAATTATACATATGAGGCTTGTATTATATACCTTCAGTAATAAATATTGAAAAGATCTCATAGCTGGCTGAAAACCTCTCAATCCGGGCATGTAGAGTGGTTCTGAGTCTACCCTTGGAAGCCAAGCTTGTCCAGTGCCACATGGGTCTTCTGTCTGTTAATGCAGAACACGGGCGGAGAGGTGGCATGTTGGCAGATAGCAGTTCTCTGATCCACACAGACCTACGTGCTGCATGTGAGATTTAGGATATTTTCCCCCTGTGATTACATTTGTGGAGCTGGTTCCTGATTTGCACTTTCTCAGTTCTTTAGGTATACGTGTCTGTGTCTCCTATCTCTATCAAACTCATTGTACCTTCTTTAGTTCTTCCATGTGAATAGTTTCTCTGCTCTGTGATCGAAGTTTCCACTGTTTAAGTGTATGTTCATCCATTTTTTCACTTGGGAATTGTTGTATGCAGTAGGTTCATTTACTATTTATTCCACAAGTATTTATTAATTAGTCCTATGTGCCAAGTCAAGATTATTCATAAGAGGATAAGAGAGAAAGAACGTTGTCTTCCTCTTTTAATGTTTGTAGTAGCATGGATTATAAAAAAAAAATTAGAAACCTAAACTGTCATCAAACTGGGAATGTAAAGGTGGCTGGTGGTAAAGTAACACAGTGGAATACTACAGAGCAGTGGAAAATGAATGAGTAGATGAATCTCAGATTTTCATGCTGGGGAAAAAAACCACAAGTGGAAAATGGGTGTGTTAATCACTTACATGGAGTTTAAAAACATGAAAAATAGGGGCACTTGGGTGGTTCAGCTGGTTGTGTTTCTGACTCTTGGTTTCAGCTTGGGTCATGATCTCCCGGTTCATGTTTTCCAGCCCCGCATCAGGCTCTGCACTAACAATGAGGAGCCTGCTTGGAATTCATTCTCTCTCTCTCTCTCTCCCTCTCTCTCTCTCTCTCTCTCTCAAAATAAATAGACTTAAAAAACATGAAAAGTAATGTGAAACAAATTAATACATTGCTTAGGGGATATGTGATACATACATAGGATATATATGTATATACATGCATCTGCATATATTAAAGGGGCTTCTAATTTATTAGTATATCTTATTTGTTAAACTTGGTATAGAAAACAGGTATTTGTATTGTTTACAATACAATATACTGCAATAGATATACAATATACTGTATATAATACAGTATACTGCTTATGTGTCTTAAATATTTCATATTCATTTTTTATAAATAAAAATTGATATACTCCAGATTCACCCATTTTTTTAAAAGAATTCATGAATTATTTCTCACATGTACTCTATAGAAGTTGGGTGGGATGGTGGAAAGGTTGAGGGGATTAATTAAAATAATGGAAAAGGGATTTGAAACAAAAAGGAATTTTTTTTTGAGAACTTTTGCCTTAGGCACATCTCTGATCCCCAGTGCAGCTATTAATTAGCCCTAGCATTTGGGGAAGAATGGTTAACTCAGGTGCAAGTTCTAGTTCATGTGACTTGGCCTTTTTAAACATCAAGTTGTTAGGAAAGAATACATGCTTCCATTCCCTTGGGGGCTGGTAGGAGAACTCTGGGTCTTGTAATTACCATGTTCATTTTCCCTTCTTTCTTTGTAAGTCTTGCTCACTCTCCAAACCTGCTTCTCTTGTGAAGTTTTCTAATACTTTTCATTTTTCTCTAAAAATCCCTGTTTTCCAGGATCTTTGTATTTTCCACCACCCTAAACCACAACATGTGGTTTATGTGGGTTTCTATGACCCAATTATTTACCAAATTTTATATGGATAAGGAAATTAATACTTAGGAAGGATAAATGACTTGTCTTCTGGTTCACAATGATTTACATACTTTTTAAACGTTTATAAGTTTCCAACTTACAGCAAAAGTTCAAGAATAGTGAAAATAACTTCCATACACATTTTACCTCTTTTGCCAACTGTTGATATTTTTACCATTAGCTTTATCCTGTCCTCTCTTTCTCCCTTCCTCCAACCCTCTTTCCTTCTCTCTCTCTCTCTTCATCCATCTCTATTTATTTATCTACCTATAGATAGACCTCTCTCTACCTCTATCTTTATACCTCTATTTATCTGTTAATCATCTGTTATCTCCATCTCTATACCAATATTTATATACATACATATTTTTTATTCTTAGCAAGGCACCCTGTTATCCTTGAATACTTCAGTGTGTCACTCATAACAAGGACATGATCTTACGTGACCACAACACAATATCAAAATCAAGAAATTTAACACATTATACAGTCCTATTAACTAGTCCATGGTTCATTTTCCAACTTCTCAATTGTCCCAAGAATGTTCTTGATGGCAGTTTTACGTGGTCCAGAATCCAGCCCATCATGCATTTCATGTAGTTGTCAAGACTTTTCTAGTATCCTTTAACCCAGGGCAGCAACACAGTCGTGCTTTGTCTTTCATGATCTTGACGTGTTTTTTTTAAGAGTACAGGCCAAGAATGGTTTTGTAAATAACCTTCAGTTTGTGTTTTCCAGCTGTTTCCTCATGATTTGTGTCAGGGTGTGTTTTCTTGGCAGGGATACCACAACACTGCTGACCCCCTCATTCTCCCAGTGCATCATATCAAGAAGCATCTGGTGGTTTGTGCCATTATCAGTGATGTTATCTTGAATCACTCTGTTCAGATGGTGTCTTCTAGGTATCTCCACTAAAACATTTCCTGTTGTAATTAATAAATGCTTTTAGGAGAAAAATGCTTTTAAGCCTTGTAAATATCCTGTTTGCCATCAAACCTTCACTGGTTTTACCACCCACTGATGATTCTTGCCTGAGTAATTATTACTATGATGCTGTCACATGATGGCTTTTCTAACCCCATCACACGTACATGTATTAGTTGGCATTCTATTTCCTTTTCCTCATGTGTTCATTTAATCATTTGTATCAGTATGGAGTCATGAATTCATATTTTATTCAGTGAGTTGCAGTCTCTTGCTGTCATTATTTGTATCTGTGATCATATTGCTCCCAGATTTGGTCACTAGGAGCCCCCTCAAACTGGCTCCTGTGTCCTTTTGGCATATCTCCATCATTCCTTGGTGACATCTTCCTCTGTTGGCACCACAAGGTGATCCAGACTCATCTTTTACCAACTCTGTTCTAGTTGGAGAACCAGACATTTTCCCAAGGAGTTCTTTTTACTTTTTAGTGGAGAATGGTATTGAGAAATAAAGTTCTAGGTACTTCTGATCTCCAGGTTCTCCAAATGGACAATGTGTGTAGAACTAAGTAAAAAACATATACTGTTGCACATAGACATCTGTATCACTCTGTCTTTGAAAATCCATGAAGTTATGTGCTTCCTCAAATTCTTTTTTTTTTAATTTTTGACAGAGCGAGAGAGTGAGAGAGAGAGCCCTTCCCCAAGAGAACCTGGCTCCCACAGTTACTTATTTATTCAATCCTAGAATACACAGAAAATAAGTTCCAAAATGTTAACCCATACTATTTTGAAAAACAAACCTACCAACTAGTGTTCAGCATTTGTTCAGTTATTTTATCTTCAGTGTGAATGTATACATTCAAAATGTTGTGTTCTCAAGTTACATGGATTACTTCATTTTTCCTCTTTCAGTATTATATATTATTCATTTGAAATACAAATAGATTTATTTTTCTGTTTATATTCCACTTTATTACTTTTCCTTCCACCCATGTTGGTTTTCTTTAATTTGATTTTGTGTATGTCAAACATTATTATCATTCCAAAAGTCAAAGTGATTCAGAAGTTACACTCACAAAAGTGTCATTCATCCGTTCCAAATACTTCTATTCCATTCCCACTTATCTACTATAAGTAATCGTTTTCATTAAGTAATCATTTTCGTTACTTTCTGGTCTATTGTTCTTGCCCTTTTCCCCTCAAAAAACAAATGCACATGTTTTCTTATTTCACATCTATCTTGCACATGGGGCACCATGCTATCAGTTCTTCACCTCCCCCGCCCTCAACCTTTACATGTACACTTATTAGCAAGCAGGCACAAAGCCATCACACAACATGTCCTTTTAAGGTCTGCAGAATATCAGCCCTCTGTGTTTAGGTACTCCATCCAAATCCTTGTATAAAACAGCCATTTCAGGCAGTTGTGACAAATTTTTTTGTAGGACTAAGCATTCCTTTTAGTTTAGAATGAGAACACACTAGTGCATTTTGATTTTATCCAGGAATTATATGCTGGAAATCACACCATGTCCACAGGGATCTCGCTCATTCTGTTTTTTTTATTGCTGCATAATACTCCGTTGTTCAAATGATCATATATTATTTTTAAAAATTTGTTTAATGTTTATTTTTGAGAGAGAGAGAGTATCATAGTGTAAGCGGGGGAGGGGCAGAGAGAGAGGGAGACACAGAATCTGAAGCAGGCTCCAGGCTGTGAGCTGTCAGCACAGAACACCACGTGGGACTCGAACTCAGGGACCGTGAGATCATGACCTGAGCAAAAGTCAGATGCTTAACCGTTGGAGCCACCCAGGTGTCCCATCAAATGACCATATGTTATTGAACCAATCTGCCATGTGTGTTCATATAGGTGGTTACCAATATTTTATAATTATAAACACTACTGCCATGAATCAGCTTGTCTCTATGTTTGTTTGTCCTGCCTGTTGTTGGAGGGGTTTCTTCAAAATGAATCTCTAGAACTGAGACTGGTGGGTGATGAGGTAAGTGCGTGCATAGTTGTGTTAGATAATGCCAAATTTCCCTCCATTAGGATTACATTCTGATTGCAATATATGAGAGTGCCTATTTATTTACCCAGAGCATTCCCAGAATGTATTTTCTAGGTTAAAAAAAATTGTAGTGTTTTTTTTTTTTTGCCTTTCTGATTACACTTATCACTACTAGTTATCTTTTATCAATTTTACAGACTGTAAGATCATTGAGGAAAGAGGTTGTATGCTTGTAATCATGTTTGTAACCCTATTGCTTAGGAGAATGTCTGGTACAGAATAGATGCTTGAATACCCTTGGTAGGATTGCTGGGTGAAAGAATTGTTTCATGGAAGGTAGTTGGGTGGAAGGATGATTCAGAGAAAGAGTAAAAGCACTGGTAACTAGTTGGATGGTTAAATGAAAGGACTGTTGTGTGGGAGGAGGAAACTACTTTTTTGGTTATAATTCTATGTTCACTGAGGCCAAACACTGTTGTATATATCATTTTCATGTCATTTGGTCTTATATATATTGAGTGTTCATTCAAGATCTGTTGATGGTCTGAAAACGACTGGCAGGCCCGTGACAGTCATCTTTGAATTCACCTTTGATGTTCATTTTTGAATTTGTATCCGCCACAGGTGCTGGGCACATAGGCAGTACTTAAATATTCAACTTGTCAGTAGGTCGGATGGTCAGTTACAGCTACAGCAAACATATTAGCTGCTATATCAAGGAAGTTGAAGCTGCTTCATCAGGCTTTTCAACAGTAGTATTGGCTTGATGTACTCTCTCTGGACACACATTTACTCTGAGATTATTAAATCACTAGTGTACTTAAATTATCAGGTATTTTAAGAATGGATGGGCCTTGGGGCATCTGGGAGGCTCAATCACTTAAGCACACAACTCTTGATTTTGGCTCAGGTCATGATCTTGTGGTAGTGAGTTCAAGCCCCGTGTCAGGTTCTATGCTGACAGCAAGGACCCTGCTTGGGATTCTCTGTCTCCCTCTCTCTCTCTACCCCTCCCCACATGTGTTCTCTCTCTCTCTCTCTCTCTCTCTCTCTCTCTCTCTCTCTCTCTCTCAATAAATAAATAAATAAAATAAACTTAAAAAAAAGGATAGGTGGTCCTTGGGCAGTCTTGTAATTATTCACATGATACAATCAGGGAACAAACTTTTGCCTTGGAACCAGTGTCTTAAAAAAAAAAAAAACACACAATTTGGGAGCTATCTCATAATCAAGCAGTTAAAGTGGCTGGAAGGAATTTCTTTAGGAGTTGATAGAAAATGGATATTTTAAAGGGCTCATGTTCTGAAATACCTGTTTTAGCCATATCTTTATTTTCTCACTGCAGTGAATTGAGTAGCAAGTTCTTCTTACATTTGATATTATGAAAAGAAAGGAATCCCAATTTTTACCATATATATGTTCTTTTTGAGTCTATGAGAGGTTCATAATTGAGGCTTAGAACAGAAGATGAGATGCTCTTTAATGTCGATAAGAACTCGTAGAGATGTCACTCTAGCTGAAAATGTCTTTTCCCAGATAGTTTGCATCCTGGCCAAGCGTCCTTGTGTGAAAGTAACATTTTCCCATCCAGAGCCAGGAAACAAGCAACTGTTACTGCCACTGGTTGGTGTTGAGTAATCGTACATAGGTGGGGTGGGGTGAAGGCAATCTGAATTATAAAATGCCTTCCTTTGAAGTCAAATCAATTTTTATTCTTAATCTGCGAGCATGAGATGGGAACAAATAACTTCTGAGTGAAATAAAGATTTCTTAGGCTGTCAAGATTTATCTTATCAGTCTGAAGAGGTGGGATTCCTGTTAGCAACTGGCAGTTTTAAAAATCCATTCGCCTGAGGAAGTGTGAAAACAGCCTGCGGAACAAAGACTCTAAGCTATTGCTGTATTGAGCTCCTATTTGCTCCTTTTTTACCTTCCTTACTTGAGACTTTGCCAGGTCCGAGGGGAGTATATAGAGGCATTATCAGAAATCATTTCTTTTGGGGAGGAAGTGTTTTGTACTGCAGAGTGTTGAGGTTCTGTTGCCAAAACACCAAAGAAAGGCATTGGGGTATTTTCTTGTGAACTTCACAAGTGGTCTTCACAGAGAATTCTCCATGTCAGTCTCTGAAACTTGTTTTGCTGCTATGGAAGAACCCACCTTTCCCCTAGTTAACTTCTCCTTTTACTAATAAAGTCAAAGTAGATGGTTCCATGAATGAAAGAAATAAACCTGTTCATGAGCTTTGGGTAAAGCTCTTGAGTATTTCATTTCTCCTAAGGCAAAGCCAAGAGAAGGGAATGTGTGGCATTTCTTGGACATGTTTGGATAGGTGGTCCCTTCTGGGCAGGGAGAAGATGCCAGATCCTCTGTAGTTTTGGCTTATTTGAAAATGCTTCACTGTATATTCTCAACCCAGCCTCTTGTGAGCTGCAGAGCCACACCATCACTAGACAACCCCTTGGAAGTGGGCCAGCCCAACCTCCTCCTCACCCAGATGGAAACCCCAAGGCCTACCTCACAGGATTGTTGATTAACCCAAAGTCACTTGGCTCTGGTTTGTGGCAGAGCTGGACATCTCTAGGATCTCAACACAAAGGGTATCCATTATGGACAGAATCCTCCCTACCTTTTTTCCCTCCTTTCCCCGAATACAGGTGAGAACATGGCCCCTTTCTAGCCAGGGTACAAGAGTATATTACCATACAGATGCCTTCCTTTGGTTTTAGGGACTAACAGATGGGCCTGTGCTGACAGTTATCCATCCTACCTCCTGCCTGCCCCAGCTGCCACCTCCCCTATTTTAATATGACTCTATCTCCCTATTTTAGCTCATTGATCCCACTTGTCTAGGGATCCATTCCATGACTTCTCTGAATAAACCAAACCCTTTCCATATGAGTTTTCCTTTTATGATGATCTCTCTTACAGCAATTATCATGGTTGCAATTTTACATTGATTTCTGTGTTTCTTTGAGTGGTTTCTCTCTCCTACTGGACTCTGAGTTCCATGAGATTAGTGGCCTTGTCATTTATATTCACTGCTGTGCCCACAGAACCTAGCCTGGGTCTTGTGGGCAGGTATGTTAGCTTCCTACGACCACTTAAACAAAGTCCCACAAACTGTGTGCCTTAGAACAACAGAAATTTAGTTTCTCACCGTTTCAGAGGCCAAAAGTCTGAAATCAAGGTGTCGGCAGGGCCATGCTCCCTTTGAAGGCTCTAGGGGAGGATATTCCCTTGCCTTCTCCAACTTGGGGGGTTTGCCAGAACTCTGTGATGTTCCTTGGCTTGTAGACACATTGCTGCAATCTTTGTCTTGGTTGCCACATGGCATTCTTCTTGTGTCTTTTTACATTGTTTTTTTCTCTGTGCCTGTCTCTGTGTGTCCCAATTTCCCTCTTCTTATAAGGACACCAGTCTTTGGATAGAGCTCGACGTAGTAGTTTTATGACCACTGCATTAGGTTCCTAGGGCTGCAGTAAGAACTGTAATAAACTTGGTGGCTTACAACAACAGAAATTTATTTTTCCACAGTCTGGGAGGCTATCGGTGTGAAATCAAAGTGTTGACAGACCTCTGTTTGCTCCACAGGATCTGGGAAGAAGCTTTCCTTGCCTATTCTGGATTCTCACGGTTGTTAGGAATCTTTGGCATCACTTGACTTGTAAGATGCGTTGTTCCTGTCTCTGCCCCCATATTCACATAGCCTTCTCCTTGTGAGTCTGTGTGTCCTCTGACATCTTAGAAGCATGTTGGTCACTAGATCCCACCCTAATCTAGTATGATTATGATTCATCATAATCATTTTCCCTTTTTTATATCTCTAAAGACACTCTTGCCAGATAAGGTCACATTGTGGGGGTTTTGGGGGACATGAATTTTAGGAGGACACTATTCATCCCAGTAGAGCAAGCAGTGCACATTTGTTGAATAAATGAATGAATAAATGATAGTGCTACGGGCTCTGTCCAGTCTTGGCTAAGGAGAGCTGAGTAGTCACAGGTGAGCAGAATCTAGTGCACCATATACGGTGGTGGAGTTTCAGAAGGGTCAGGGTCTGTGTTGACAGAAATGAAAAATCCTCACCAGGGTGCCTCACCCTCTCTTAAAAGACTCCTCAAGATTGCTTTGCTGTCCTTCTCTCCTTTGCAGAGTGTTTTTAATATGTCTATTTAAATGCAAATTTTGACTTTCTGTCTGTAATCATATAAAATGTTTGGCACTAAAATTTTAATCAGGAATGTAATTTTATATAGAGGCGGTAATGGAGTGGTAGGCCACACATAATAGAATGAAGCATCCCAGGCGTGGATTCTCAGCACACGGAAGCTTTGGCCTCTTTGCTTCCAGCTAAGCTGGAAAACCGCTGTCTAGCTCACCGGGCACTGTCTAAAGACATTTTCTGTCCCCCAGGTGTACCCTGTGTATTGTCCCTAATCCCGGCGTTTAATTATTTTTTAAACTGAAGAAGGCCATCACGGGCTCCTTTTCTGTGTCCTCTGACTCCTCTCATTCCCGGTAGACTATCAATGTTGAGAGAGGGCTCCACCCTGCTCCAGTCTAAGATGATGGCTTACTGATGAAGGTTGGGTTGGAGGCTCTCCCACCAGAGCCTCCGTTGCTTGGGACAGTGGCTGCCAACAACAGATGTTTGTCACTGCATAGCTCCCAGTGTCTTTGAGCTCCACCAGCCCCTAGCTCAATCACAGCTGCCACCACTTTCCTTTCTGTCCTCCTCCAGTCACCTCTAAAGGAGCCTGGGGTTCACTGAGGAGAGGGCTACCCAGACCCAGCAAGCTGGTGCCACATTCCTTCTTGACAACTCCGTAGGCATCTTATGTTTCTGCCAGTTGGCGTGTTTAAAGTGGCTCCAGTCAAGGTTGCTGAGAAGTGTTGGGACTGCAGTTTATCACTTTGGTCTTGGTGCCCCAACTTGCAGTGGTGTCACTGCAAGTGTATCACATGTTACACAGCCACCTCCCAGTTGGGCCCTCTGTTGATGTGGGAGTGTGTACATACTCTCCCATTTCTAAGCAAGGTGTTCACTGCCTCAGAGCCTTTGCACTGGCTCTTTCCTAGTCCCAGAATACTTTTCCACTACTCTGCTGGCTTCTCATCCTTCAGAGCTCAACACAAATGTCACCTGCTTGGAGAAACTGCCATTGCTCTCCCTGATTAAAGTGTATGTTCCCCTCCCCCTCCCCCCCATCATGTGTAATCTGAACAATTTCTTTATTTCCCTCATCGCCATTACAATTTCTTTATTTTCCTCATTGCCATTCCCTCATTGTCATTATCCCAATCTGTAACGATCATATTTAGAAACTCTCTTGAATGTTTCTTTAAGAAGATTACTGTTCCTAGTGTGTGCTAAAGGATTCACGGATAGGGAGGGGGTATGCAGATATGGAGATAAGGGGATGCAGTTGGAATCTATAGCATTAATATTACTGGGAGAAGAATGACCCTGGAAAGGGAAAGGAACAACACAGAAGGAAAAAATTAGATACATATGGAAGCCTTTAATACATAGGTAGAAAGAGTTGGTGATTGTAGGTTAGGAATTAGGAAGAAGAAAGATCATGCCTAGGTTTCTAAGCTGGATATTTGAGTACCTGGGAGTCACTTTTGCTGACTATCAAGAATAGGTTTGAGGAGAAAGATATCTGAGTGCATTATAGAAATTTTGAGGTTTTGGCTCCTGTAGGAGACACAGCTGAGCTTTGGCTATAGGTATTTATCTGATTGAGAAGTCATCAGAGGAGCAGTGGTACTAACCCCATGGGAATGGAAGATAGTTCCCTGGGGGAAAAGCAGAACGAGAAGATAAGGTGGCTAAGAATTATGGTGGCCACACATCTTAGTGAACCAGGATATTCCTGCCTTTTGCTTGTTGCTCTGAGATAATTTCTAATAGTGCCCTCTTCCAACTTTAGTGTCTCCTAGTTTGGGAAGTAAATTATGTGATTGCACTATCCAGAACAGAAGGCTGGAGGCATTCAGAGTTTATAGGACAGCAGAGGGAGAACCCACTGAAAACCCAAGAGTGAGCAGAGGGGTAGGAGGAAGACCAGGAGAATGTTATGGAGTAGATGCCAAGGGAAGACAGTCTATGGGAAGATTCATTCATGTCAAGTGTTTCGTGAATATGAGGTAAAGTCCTCTATGGGTTTAGACATAATCACTGGGTTTAGCTGCAGGGAAGGTATGGCTGATGCTGTAATGATAAGGACAGGCGGATGCGGGCTGGTGGTGGTTTGAGGAGCAAATGGAAGGTGAAGGCATAGAGACTGTTTCAGTAAGCTTTGTTACGAAAGCAAGGAGAGATTTAGAAGAGTGGGCAGACATAGGCATGGGACCAAGAGAAGGTTATTAGATGGAGGTATTCGAGCATGTCTCAAAGATGTGGAACGCTTCAGGAGAGAGTGTCTATCTGAAGGAGCAAGGGTCCTCAAGGGAGAAGGTAGAGATGGGAGAGGGGACGCCTGCCCCTCGTAACTGAAGAAAAAAGAAACAAGTTTGGGTATGAGGTTGTCCATAGTCTTTATAGCTGGGATTTGGAGAGGTTTTCTCTCTGTTGGCATTTATCTTCTCTTGTGAAGCAGGAGGTATCTGAGAGGTGGGAGAGATCAAAGATGTGATGAACGTAGAAGGAGTGTATGCTTTTAAACAGCCATAGGGAGAATGGGAAAAGAAGTTCACTCAGTGAGGAGACTTTTATTGGGTGTCTTCTATGCTACAAGCCCTGGGAATTGAAGGGTGAGCAAAATGGTCAAATTGGACTTTCCTTGTCCTTGGGGAGAGGAGGTAGCCACAGTGCTGTTGGCACAGGGCACAGCGGAGTCTTCTGACCCCACCCTTAGAATGACGTGGATCTGTACTGCGAGACTTTCTCTAGTCTCATAAAGAGCAGCTCAGGGTCTTAGTCTAGACCCTGAGAAGATGCACAGCTGGCTGCTCCAAAGATGGAAGCACACAGGGTCACGTGAGTTAAAGTTCTAGGTGAAAATCATTGGTGGTTAGAGGCACGGACCATTCAACTGGATCTGGGTGTGAAATAGAGTACTCGCTTAGGCTGTCTCTTTCTTTCTTCTTTTCCCCTCTGACAAGCATTAGTGAGCGTCCTTGAACAAATCTCTTTGAGGGCGCGTGTAGTATTTCCCTAGAATAGATACGAAGAAGAGGGATGCTGGGCTGGAGGAAAACACATAATAAATTTCAGCAAGCCTTGCCAAATTGCTTGTTACAAGTGATTCCCCAGTTTGGACACCCACCTGCAGCATCTCAAAGAGCCTCTTCTCACACACCCTTGCCAACACTGGATGTTATTGATCTTTCTAACTTTTATCAGTTTGACGAGGAAACAAAAGCCTCTCACGTTTTTATGTGCATTTCAGCGATTACTTGTCATTGCACGCATCTTTCTGTAAGCTTACTGGTAGGCGGATGCTGTGCAGAGGTGAGTGAGGAGATGTTTTAGAGGACACATCAGAGAGGCAACACCTTCAGGGTTGGGGTGGAGGCATCAGGGAAGGTATTGGAAGAAATCAGGTGGGAGACGACAGGGCTAATCTGAGATAGATGGGGAATAGATTTTCAAGACGTTTCAGGACTGAGGTATGATGCGCTTGGTGACCTTTTGGGAGAGCAGGAGAGAGAGGTCAGAATGGACTGTGGTTTGTAGCAGGGTGATAGTTTGAGTGACTGCTTGGAACTTTTTGGCCAGGAGGGACATGCAGACAGAGAATCAGATGTGGGAAGTAAGTATTGAGCTCTGTTCCACCATCTGGGCTGCACCCTATTGGATGTCAAACACTTTCTTCAGTTGTCCAGTTGGAAATTGTAACCATCTGATGGCACAGAGCACTTGGCCTCTGTCATGCCATTGGGGCTTGGGAGTCCATCCTATTTGCTGGGCTGGGAGTTAGGCCCTTGGACCTCATCTGCCCAGCTGCCCTGTCTGCCACAGTTTGGAATGGGCCAGCAGTGTGTGCCCACATATTCTGGCAGGTGGGCCCTGTCACAGGGCTAAGCATTTCACCTGGTCAGCTCCTGGCCCGGCGGCTTACAAGACCCAGGTCCCTTAGCTGTCTCTCCTGCTGCACTGCAAATTCACCAGGGCAAACCATGTCTGCCTGTCTGCTGCTGTTTCCTATGGCAGCATTCTGCAGACTTTTCCTGTAAAGGGCCGGATAGTAAATATTTCAGGCTTGTGGGACGTAGGGTCTCTGGTGCTACTCATTTCTACCTTAGCAGCCTAAAAGCAGCCATAGGTGTTACGCAAATGAATGAGCATGGCTGTGTTCCAATAAAACTTTATTTATGACTGCTGAAGTTTGAACTTCATATAATTTTCATATCATAAAATATTATCCTTCCTTTTTATTTTTTCCCCAGCCGCTTAAAATTGCAAAAGCGTTCTTAGCCTGTGGGTCGTACCAAAACAAGCAGCCTGCTGCTGGCCTGAGGGCCCCTCTCCTAAAGCATATCACGGTGTCTGCAGCATAGAAAACAGCTATGTAGTGTTGTGGAAGAAAGACAGGAGGGTGTAGAGGCTGTCTGTGCCCTTTTCTTCTTCTTGTAGAGTGGGAAAGGAGCCACACTGAAGGATAGCAAAATAAACAGAGGATTTGGTGTCACTAGATCTTGGTCTTGAGCAAATTGCTTCAACTCTTGAGGGCTCCGCTGTCTGATCTGAGTAATGGGGAGAAGCCCAGATTTATGAAAGGAAATGAAAACAGCTCACATTCCCAAGAACACTGATACGTGTAAGTTATTACCCCAAGCAGGAGAAAGGGCACATCAGACCCGGGAACGTCCAAACTCTGAGAGGCTAGTACTTGAGCTGCGGCCAGCTTGGGCTCAGCTGCAGAGGCAGCGGATTCCCAAGAGTGAGCAGAAGCATTTGACATCTGGTGCCCACAAAGTGCGTCGTGGCTGCCCTGCGACTTGCTGACACGTGCTGGCTGACCCTCATGCGTTCTCCAAAAGAAGCGTACAGTGTGGGTTTCATTGCCCGTAATTTTGGCTCATCTCCCAAGAAGCTCTGGCTTTATTGTTTTTAAAGTAAGAATTTTAAGACAGCCTGGATGAAGGAGATGTCAAACCTGAGTGAGATTGTGGTCATGATTAAACTAAAGCTGAATCTCTTAAACCTGGTGTCATTTGTCTCTCCTCCCCCCTTGCCAGACACCCTGTGCAGGATGCCATGTGGTCTGGGGGACACAGATGCACGACGTGTGTCTTTTCTTTCTGTCCTGAGGCCATCTGTGCAGTCGTGTCGTTTTCTTCTCCCTCGTGCTTCCGTTAGTTATTTGGTAGGAACAAGATCAATGCACTGAGTACACCACACTCCTTCTAGAAAAAAAGCACAGCAGGCAGAGAAGTAAAGTGGTTACAACCAAAGATTTTAAACTAATTATCAAACAGAGTACAAGAAATGCCTATGAGGGTGAGGGGGTCCATCTGTTTGTTTATTTGTTTGTTATTGTTTCTGAGCAGAACGGACCCTCTACAGAGTGGGGATTTTCAGAGAAGAGACGATTTCTCATTCTCTGCAGTACCTTGACTGCTGCGATCATTCTCTGCCCCAAAATGTTTCCATTTTACCAACCATTCATCTCTCTTGATTGGTTTTGCTTTTCTTCTTCTAAGATGTTGCTAAATTTGCTTGTAAAGTTTTGTTTATTCATCGGCGCTCAGTTGAAAGGTGCTGGATCATTAATCTAACTATTCAAG
Source organism: Lynx canadensis (assembly GCF_007474595.2). Lineage (NCBI taxonomy): Eukaryota > Metazoa > Chordata > Mammalia > Carnivora > Felidae > Lynx > Lynx canadensis. The sequence goes on from NC_044318.1 coordinate 5,597,444, forward strand.
GTTAACCATGCTTTATGCTGAAATTGCCTTTTATGGAACAGATTTCAAGGTTTTGCAAGAGTTGAGTGCTACCTCATTTTTGACATTTCAGCAGTGAATCCTGTTTGAAATGTGATTTGAATCCAATCATCATCTTATTTGTGTAGGGAGATAGAAATAATATACAAATATTGCAGTTAAATTGCATTCCTTCTGCTCCCCTCCCCCTCATGATTCAGCTAGGCCCTGCCAGGGCGGCAGGAAACAATGTCATTCCTTCTTTAATTCTGTCATCCATTTTTCTTCTCATATATATTTCCCTCTGAAGGCTTGAACAGGTTTCCACTATATCTTATATGAGTTGTATGGGGCTTCTCTAGAGGGTACACTGAGGAAGAAATGGAGCTCACACAGTTACTCCTTCGCCTAATTGTAGAATCTCCGAGTCAGAAGGACTTTAGAGGTCATTTAACTCATCTAGTTATGCAATCACACAGTTCTTCCTTTGAAGGAACAAATGAAGAATTTAATCTTCCGGGCCTCTTTGTAAACGTGTGAACAAGTTTATAAGTGCCTGTATCTCATAGTCTTTGGATGTAGTGTTTTAATTAAAGACTGAGGCAGCCAGCTTAGCTGTTTTCTATCACCTGATACAGCCTACAGTTCCTACGTAACACCATGCAGTTTTTGCTCAGCCCATGTCCTGGGATGCTTGCTTTCCAACCGAAGAGTACCCCTCCCTTAGAACCAACCTGCGGGCAGTCTCTTAAACTTACGCCAGAGACAGCACCATTTCTGTGCCATATCCGAGTTTATCTTACCCTCTTTCTTGTGGGCTATCCGCCCGTCTCCTTAGAAAAGCCTATGCTTCCAAAGGTGTTCAAACTCACATTTACTCTAAAGTGTTAATGACTAAATGTTCAACCTTGGTGCGAGTATTCATGCGGGAAGATGTTAATTCTGTGGACAAGATCAAGTCAGTAAAGCTTGTTGAGCCCTGGTTGCTGTGTTTATATAATGCGCATTCGAACAGGCAGTATTATGAGTAGTGATTAAGCATGTGGGTCTGGGTTTAAATCCTGTTTCTGCTACTTACCAGCTGAGCTCATTACATTGCCTCAGTTTCCCCGTCGTTAAGATGGGGTTAGCAATAAACCTACCTCATAACACCATTGTGAGAATTCATCAAGTTAATGCGTGCGAAGTGCTTATAGCACAGTAACTGAAGCACTGGGAGTGTTCACACAGTTATTAGAACAGGACAAACAAATGATTCCCTTCCCATAAAATATCAAATTCTCATACCAGGTGTCTGAAATGCTAGTTTTGAGAAGAGTGTGTCCATGAGATCTCTGTACAGGGCAGTCTCCGTCCACTCCCCATGGGAATTGCATTTTGGAACATTTCTAAACTTTATCTGGCTGGTGTGTTCTCATGATCATAGGTCAAAGATCAAAGTTATACACCTTAATTTGAGCAGCACATTTTGGCCAGGCAAACCAATCCCCGTGGGGTAATTCCTGCACTCTCATGTGGACCTTTCCTTAACCTCGGAGATTATTTCTACTGTCAGTTCTTACCAACTTCTTGTAGATTAGCACCCCAGTCTGTCTCCCTTCATTCAAGTAAGGATAACTGAACGTCTGCTTAGTCCCTAAGGTGGAGATACACCAAACACTATTCCTGCACTTACGGAGTTTTTGTTCTAGTGGGAAGCATAGAAAAGCAACAACAACAAATGGGCAAATAACTAAAGTCATCACAAGATGTGAAATGTATGGGAAAGAAACTAAGGCTCCACAAAGGACCGGAAGCTCTTTTAGAATCTCTAGTCCATGTGATAGTGTCTGACACATAGTAGGTACTCAGGAAATACTTGTTAAATAAATATTTAAGAAGTGGAATAGTTTAGTCAGGGAAGACCACAGATAATTTCTGAGAAGCTATTTGAACAGAAAACTAAAGAGCTATTCATGAGAAGACAGAGGGGCCAGATATGGGGGGAGGAAGGGCCTGTTGCCGGGAAGGAAGACAGAGAGCTGGAAAGGGCTTGGATTGTTTGAGGAAGTGCAGAATAAAGAATGTGTGTGCTTGAAGGGCACAGAGAGAGGGGCTAAGGTAGTGAAAGATTGCCCAAAGGTGAGGTTCACGAAGTACACAAGGACCCTATAATGGGGCACATAGGTAGGTTTTGGAGAAGAGCTCAGCCGTTATTTGAACTGCAAAGGGAAATGATTGAAGGCTTGATAAAGTTGTTGGTGACCACCTAAAGCCCAAGCTTCCTAGGGGTAGTGACCCCAAAGGATAGACAGTTGGTCTTGAGAGTAAGTTCTTGTATGTTCACCCCCTGGATTTCAGTTACAGCCCTTATGTGTCACTCACCCTCCATAAGGATCCATATCTTTTATTTTCCACAGGGTCAAAGAGGTTAAGAAGCATGTATTCCCTATGCTAGTGTGGAAACCACTCATGGCACCCATGTGCCTGTTTTTGTCATCATGGGCATTTTGCAACTTCTATTTACACACCTTGGATCGGTAGATGCAAGTTTTGCTTATAGGGAAAGACCCATCCTAGATGTAACAGGACTCAATTAGGAAAAACCTCTTAAAGAGAAAGGTCTCAAACATAAAGCCATTAACGTCAACTTAAACTCAAGAAATTTGGAATGGTAAATCTGCTTACAGGCTCAAAAACACAGTCAGCAGCTCAAGGTTACGTGAAACAAAGAAAATACCAGACATCGCACAGCTGGTTTAGGCTGCCTGCTCGTTGTATTATTAACCTTGCTGCACTTAGGATTCTTTTCTCCCCCTCAAGTATGTATGCAGAGTGTGTAGTGGGCAGATGTCTGTTCTGCCGCCAGAATGATTCCCCCCAGCCCCACTTCTGTAAGTGTTCCAGGTCTCCTGCAGAGATCTCCTCCACCACTGTCAGTTCCTATGAATTCTGGTAGACCTCCCGCATCTCAGCCTCAAGGGAGGAAGTGTGTGATTTACACCTGGCCAGTCCAAGCAGCGTGTATGCTAGTCGTCATGATGTTGGAAGCTGAGTGTGTGTGCCCATCAGAACCGGTGACACAAAGTCTCTGGGATTTTTTAATTTACTTGAATTTGGCAGGATGTAGAGCTGAAGCTACTTGCAGCCACGTTGGCACCATGTGGAACCTGAATGTGAAACTCACATTCAGAATGAGCATGGAGGGAGAACAGAAGCACAAGACAGAGAAAAGCCAGGACCTAATGACGTCACTTAAAAAATGATCCAGCTAAGCTTGAACTCCTCTATGTCTTGAGCTTTTCAGCTACCTGAAGTAGTAAGCTTGCCCTTTGTATTTTTCTCTTTAGCCAGCTTGGCTTTGCATTTTTTTTTGCCAGTTGCAACCAGAGGAGTTATAACTGTTGTGGAGTGCTCGTTAGTACTTTGAGATCATGAAGGGAAACTCTCGGGATGCACACACTGCAGTGACTTAGATGAAGGACTGCCTTCATTCTTTTCTGTTCCTGTGCGCACTGGGAGGAGGAAGGAGGCAGTGATGAAAGAACACAGACAAAAGCACGTGTGACTCTGTGGAGATGGTGTGTGTGTTGTCACGTTGGGCTGTGCACCACTGGGTTGTCACCACATGGCCTTTGCTCTGTGTGTAAAAGACGTTTCAGTTGTTGAACCACATCTTATTTTTATTTTCCTTGATGGTGCTCAAGCAAATGAGATCATTAAGTACATCATCATGAAAGGGAAGTACCTGGCTTTTGAAATATTAGATTTCTTCACTTCCATCCCTACTGTGGCTCGGTTCCTGTACCTTTAAAATGAAGGCCCACTTAGTCCAATTATGCTTCTAAGAACCTGTGATGTTTTGATCTTGGATTCCTCTCTCTAGGCTATGGTGAAAGGGTGGTATATTAACAAGCATCTAAAATTGAATGACAAAAGTAAACAGGAGATAGGTTTTTCTCTGTGCTAATCAATGACGGCCACCCTGCTCAAAAATTCAGCTCAGGTTACAGCTGCCAAACAAATGAACGTGGGCCAGAAAGCTCCGGGACTCTACGGCATGAAGCTGTACCCAGGAGAAATCAGGCTGTGGATTGGAAGGCTTGTAATAAAAATTGATGCTGCCTTCCCAAGCTCTGGGATCCTGGGATTGTACCTCTGCAGGCGTCTTACATGTACCGCCATCTGAGTCACCATCTCGCATTTCTGGAAGAAATGCAGCATTCCTGGTGAGAATTTGCCACTGGATGAGTTTTAACTGATTAGGAAGGCCAGGCAAAGTGTGCTGGGGCTAAGTTGGCTTTAGGTCAGAAGCTCCATCTTCTCATGGCTGTGACATGAGGGCTACATGGGAGAAGCCCCAGCTGAGAGCATTGTCTACTCTCTTGTTTTCTAAGTGGACACTAATCCATTAATGAGAAGGTTTCCAGTAATCATTGGCACTTTATGCATGGGTACATTAGTATTTCTGTTTATGCACATGCATTAGATGTGTTCTCACATCCATAAACCCAAGTCTTTCCATTTGGCTCTAAGGTGCCATTCTAATTTTCTGGCTCAGAGGTGGAGAGTCAAAATCTGCCCCTGCTGCCTTTCTGATCTTGAGTGAAGATAATAATACTGACCTGAGGGACAGTGCAGGGGCCTAGTGTTTTGTTTTGAGAAAATCATTTATTAATACATCTCTTAATTTTAAAAAATGTAGTGAATGGCTCAAATCTGCCAGATGCTGTTAGTTTCTGAGAATAAAATAGAGAACAAACCAGCGATCTCTGCCCTCATGGGACTTATAATATATTGGGTGATCAAAACAAGCAAATAGGCATGTAAGAAGCAGGTGGGTATGATTTAAATTATGATTTAAATGAAATTAAAATAAACTATGGATTAATGTTAGTTGCTGTGACAATAAGCGGCTAGGTGGGGCCCTTAAGCCTGGATGGGAAAAGGTGGCATTTATAAAGATGTAACCTTTAGGCTGAAATACCACAGTAAAGGGAGAACACATATAATTATTTGGGGGAAGCATTTCAACCCTAAGGAACAGTTAATGCAGAAGCCCTAGGGTGGGAACAGACTTGGAATGGTACGGAAGCAAGAACTTGGTTGGCTTTTAGGGGATGGTAGGTGGCTCAGTGTGAGATAAAGTTGGAGAGGTGAGTGGGGATAGATCCCACAGAGCAGTCGTCTCAAGCTTGGCTATACTGACATTTGAGTCTGGATCATTCTCTGTGGTGGGGGCTGTCGTATGCCCTGCAGAGTGTTTATCTACATCCCTGGCCTCTACCCCCTAGATGCCAGTACTCCACTCCTCCAGTTGTGACATCTAAAAACATTCTCAGACGTGGCCAAATGCCCCCTCCGTTGAGAATTACCGAAGTTGGATATGCAAACCTGCAAGAGGTTTCCCTTTTATTTTGCATTCCGTGGAAAGATAGGCATGTTTTCAGCAGGGGCGTATTGTGATTTGATTTATATTTTTTAAAGATCACTGTGTCTTCTATGAATGAATGGGTTGTAGGAGGGAAAAAACAGAGGAGAAGAAGTCATCACCCCAGAGGGAGGTTATAATGCCACGATGGAAGGTGATAGCCATAGCTGCAAAGGCCTGTGGGCAGGTTTGTTTTGGGTTAAGTTGGCAGAACTTATTTATGGACTGGATAGGTGGACAGGAAGGAAAGGAGAACACGGAGGAGAATATACCCATCCCATCCTTGAAGCACGCACACTGAAGTAAGGGAAAACAAATATATGTATTGCACTCATTACAGAGCATTCTCATACACGCGTGTACAGATGGGTGGCTGTGCGGAGAAAAGAGTGAATAATTCTTTCAGGGGAAGTCATGGGAGGTTGCTCACAGGCTGTAAAACTTTTGAAGAATAGGTAGGATTTTTCAAAGTGGAAAAGGAGCTCAAGCTCCTGGTTTATAAAAAGAGGAAGCTGTAGGAGGTAGTTTTCTTCAATATTTCATACTATTGCCAAGAAAAATTATGCCCGGAGTGACTCTGTCCTGTGTCTTGAGTAGGAAGCTAGAATGAGAGTCATTTAAGTTGTTGCCTTTGTAAAGACTATTTTCTAAATTTGTAGGCAAAAACAGCCTTTTACTGGTTAGTTGTAAGTATTTAAGGTGTTCTGCAAGTGTTCTAAGACACTAAGTTTTATTTTGTTTTTATTGAATTTCAAAAGGGACCTGTGTTGTAAGAAGTGTAGTTACCCAGTATTTCTAGATAATTGCTTTTGTTCTGTACCCTAGAGTACCTTCAGTGCATTAGATCCTAGAGTTTAATAATAGTAATGTGGCCTTACTAAGAAACTTAGAGGTAACAAATTTCAGATTATTCATTTCAACCTCTGGAGCAGTAACTACTGTTTCCACTGGTGTAAACGCAAATATATAAAGTTAAAGCTAAATGTCGTCATAATTCCGTGCTGTCTGAGAGATCAAAATATATGGTCCTGATGGGGTATGATAATATCCCCTTTGCTCCTCTCCCAGTGCCATAGAGCTTTCCCCAGGGACTCATAGACACCCACCTAACGGGATGCAGACAGTGACTCTGAGTAGATGAGGCCCCATAAATACTTGGGAGCACTCCAGATTGGGACCTTGAGAGCTGGATGGTATGTTAAATTCCCTCCTTCCTTTGCAGAGATTAAAAAACATCTCTCAAATTGACAAGAAAATTGGATAATAAATTAATTGCTTATGGTTTAGTAAACATATGCACAATTGAAGTTACACGTCATGGGTATATTTTTATCCGATGAAATGCTGGATGAGGGATGAACCATTTGACCTACCCTCTTCTGCCGTGGGAGAATGGGCCCAAGTCTTTCATAATTGCTTGTTGGAAGATGCTCACTAAATCAGGCATGCGACTCCTGTCTTTTGTCTTTAAGGGATATTGGGCCGTAGACCCAGACACAACCAGGCAGAGACAAGAGGAAATTGAGCACTCTGCCTCCCCTATACTTTCTTTGAAATTTATATTTGGGAGTTTTAATGATGGATAGTGTTTGCAGCCGATCACAGTTTGCTTTTTGACTGAGGGAGTTGGTTATGAATTTTACCTTATCATGTATAGATGCAGAAGGTGGCACATTATTTTTCTAAATCAAATTAAATGGTTCTGAGTATATAATCACCAGAGTTCAGAGAAATTCAATCACAGTTGACTATGGGGTATTGGGATGGCACTGCTGCCCTCCCGTATATTACAGGGACATTCGTCAGTGAGACTTATGACGGCTTGGAACATAAGGAAGGGCTGCTAGTCTGTGGGGCATTATGGGCGTTACTGTGATGCTTATTATGCAGTCCTACCCAGTCCTTTGAAAGGGACAGCTTTGCCAATTCTGTGCCACACCTGGAGCAGGAGATCATTGTTAATGCTTGGACACTCACTGCGCTGTGTCCGGACCCCCGAGGACTCACCACCGGAACCTCTCTGCCCTCCTCTCAGTCTTAAAGAATCTTTCCTTTCTCTGAATTCACCACTTCTGCCAACCTCCCTGTGTCTGTTTCCTTCCATCTCCTCCTACTTTCCTACCCTCCCACATAGTCTCTGCTTGCTGCTTCTTTGGACACACAACACTGTCCTCTTTTTTGCGTGTTTTGAGTTTGGGGAAAGGAAATGGCTGTGTTTAACCTAACGGATCGTGTTATGCTAGTGCTCCAGATGCTTTATGAGGAAGACAGCTTCACTCACAGTTTTACCTGGAACAGTGTTGAGAGTAAAAGGGGGCTCATTTTAATGACTCTTCTAGGGAACTGGCTTAAGTGGAACTGTCGCAGTCAAACCGGGAATGAGGATCACCTTATGTAAGGAAGGAAGAAAAAAAGTAGAAGTAGGCTATTATATTTCCAGTAGGAATCCTGGGAAACTACTTGATTTTGGAAACTGTTTACAAGCCTGTACTAAAACGTCACTCCCCATTACTAACACAGAGTGTCATGAGATGCAGACATGCATGACTATACATGCCACATGCTTTCAACATGTGTTGAGTAAACTTGTGTTTCGATCCCCAGCCTTGAAAATACGGGATTCTGAGTTCAAATCGGGCTCAGATGTTGACTCCTTGTTTGACCTTGAACAGTCTGCTTAATTTCATAGTGTTTGTTTGCTCATCTGAAAACAAAAGAGGATAATGCTGATCCAAGCATATTGTGGAGATTAATTAGTTACTGAATTGCTGACATCAACAGATGAAAGGCTTTGAGTGGAAATTATTTTGTTTTTAAAGGAATTATTGATGGGGTGAATAGAAGAGAACTTACTGAACTGAATTCTAGGCATTTGGCGGCTGGTGGGAGTGGGGGAGGAAGGAATATTGCTTCTTGCAAAGAACCCTACCTTCACCCCCAAAATAGCAGTGGGAAAATTGCTTTTTTGTGATTCTGAAAGGATGAGAAATTATGCAAAAGGAAAGAGCGAGAATAACAGAAGAATATATGTGGTTATGACACATTTCAAAGTAACTTTCCTGGATAAACAACTAGGTACAAAAAAAAAAAAAAAGAAAAGAAAAAAAAAAAAGAAAAGCAAAGAATGTTCTGCCAGTCTTCTGTGATTAGGTCGTTAGCCAAATTCTTCTAAACCAAAATGGGCTCAGCCAAGATCCCCCAAAGAGGCCTAATGGCCCATATGTCCTTAGTGGGAAGATCAGGTTAGGAATGAAAAACTATCCATTTGAAAATCCCTCAACTGTTCACCATAGCAAGATAACTCACACTTACCAAGTGTGTTACTCTTTAAAACCGGTTTCACTCTTGTTACATGTGGTCTTTTCTCAAATAAATATGATGAAAATGAGAATCAGGGAAGTTAAATAACAATCAAAAACCATTTGTTTAGTTAAGTGGTACAGGTAATATTCTGACCAAGGGCTTCAACTCAAAAGATTCTGATCAGTCCACTAGAATGGAAAAGTTGGCTAAGGATGTGGAGATATCTGGACAGCATACAGAAATGAATTATTTCATAAGGATCACCGAAGAATTGGAATGAAGATATTTTTGTCACAGAAAATGAAATATCTAACTATTAAACAAATGCACTTTTATAATAGATTTGGTGGGAAATACCAACAAAATAGAATTTTAAAAGTCACTTAAAGTTTCCCATGACAAACAAAAATTCTAAGTTATATTTCTTCATCTTTTATCCATACATTTTAATAATATAGTTACAGTCATGTTGTTCCAAATTCTTTTAAAGTATAGTTTTAGTGGCTCCATAACTTTCTACCTTGCATTGCTATCTTGGACACTTAGAGATTCATTGTCCTGCATAAATAAAATTGATGAATAAATAACAGTTATTTGATTTAAAAGAAGTAGAAACATATAACCCATAATCATGAGGGAAAAATAGTTGTGATATGACCAAGGTATTGGAATTAACAAACAAGGACTTTAAAACAGCTATTGTAAATCTGGATAGGAATTTAAAAGGATGCACAGTCATAAGAAAAAGTGAAAATCTTAGAATTAAAATATTTGAGATGAAAACTTCACTGTGTAGGTTTGGAAGCAGAATGGAGACAGCAGCAAAAAAAATCAATGGAATTAATGTAGATTAATATAAAATATTCAACCTGGAGAACAGAGAAAATGATTAAATTATTAACAGAAGACCAGTGACCTGTGGACAGTATCAAGTGGTATAGCCTATGGGTAATTAGAGTCCCAGAAATTAGGAAAGACAAGATGATGTATAAATAGTAGTTGAATTTTTCCCAAATTTGGTGAAATAACTTCAAAGTTAACAACTTCAAGAAGCTCAAGAAACCTCAAGCAGGGTAAATACAAAGAAAACCATGTTTAATGTGATTTTAATTTTCACATCATAGTCATAGTGAAAAATTTTTACAACTTTAAAAATATTTGAAATGAGTTTTGAAAATAAAAAGTAAAAAGTGAGAGCAAGAGATACATTGCCTTCAGGGAGCATAATAATACTTATATGGTCAGTTTCTTTTCAGAAACAATAAAGGCAGGAAGACAGTCGAAGGACTCTCTAAATGATTAAGAAAGAAATCTGTCAACCTCAAATTCTTTATCTGTTAAAAATATCATTCACAGTGGGGCACCTGCGTGGCTCAGTGGGTTAAGCATCCGACTTCCGCTCAGGTCATGATCTCGCGGTCTGTGAGTTCCAGCCCTGCGTCAGGCTCTGTGCTGACAGCTCGGAGCCTGGAGCCTGCTTCACATTCTGCGTCTCCCTCTCTCTCTGCCCCTCCCTTACTCATGCGCTGTCTCTGCTCTGTCTCTCTCTTTCAAAAATGAATAAACATTAAATATATATATATATATCTCATTCACAGAAGAAGGTGATATAAAGTCATTTTCAGACAAAAACAGACATTACATCACCATTAGACCTTCACTGTAAGAAATATCTAAGAAGGATTTTCAGTATGAAAGGAAATGACCTTAGGTGAAGTTTGTGTTTAACAGAAGAAGTAAAGAGAATTGGGGGCGCCTGGGTGGCTCAGTTGGTTAAGCCTACAATTTCAGCTCAGGTCATGATTTTGCAGTTTACAAGTTTGAGCCCCACATTGGGCTCTGTGCTGACAGCTCGGAGCCTGGAGCCTGCTTCAGATTCTGTGTCTCTCTCTCTCTCTCTGTCCCTCCCCTGCTTACGTTGTCTCTCTCTGTTTCTCTCTGTCTCTCTGTCTCTCTCAGAAATAACTAAACATTAAAAAAAAGCTAGAGAGAAAGAATTGAACATGATAAATATATAGATATCTACAGAGGTTAGTACTCTGATTTTGGAAAATCCGTGTAACTGTTTAAAGAGTGATGTCACTGTTTTGCAAGTTTAAAACATACATAGACACAAAGGTTAAAAATATGTTGTTGAAAATTTCTTACATTTGGCAAGAACTTGTTAGTTTTAATACTAAGACCATGCTATGTTAAGGAGACATTTAATCCCCAGAGCAACTACTAAAATAATACAAAGAGGTATAGTGTTTGGTAGTGGAAGAAATGGGGTAATACAAATATCAACCCAAAAGAAAATTGAAAAGAAGGAGAGGACAAACGATAAAACAACAGCAAAGTAATAGACAAATAGAAAATAAAAAGCAAATGATAAAGCTAGGTCCTACTATATCAATAACTACACTAAATGTAAGTGGACTGAACACTCAGATTAAAAGAATAATATTGTCAGACTGGATTTAAAAAAGAAATAACTGTATGTTGTGTACAAGAGATCCACTTTAAATACACATTACAAGGGGCACCTGGGTGGCTCATTCATTTAAGTGTCTGATTTTAGCTCAAGTCATGATCATTGCTGTCTGTGAGTTTGGGCCCCGTGTCAGGCTCTGTGCTGACTGCTCAGAGCCTGGAACCTGCTTCCGATTCTGTCTCCCTCTCTGTGTGCCCCTCCCCAGCTCCTGCGCGCGCGCTCTCTCTCTCTCTCTCTCTCTCTCTCTCTCTCTCTCTCTCTCTCAAAAATAAAAACATTAAAAAATACACATTATAAAATCTTAAATAGTGTGACATAAAAGGACAAAAAAACAACATATGCACCAAATGTAGCAAGTACATGGAAAGCCCGAGTGGCTCTATTAATATCAAAAACGTATTTATCAAGATAAAGAGTACTGCTAAAAATAAAAGGGACATTTCATCACAAATACCAAGTCATCAGGAAGCATAAGTGCTTATGCCTAATAACAGAACTTCAAATAAATGGAGCAAAAACTGACAGAACAGACAAAAAGCAGTAAGATGTAGGTGACATGAGCAACACTATCTACTAGCTTGACCTAATGACATTTGTAGAATAGTATACCCAACAACTGCTGAATGCACATACTTTTCAAATGCACAGAAAACATTGCCGCAAGATTGGCTATATTTTGGGCATAAAACAAACCTTAATCCATTTCAGATTTTGAAATATTATCGAGTGTATTTTCTGGCAACAATGTGATTAAATTAGGAATCAGAAATAATAATATATCTACAGTCCCAAAGTTTTGGAAATTAAATAGCACACTTCTGAATGATATTTGGATTAAAGAGGATAGCACAAGGGAAATTATATTTTGAGCCAAATGACAATGAATGATAACATAGCGAAAGTTATGGGATGCAGCTAAAAGACAGATGGAAGGTATAGCTATAAATTATAACTATAAACGCTATAAATTTACTGCTTTGAATTTTAGAGTGATTTAAAATTAATAATCACTTAGTTCAAGTTTCTAGTTGAAGAATCTAGAAAGAGAAGAAAATTAAGTAAAAGGAAGGAAATAGTAAAACAAATATAAATAAAAATAAAATACTGGAATCAATGAGAGTCCAAAAACAGTAAGTATACCTGGCATCTAGATCTTGGTTTCTAAATATCATTCACCACTAAAAAAAAAAAAAAGAAAGAAAGAAAAAAGAAAAGAAGAAAAAAAAAAAGGGACTCATTGGAGAAAAGACTAATGATTCCTGAATTGGAGCAGCAGAAGTACAAGATGAACAACGAACTTTTTTATGTTAATATTTAAAAAATTTTTTTTTCCAGAAAGAAACAAATCTTCAAAGAATGATGGGGCATGTCAAAAAGATAAAGAAATGAAATTCTCTGGACTTTTGGTGGCCAGATATAGAACAATTTGAGTATCAAAATAAAAATAAGACTAACAGATTATAATCCATTAAGTACACTACAAATACATGAGTACATACTGATATAAGTAAATGAATAAACAAAGGAGAGTGAGATGGTAAATTTCTTCCTTACAAGAAAAACAATACCACCAATTTATAGCCATGACTTATATCTGGCAGTCCTGACATGACCCTCACTGGCACTGAACTGTTAACATTTTTAAATCCACGCTAATTTGAAGAGTATACAATGATCTTCAATTTGGATTTGGTAAGCCTTTTGATAATTAGTAGAAGGCAACTTTTAGTCATAGGTTTGTTGTTTATTTATGTATTTATTTATTTAAAAATTTTGAGTTTATTTATTTTGAGAGAGAGAGAGGCAGGCAGGTGGGGGGAGGGGGGTGTGGGGCAGAAAGAGAAGGAGAAAAAGAGAATCCAAGCAGGCTCCACACCGTCAGCGCAGAGCCCGGTGCAAGGCTCAGTCTCACAAACAGATTATGACCTGAACTGAAATCAAGAGTTGGCTGCTTATCTGACTGAGCCACCCTGCTAGAATTTATTTTTAACTAAAGTTTGTTTATAATTTGGCCTTTTAGGAGCCTTTATTTTCTTATCACTCATTTCATAATTTCTTGTACAGTAGAAGGCACCCTCGTGATTTCTGGAGTGACTCGATTTTTCTTAGACATAGAGGAGGGACTAATCAGATGATTATTTAAGATTTTTCTTGGGATATTGGTCTAAATGTCCTAAATGTCTAAAGTCGGTCTAAATTCATTACCCCAGTTTTAAATTTATTTATTTTTTAATTTACATAAGTAATTGTAAAAAGGAACACAAATGGTATCTCACAGGTTTTTTAAAAAATAAGGGATGATCATTTCTTGGTTATCTGTTGTGTTTATGGGATTCATTTTCTATTTATCTGGTAAACTAGTCAATAACTCTATGATGGAGATATCATTATGCTATTGTAGTGATGAGAAGTAAAAACACTTAGAGAGGTTAAAATCACACAGCTAATAAAGGCTGAGCCAGACTTGTTAACTCTGTAGAACTGTGCACTTGACCGGTGGGGCAAGGGAGGAAGGTAGGGAGGGTGAAGTGGCATGTGAGAAGACAACAGAAAAAAGCATTTGCTTCTGAGTCCTTTCCTGAAGAAAGACAACTCATTCTTCATTTGTTCACTCATTCCACAAATGTTCTTTGAGTTCAATGCAGTGTGCCAAAGTTAAGCTGGAAATTTAGGAAGGACTCTGACATTCCTCCCTGACCACTGGTCACTGGAGAAGAGTAAGTTTAGGAAGCTTCTCATGAGGGAAGGCCATGGTTGGTGAGTGAAATCTCATCATTTGGTATCACATGGTAAGGGAAAATGAAGTGAACATGGATATTTAGGTTAGTTCTATCCCAAACAACCCTTTTATTTTCTCTCTCTCTCTTTTTTTAAATGTGTTTTCATTGGAATTCAGTCCATATCTACTGAAGGATGGGTGAAGTAATAAATATAGTCTTTTTCTCCAAATGGTACCCAAACGGGAGCTAAGTACTACTTGCTGCTTAGTAGTTTTCAGTCTGTCCTTGACCTGTACATTTATACTGAGTTTCTGTCCTCTGCTTTCTCACCCCTACTATCTCTCCCCCTACTATGTCTCCAATACCTACACACACACACACACACACACACACACAGACTTTTTTTCTCTCTCTTAATTATGGATAGATTCTATGCATTTGGAAAACATGGTTTGAATAAAATGTTATGTTGAAATCATATGCAGATATACATGTGTTTTTAACATCAAATATTATTGCTTCCTTCTTGGGTTTCTGCTTTCCACTCAGACTGTAACTATTTCTTCTTGCATATCAATTCTAAAACCCCAAGTACATGCGGGAAGAATGTAAGTGTAGCCAGGTATAATTGTGATTGAAGCAGTGACCTGAAATACAAAAGCGGCTAATCAAAGCTTCAGCAGACATGGCATGTGAGGATTAATACATGGCATTTTAAAATGTCCAACCCTTACCTTCTTCTCAATTGTGGTTATTTATTTGCTTGGTTGTTGGCTTATGTATTTAATTTACGGATTAGAGGCTCAGGTGATACAAGAGAAAGGCATGTAAAGAACCCCAGTTCTGGGGTCCTGGAAAAGATGGAGGGCACTCTGGCCTTCACTCTAGTTGCTGGACTAGACACCTCAGCATCACCTGGGAGGTTGTTAGAAATACAGAATCATAGTCTCTAATTCCGTGAATTAGAGTCTTCATTTGAACAAGATACCTAGTAATTTGCAAGCACAGTAAAGTCTGAGAAGCACTGCATCAGTTTACTCTTGTTATTAAAACCAAACCTCTCCCTCAGGTATTAACAAACACAAGCAATAAGGAGTGTTTTTCTTTTACTAGCTTAACTCCAATCTTATCAGACATTTCTGATGAGCTGAATGGATTTCTAATTATTGGCTCTCAATGCATACTGGGTCGGCACAGGGCTCTGTGTTTGTTAGGAACTGAATTGTGTCCCCAACCCCCAAAATTATCTTTTGAAGTCTTAATTCCCAATGTGACTGTATTTGGAGTTAGAGCTTTTAGAAGGCAGTTAAGATTAAATGAAGTCATAAGGGTGGGATCCTAATCCACTAGGATTGGTGACTCTATAAGAAGAGGAAGTTGTTTTTCTTTCTCTCCTCCATGTGTATGTGTATCCTCACACAACAAGAAGGCAGTGATTTGCAAGCCTCTCACCAGAATGTGGCCATGCTGGCATCCTCATGTCAGACTTCCAGCCTTCAGGACTATGAGAAGATAAGGTTTCTGTTCTTCCAGACACCTAGTTTGTGTATTTTATATGGCAGCCTGGACTAAATTCAGGTACAAATACTCAGTCTTCTAAAGCAGCTCAGCTCTAAAATAGGGCTGATAAAGGGAGTGAGCACGATCAAGAGAGTATTTATTCCTTACTCTGTAACACTTAATGCTAGAGTGGGTTATTGGTCCTTGATCCTTGTCCTTCCCTTTTTCATGGTGACCAATGGTCCCAGTTTGCTTGGGATTGACAGAATTTCAGGGATGTGGGGCTTTTGGTGATAAAACCGGGTGGAAACCAGGCAGTGGTTAATCACTTTATCCTTTTGCTCTTGACACATTTGTTCCTGAGCTGTTCTTATCTGCCTTCTGAAAACTTGACATTGTCACAGACAGCAGCACATCCCAGCTGAGTCTGACAGAGATCCTAAGGGTGACTGTTGGGTCAGAGCTCCTGGAACACCTAAACCTTGAATTATTCCCATTGTGGAAGGAACAGGCTTAGCCCCCTTAGGTTGAAGGGAATTCGCAACTGGCATAGGGGTCCCCAAGCAGCCTTCTTCTCCATCCCCAAGTTTCTTTTCATAACCTCAAGCTAATTCTGTAGAAAGTGTCATATGACCAAGCAAAACTTAACTGCTAAAATTTATGCCCATAACAGAGTGATTAAGAGGCTTTCAGTGAGTTTTATATTCCTCATGTTTTACTATAAAATTCGATTTAAATTTTGTGGTCTACTCAATAACACAGGATGTTTATCTCTCTATAAATGCTGTTGAGACTCTTCTGATGTGTCTGCTACCTGACCACACAAGTGCACATGGCTGGGTTTTCATCATATTTTGAGGATGTTTTGAGGGCTGTGAATTCTCTAGAGAATTTGATTTAGAGGGTCAATTAGTCATGATAAGTTAGGTGATGCCACAGTCGCAAATGGACTCCTAAATCTCAGTAGCTTCATGGGACACAGCTTTTATATATCCAGCACAGATTATCAAGAGCTCTGCTCCCAGTAGTGATGCAGGGATTTAGTCCATGGAGACTCCACCCTCTTGGAGTTACATGATCTGAAACACACCACTTACTTGTTATTGTGACTGAAAAAGAAAACACGGAGAATCATGCACCAGCTTTTCAGTGCTTTTGCCTGAAAGTGAAACTTGGTAGTCAGAGCTAGTCACATGACCTCACCTGGAGCTCACGTCTCTTGTGGCCAGAAAGGGAAAGGAAGATGAGAAATAGAAGAGAATAGTAGCATTGTCTAACCCTGGGATCCAAGGGGCGGACCCCTCATGAAAGGCAGACCATCATGCCCCTGAAGAACAAGTCATTGAGTTGGAATCTGACCACTTTGCACATGAACTACTCTTGCGATTGCTCCAAGGAGTTGGGATTTATTTAGTAATGATTAATAAAACTCATATAAAATATCAGGGAGGCCACCTGCTTTTATTACAAAATGTAATGTTTTAACCTACTCTCCACCAACTAAAATTCACAGAGCACAAGGACAGTGTGCCACAAGTGCCCAAGGCTGTTCATACCTCGAATGCCCACATCCTGTGTGCAGGGAAGTGAAAACCCAGAGGAACAAGGGATTTAGCACTTATTTGGAGAAACACAGTCCTTTTGCCTATAGCTGATGTGTCCCACATGTTATGGTGGAGCTTGCAGGGCTTAGCAAAGAACCCGTCTCAACTTTTGCAAATGCAATGGCTCTAAAGACCAGATATTTTGCAATATTCACACCACCCAAACCCATGCTTTTAGTGCAGTAAGATGCTCAGTCCTTGTGGCATTTCCTCATGACATAAGTTTCTCTTCACTAGGCAACACCCATTAATGCTATGCAGTCCCCTGTCTCCTGGGTATCTGTGGCCTTCACTGCACTGGCTCCCAAATTTAATCAAACTATACTAGTTTTTACCTCCACAGAAAAGTTTATATGTGTTCAGAATCTGTGTGTATGCAGCGTCACACTCTGCTAAAAGAACATAAAATGTAGACGAATATGGAAGCCGTTAATGCTGTGGAGTTATTTGCTATTAAACATGGGGAAAAATTAATTCTTTCCTAGAAGAGGAGAATACATAATAACTTTAGGGTTATTTGGTCATCTGGAGGTCAGTTTCTTCTCTTTTCTCCATTTGCTTAACTATTTTTGGAAATTGAGGTGTTTTTTTTCCTCCTAAAGCACATTATTGATATTTGGCATCTCTGCAGTAATAGAATTTTGAAGAGCTCATCCTGTTCCCACCCTAAGCCAAGTCGTGGTTGGGTCTGAAAATGATGCTGTCGATTGACAATTCCAGGATGCACATAATTCTGAACATGCATTGTTAGAGAGAGTGTTTGAAAGGTTATGAGGAACCTCTGTGTTAAGAGCCGTTCAGAGCTGGAGAACTTGAAAGAACCATTTGATGTTAGAAAAGAAAACAGGAGCCTGGCCTGAAATTAACATTGTGTGTTCATGTGATGGCTGATCCCCGCCATCCCCCCCCCCCCACCACACACACACACACACACACACACACACACACACACACACACACTGGCTGTGGGACTGTGGACACAGCAGAACCTCTCCTTCTCATGTCAGATACGGAGATTATAATGCTTGTGCAGCTTGCTGACCTCATAGGATTGCTGAGATCCAAATGAGGTAAACTGTTTTGAGAGAGGTTTGGAAAATGACAAGTGTTCCACAAATATATGGTATGATGATTGGGTATCACTGATAGGGAAAGATCTAGATCAGTATATGAGTGTAGTGGTCAGGAGTCACCATTTGCTCAGAAATGCCTGTGATATCTTTATCTGTATACCATTTTCTGTATCTCTATTCTTATTTCTATGCTTATATCTATGTCATATCTGTATCTACTCCTTATTTATACTTTTATCTGTATGTCTGTAATCTGTGTCTCCCTATCTATCTCTTGCTGTATCTCTGTGCCTATGCCTATGCCTGTATTTATATGTGTGTCTTTATTTTTATGTATATCTGTGTCTATATCCAGAGAGAGACAGATATTCCATCCTAAGAAATGGGAATACAACTGTAAATGAGCCATCACGGTTTTGACTTACAGCTCTTGGGAGAGATTTGCATTAAACAAACATATCTTGAATGAATTACAATTGTGGTAAGTGCTATGAAGGAAGAGATCAAAATAAGAGTCTCATCCTAGCAGGGATCTTCAGGGACCCACAGGAAATGAAACATGAGGTCACTGATCCTCACATGGTGTGTATGGCCCATATAAGCAGACACCAATTTTTGTTGATGAGATCCCTAAAAGAAAAACACCTCATTTTAGAAAACTGGCTGTCTCAGTTTTAACACACAGTAAGTGGGGACTTTTATAGATGTCTCATAAGGAATAAGGGAGGCACTTTTAATCGTATCATTGGCTGCATCTAATTTACGATTTGTTAATATCCAGCACCCAATTGTTAGTATGTTTTTTACACACTGAAATCTCTATCAAGATAAGCTCCAGATCTTAGTTCAGTAGGTGCTCCTGGCTCACTTTTTCTTTCCCATCCCATTTTGTCAGGCAGATCTTTCCATCTTTCAGAGCTGTTGAATGGGATGAAAATCATTTGAGTCTGTTCATGAGAGTCTCTGTGAATTGCACACAATGCTTGGGCCTCTCAATCAATTTCTGTCTCCTCAGATGTTTACAAGCCTACCCTTTGTGAGGCTTTAACAAGTCCTCACAACAAAAAGACAAAGGATGTGGTGTTGGGGGGACTGAATTCACAGTTCCGTGAAGAGACAAGTGAGCTCAGGAAAGTGACAGGACTTTGTTTTTGTATTTTAATTTGATTCACCTCTAACCATGACCCATCCTGCTGTATCACACACTTTATTTCTTCCTGGCTCTTGTCACCATTAATCATTACATGCATTTCTATCTTATTGTTTCCTCTTGGTATCATTACTCCCCCACTGTCTGTAAGCTGCCTGAAGGTAGGGGTCTTTTCTGCTTTACTCACAGATGCACATCACAACCTGGCCCATGTTTGGCACTCCATAAATACCTATGGTTTGAATAGATGAATGAATTCATAGGTGTCTCCCCATGCACTTCTTCTGATACTAATGTTTTGTAACATGTAAACCTTAGCAAACACTTTGAAACTGGAAAACCTTAAATTGATTTTCTTTTTAAAAGTTAAGTTGCATATGAGTGTGAAAATGAGTGTGTTCAGTTGTCTGCTTCTCAGTATACGTGTTTTACTTCAATAAAACTTTGTTGTTGTTGTTAAAGCTAAGGCACACAACTTAAAATACCCTGTGAAGTGTTTAAAAAACAGGAAAGAATTTGAATGAACAAAATAACGTGGTCGTCAAATGACTGTTTTGAAGGAGAGAGGCAAAGATTTCTGCTAGAACTTATCCAGCTACAAACCACTATCTTAAGGCAGCAAGAAATTTATATTCTCTCAAAGCTGAAGGAAAATCAAAATCCACAAGCGACCCTTCCCTTCCCATAGCTGTTTTGTACACTGCTCAGTTTCTGGAGATCTGAGATAATCATTTTGTCCTTGAGAGTCTCGTGGCTGTGCTCTTAGAGAGTTTGGGTTTAAAATCTTAGGATTTGATCCTGTTCAGAAAAACAAGGCATGAGCACCTGCAAAGCATCTAAAATCAGCCGCTGCCAGAGGCTGGCTGCCATCCCCGCCTTCCCGCTCCGATGTGTCCTCTAGGAGGTGAGGGTAAGAAAACAAGCCTTGCTTGTGGGAAAATGTTTTTGTTGCAGAACCTCCCTGCATTCCTTAAGGGTTTGTTTTGGGATCGCAAAATTGGCAACTTTCTTTTTTTCTTTAGCACAGTTTAGGGTTTAAAGTGTAGTAACGGCTGTGTGCGTGTGTGTGTGTGTGTGTGTGTGTGTGTGTGTGTTGGTGCATATAGATGTGCTTTTATAGGTATAAGAAAATAAATCTTCCAAGCCAGCCTTCCCCGTGGGGTGTGTTGATGAAACTTTGGCTGAAGGTTTTATCTCTTTGAGGCCCTTGTGCAAGCGCTGCCGTTAAGACCAAAGTATATGGAAGTGCAAAGATGCTGCTGCCTCTGGGGGAGGCTCATTGGATCCTATGTGTCTATTCAAATGGAATTTGTATTATCTTCTGGTGCCTTTTGTTACAAAGTGTCACCGGGAGCCCGTGGAATTAGCTATCTGGGTAGGAGGGACAGACTGGGCAAGTGGAAACTGACCTGCCCTGGGAGCCAGGAGCCCTGTCCTGCCACATTCCACAGACTTCACTTACTTTCTCTGAGCCTCAGTTTTCTCATCTCACACATGGGAACAAAACGGGTGAATGTACTAAGTGTTCACGGTTTTGGCTAAAGGCTTAACATGTATTATGTGAACTATCTCTACTGAATAACCCCAGAATGTAGTGGTTGCTATCATTATCACTCCCATTTTGACAGAAGGGGAACACATGGCTTGCACTGGTCATAGGGGATGTTACCAGTGTCCCCCCACTCTGAAACCATTTCTCTGACACCAACTGAGTATCCTGAAGTTCAGTTCCATTTTGATAGCAACCACCTGGAGTTAGCACAGACCCCACAAGTTAAGGGCAAAATCCTTCACAAGACTGACCCTCTTTACAAGACCAGCGACACCCACAAATTTTGGATGTCCTCAAGGTGTCCATATTTTTGCCAGGCCAGCTACAAATTTGACACCTCCCACCACCCCCTCTGGTTCAACATTTTGCTAAAAATAATTCAATAGAAGTCAGGGATGTCCTGTACAGCTATTATAAAAATTTTGTTATAGATGATAGAAATAAACACCTAATGAATGGTGCATAGGGCAAAGACTGGGAGGTTCCCAAGTATAGGAGCTTCTGTGTCCATGGAGTCTTGATGTGTCACTCTCCTAGCACATTGAGATGTTCACCATTTGGGATATTCTACTGAATAATGATGTCCAAAGTTTTGATTGGGATTTTATTATGTAGGCATGACTGATTAAATTGTTGGCCGTATAATTGAATTTCACATCCAGTCCTGCTCTTCTCCCCCATTGGTTGGCTGGCTCAAAGTTTCACCCTTCTAATCACATGGTTGATTTTTCTGGAGACCAGCCATCATCTTGGAGCTATCTAGGGACTCACTGTGATCCACCTCGCCTACTCCTTATCATCTTGCTCTCCCTCCCTCTTCACTGTGCTCCTACCTGGCTTCCAACAGCCCACCTACATTTCTTTGCCCAGTGCCTTTTTCTTGCCATAGGTGGCTTTGCTCCCCAGGCAGCAGGCTGGAAGTAATGGGATTCACATCCACTGGAGACATGATAACAGAGAGGCAAAGAGGTTTGCACCACTTTCACAGGGCAAATGAATAGAGCAGTGAGGATATGAACCCAGAGAGTCAGAATCCACTGCACTTTGCTCAACTGCTCTATTGCCTCATTGGCTTAATAATACCTATTCCAATAATAAATCAGGAATGCTGCCTGGATGAAAGGAGACAGTAGGTAATGACAGCCACCATGTATGCAGACTTTGCTCTTTTATGCTTAAAACTCATTATTAGTAATGATAATAACTCTAAGGTCCAAGCACAGTAGTTCCTCCATTTAGGTGGCCACAGGTCCAGAGGTGACCCTGAGAAAGGAGCCACCTTGCATGTGCATCTTGACCAAAGTGGTAATGTGCACATTTATTACTTCTGTTTTGTGTGTTCCCAATGAACACATGCCTTTGTTATTAATTATTCATCTATCTTTCAATATAATTTTAGATCTGGTGATAATTTCTGAATTTCTCTATTTATAGGAAACTTTGAACTTCATAAATATTAAAATGCCCTATTATCTGCATGCAGACTGCTTTTTCTATGGCCATAGAAATTATGCAATTATTACCAGAACTATTAATTAAATTTGAAAATAGATAAATAATGGATAGGAACGCTATTTATGAGTTAAAAATGAGAAGATGAGAATTATCTTCCATTCTGTCACCTTTGATGAGTCTAGCCTATATATGCTCTTAGCTTTTATTATTGAAAGTTTTTATGTTACTTTACATAAATAGCTGGTTATAAGAAATAAGTCTTGAATAGTCATCGATTTTCAGATGGAGGGATTAAAATTTTTTCTTAATAAAACAGTCAAAAAGTGGCTGTGTCACAATGGTCAAGTAGTAGGCAATTTCTATATTCTGCAAGTTAAAAACTTGAACCTTAATGCAGATGGAAGAAATCCCCAAGAAAATAAAGAACATGTTTGTTGGGAATCAGCATGGGATACTTTCATAACCTCTCTATGAAATAAATGAAATAATGTTCTCACAGATTTCCTCAGGTCAGACTCCTGGACCTCCTTCCTCCATTTCTGCGTTTAAAAAGATATTCTGTAGTTACCTCTGGCTAGTGGGGGATACTTGTTTGTTTAGCTCACAATATTTATGGACCCCCATGAGTCTTAAAATCACCACCATATAAAAATTGTCTTTCTACTGTATACTAAATTTGAGTTTCAAAGAGAAATTTTCACCAACGTCTGTGGAATCTTTTGGTTTTTACTGCGACCAAATGCATTTTACATTGTGGACCAACACTCACCTACAATATAGGTACCAACATTACACAAACAGTTTAGTGTGTTCTAATTTCTGTCTCTGTAGAAGAAAATGCTGGCTACAGACGATCCTACTGACTTCATGACTGCTGGTAGGCTTGCTAGCTGATTTAGTGGCTCAGAATCATTGAGTGATATGATTCATTGAGCAGGACCCCGGGAATGTGAACACAACGTGCTTACATGTGTGCCTTCCTGCATTTCCTGTTCCTAGAGAGTGGGCCTGACATAGCTACTCTCTCCTTGGATGGTTTTCCCGGTGCTGTCATGAACGGACCTTTGAAAAATTGGTAATTTTGAAAGAGAACATTGTCACTGATGATGCTTCCTCAGATACTTCAATTTTCAAGTTATTTGAAAAATTACAAAGAACTGCATGTTAAGAATTTGTTACCACTCAGAAATTGACCTTTTGCTTTCCTACAGAAAAAGAAAATTGCTAAGTCCATTAGCAGTAGATAAAAAGAACATGGGACATTCTTGGTTAAACTTTATTAGTTTAGAAATGACAATTTCTGAGGTTCCTGGGTGACTCAGTCAGTTGAGCATCCAACTCTTGATTTCAGCTTGGGTCATGGTCCTGGGGTCGTGGGATCGAGCCCTGTGTTGGGCTCCAAGCTAAACGTGGAGCCTGGTTACAATTCTCTCTCTTCCCACCTCTGCCCCTCTTCTGGGCTTCTGAACTCTCTCTCTCTTCCCCTCTCTCTCGTTCTCTCAAACAATAATGAAATGCCATTTTCCATAATGACCTATTAATTACCTATTAATGACCTATTAATTACCAATGAAATTTATCTTTCATAAAGAGTATTTGGAAAAATAAAATTCTCAGTTGGCTATCACTGCAAATGACCGTTTCCAAATACCAAACTTGTGTTTTTAAGGTGAGGACTTTTACTTTCACAGGTAATCAGTGATTTGATTTGATTGGCCAAAAAGATAGTTGTGAAGGAATTCTAAACAATGAAGGTTTCGACTGAGAGCAACTTTTTTGGAAAAATTCTAGGATCTTTTGATGTGGCTACTTGATGTCCAGTGCCAAAGAAAACGTTTATATTTTGATCATTAATTAATAATCACCTATTTGTCAATCTCATCTACAATTCTGCACATCCAAGCTGGCCACTGACATGCTTCTTGTAGTTTCCCGGTACATGCTTCTTGTAGTTCATACCTTTGGGACAAATTAGTGTTCAATGGGAGCAGAACCGTGACCAGAAGAGCAGAGTGGATGAAGAAGTAGGACTGAATTGCTACTTAGGGAAGTAGATGGGGAGCCGTGTCTTAAAGGATGAATATGTGTCCCTAGGTGGACACAGATAAGGAGGGAATTACAAGCATAGGGAATGATACGTGCAAAGGCAGGAAGTGTGAAAGTTCAGTGAACATAAAGATCATCCAGAACAGTGTGCAAAGGGGTGAGAGGGATGTGCACCCTGAGAAGTCAAGCACAGGCCCTTGGTTGGACAAGGAAATTGTTGAAGGCTCTTTAAGTGGGAGATGATCTCATTGCATTTTGTGAAGCTTCTGCTGACAAAAACCATGGATGGATGGATGAAGACATTGTTTCTAATATTTGCCTGAATTTATGAATCACCTAAGGCACTTGTATATATAACATACATACTTTATATGGGTATATGGTTTCTTAGTCCTCTTCTCTGGGGCTGGGTGTATGGAGTATGTGGCATCCATTCCCACAAATGTGTCATGAGCATCTGTTGTGTTCCATTGTTCTAGACTGCACTAGTTGTGGGATTATGGCAGTGAACATGGCAAATATGGTTTAGAGGCTCATCAGTCTCACATGCTCATGGGAGGGAGACAGATTTAACAAGCAAACACCTAAATAAAGAAGATAATTTCTGGAAATGCCAAGTGCAAAGAACAAAATTAAGTATGGTGTAAGTTCCATAAGGGAAGGAGTCTCATTTGACTCAAACTTGTGTCTCACCCAAATGTCTAGCACAGTGTCTTGCGAATAATAATGGTTATCCACAGTGAGTGTTTACTGTGCGCCCAACATCATGAATGCGCAATAAATGTCGTGCGTTCTCTCTTCAGAACCACTGTCTAGGGCAGGGGTTGTAAACCAGGGTCAATTTTGTCCTTAAGGGACATTTGGCAATATCTGGCTGGAGATGTTTTTGGTTGTTACAAACTGGTAGGATGTCATTGAGTGCTATTAGCATCTGGTGCGTACAGGTCAAGGACACTGCCAAACATCCTACGATGCACAGGCTCTCCCCCACGGCAAAGAATGATCTGGCCCCAAATGTCTGTATGGTTGAGGTTGAGAATCTCTGCTGTGAAGGATGATATTGTTGCCCCCATTTTATGAAAGCACAAAAGAAGATTGAGGTGACATAAGTGATGCCTGGATGTGGCAGAGCAAGGCTTTTAACCCAGAGACCCTGACTCCAGACCGTGCCTAACCCTTATGATTGCAGACTATGTAAGATACAGGAATGCAGAAACGTGAATGGCCGTCTGACAGCTAAGGTAGGGCTTTCAAATTCTTTTGGTTTGAAAAATGAGAAACATTTATGAAGATGAGTGCCAGGTAAGATGGGCTCACTTTGGGGACCTTCGTTTAATCAGGAACTTGAAATTTGTTGTTTCCTTGCACTTGTCATGATATCCCATTGTTAGCACCTGCCAGCCTTGCCATCCTAAACTGTCGCTGCTATTTTAGAGACGCACCACAACAGGTGTGCCAAATACTGGGCCATTAGCGAGCAGTAATTCACCGGCATGAATATTTATCATCTCGTAACAAGACAACAAAAGCTGTGTCTACTTTTTAGAACAATGTGCAACAACGTCCTCAAAACCAAATTGTTTGAGTTTTTCATTTATGCAAAGGAAGAAGAGCTCCTCTGTAATTTTCCATTAGATGGTTTTTATTTTCTCAGCCTTCTTCACATCAAAACACAGCCCTGGCCAGCGTTTGATTTTATTGAGCTGTTGGATCACCCAATAGTTTATAGAGCTCAAGGCTCCAGTGATCAAAATATCCATTCTTATGTTGTTCTGGAAACCAGTCGCTTCTCCTTGGGGAAATGTCCAGACTGATGGAGAGGGAACTTTTTTCTTCTCACTCATAATTTCCTTCCTTCCGCTCCTGCCTCCCTTCTTACTCACTTTGTTCCTTCTTTTTTTCCCCCCAAGAGAACTGTACTACAAATGAGCAAATGAGAAAATTTAGAAATATTTAAGGGTTGTGGAAAGCATCTTGTGAAGGAATGATTGCACATGTGATGTGCTAAGAACCCCAAACTAAAACCCGTGTGCTTTTAAAGGAAAATCTGAGAGAAGCATGGGATGTTTGAAACCCTCAGCATTCCTGACTGACTTGCTCTTCCTGCAGTATTTTAATGACCAGCGATGAGATAACTCATGATGAGATAACTTACAATATACGCTTATGAAATGCACACGTGGCAATGCTGGGAATAAGTGATTTGAAGACCAAATTAGTCTTTCCAGTCTTCTAAGTATTGCCCTAAGAAAGTACTGATGGGTTCCCAATAAGTGTGTTTTCCATTTGTCTTCAGCTATCATTACTAACCAAGACGTGCTCTTCTGTGCATATTGTGTGATGATCATGTGTATGATGGTCCTTCCCCTTAAATTTCTGCAAAGCATTTTCCTTCTAACTCCAAAGTAATTGTGGGATTTTCTCCCTTTTGTGCCTCTCTATAGACTCTATAGTTGGCCAAATAAGAGTTTCATTTGGCCAAACACATATCTGTTTATTTGTTCAATAAAGGGAACAGATTTTAGCCTGTTCCTTTGCTGCTTTCTTTAGTTTGATGATACACACATACAAACGGAAACTTCTTGTAAGACAAGATGTGTGTTTTCCTGTTTAGGAAGTTTGATAAGTAATACCTAATCCATAGGAGGTGTTCAAAACATATTTGCCAAATGAATGAATGAATGAATGATCAAGGTTAAATAAGGACTACAGGCCAAGACTTAAAACAAATTATACTGGGCACAAAGGGCTTCCTTTGGTTAATTACTCCCCTTATTACTGGGTAGTAATGGTAACTAACACTTGTTGAGGACTTAGTGAGCACTGTTAGGCATTATGTCATTTAACCTCATGAGAGAACCACTTTTATTTTCTCCATTTTACAGATGGATAATGGAGGCTCAGAGAGACTTCATGCCCAAGTATAGCTAGTGAGTGCCTGAGTCTGGATATAAACCCAGGTGGTCCATCTTCTAGCCACTTTACTAAACTTTTCTCATTACAGTAACAAAGAATGGTATCTCTCAAGGAGACTTCCAGAAACTAAGGAACCATATTAGGAGCTGCTCTTTAGGGGAAGGTGTCTACTAATCTGGGGGCAATAAAGTACGGTGAAAAATGGTAGCTCATTATGATGTTATCCAAGAGGGAATTGGAATTCACATCATCTGTAGTTTTGGACATTTGGTCATCTTTCTGAAAACTTGATAAGCTTTCCATTGTTGGGGTTTTGTCCAGTTTTTCAATATTACTTGCAAATCTGAAAGGATCCATATGTGGAAAAGAAAAATGGCATTGCAATTGCAGGGACCAGTAGAAAAGTAATTTTGGAGAAAGATTATGGGCCTAGACCCTTCTTCTCCCAGAACCAGAGATCCTTGGCAGACCTTTCTCTGTGGTTTCTCCCCAATCTGGGCAGTGTTCCACCCATCTCCAGGGTTGTCTTTGCAGTGATCCACTCATTTCCCTTCAGCCCAAGGTGATTAAAACAACAAAACCTAAACTTTTGTCTAAACCTTCAATTTTCTAAACTTTAACACAATCTTTGACTTCTTTTGCAAGACACAACTTAAATGCTCCCTCCTTTTTGAAGCGCTCCGTTATTTCCTTATACTTCCAAGTATACACTTTAGTATTAGAAGTAAATACTTGTTATTCTTTGCTTCCTTGTGTAAGAATTACCTACTGACATGTTAGTCCCCCTCTGTGTGAGCTCCTTAGAGCCTGGGACTCGGGTATGTCAGTTGCTTGCCTCTTCGTCACCTCCCTGTCCCTCTACATTGTGGCCACTCCGTAAATATTAAAGGGATAGAGGGACAAGGAAAGAGCTAGGGAAGAAATGAAGAAGAAAAAGAAGCAAAAGTTAAGTCCAGGTACATTTCTACCAAATTTCTGGAACCAAATTCGTGAACAAGGGAGCCACTGGAGAATATGAAGCTCATGTGGGCCCCATGCCAATATCATTTCAGAAAACATTCAGATTGATGCTTTCCTGCATGCTTTGGGAGCAGACAGTGCACCTGTGCATCTGGACTAGCTACAGGTACCACATCCTTCTCATTCTTCATAGATGACACAACACTTCTCAGCCATGTACTATATTTTGCACGCAGGGCACACACACCAAATTTTGCCTTGTTGAGCCTTTTAAACTCTTATTATCTCAGATTATGAAGACAAGCTGTGCAGGGTATAGGCATGATCTCAAACTGAGTTAATTGAAGGCAGAGGTCAGTTCAGTTTTCCTGGACCATCCATCAGTAAAAAGTTTGCTTGTTTAATGCACAGAATAAAAGAGTCAAAGTAAAGATGCAGGTTTCTCCTGAACCCTCCCATTTGGGGCTGTCAGGTAGATGTTAGATTTCACTGAGCTGTTAAAAATCTTAATGGATCCCACTGAGCTGTTTCAGGTTGTTTGTGACAATCACTTAATTTCCTTGTTTTGCAGCTAACAATGATTTTAATCTTCATTTCAAATTAATCACCTAAAGCCTCACTGTCCTTTTCTCCCATTGGCATGGCTGCTTTAGCTATGTGTCATCAATGAACAGGAGGATTTATTCCCTTTCTCTTCAACAGTCTAACAAAAACGTATCTTCAGCAAAATTATATATACAGTAATTTCTTATATATGTTAGAAATGCCTAGTAGCCAAGATTGGAAACACAGCAAGTTTTTAATAGTGATTTCCTCTGGGTGATTTGATTATGGAGGGGGGGGGGATTTTTTTTCCTTCCTTCTTTATACATTTTTAAGCTTTCAACATTTTCTATGATAGGCATGTATTATTTTTACAATAAGAACAGATAAATTAAAGAGTTAGTGTTTTTAAATCAAGGATTAACAAAGGAAATGCAGTCTTTGAGGAGATGTAAAGCTGGAAAATTTTCAACATTACAGAGGGGTGAAGAAAATCTCCATCAAGATAAAAGAGTGGGGTTGGAAAATTAGCTTGCAACGTGAAGAATGGTCCTTATTATAGATAATGCTACCGACAGCCAGGTTGATCACAGTTCTCAGTTTTAGCGCATTGGAGTTTGCTCATAGGCAAGTCCCCACCTTGTACCACTGATTATTTCCTTGCTGTTCACTTGCACCATTGACAGCCTTTGAACCAATCATGCTGCAGAGGCCAGAGAAATGAATCTCAGAGAGAGACAGTTGGAGAGACAAAGATGGGGGTGATGAACAAGATGTATTTCGCACTCTCCGATTGCTTTATGTGTGTGATGAACCTCACAGAGTGCAAGGAGTAAATAGTGTTGTCATTTTAAAAGGCTAGACCTGCCTTCAAGGGCACTTTAAGCCTGAAGGCTAGAGGTTGGAAGGAGTCTTTCTTCTGAGGGTGCCTCGTTGTAGTAGGAATGTCTTCTGTCTTTGTATTTTGATTGTACTTTTCCTTAATGGCTAATTGCTCAGCAATAGAAAACATAATTTATCCTCCAATTTGTAAGTCAATCAAATGAAGGCTGGGTGTCAGCAAACTTGGAGATAAATGAAGTTGGGATAAACATGAGAAGCCCAGCGGCATGTTGATGCAATGGTAGGAATCACGGGCAACCCGGCAGTGGCAGCGTTGGTTCTGGGTTTTTCCTCTCCTTTGGGAGGGGTGGGGGCAGGCCAAGTGTCTGCTCCTTCATCACTCACTGTTCCCTATGGGAACAGGTGCCTGGAGTCCTTTGTGGACTGTCGTAGAAATAAAAGTGTGACGGATTGCGGTAAAAGAAAGAGTGTATTATGTGAATACACAAATATTTGCGTGTCTGAGGATGACATGGTTTTATTCAAGGAAGTTCTACTTTTAAGGAGGTGATGAATTTTGAATCAGAGTTTTGTTGTCAGGGGAATCCTTCTTAGAAGGAAGGAAATGTACTTTTTAACTAGATTTTCAGCAAACTTTGACACATTCATTGCGGTCATGACTGTGGAGGTGGCTCAAATATATTTTGCATAATGTGGAAATAATACTACATTCTGTTAGCTACCGCCTTCCAGCGCCACCTTGAATGCCACTGGTACAGAAGGAAACACGGGTGCTGTAGATAACAAAAAGTCAGATGGGGTATATTTACCAACACACTAATCATCGCAGAGAGACTTCTCTGTGTATCTAGTCACTGTGTAGGTTTATCTTGGCCCTGGTTAACCTCTATGCCACAGTTGTACTCTATAAACCAAGTTGGATCCTGGCACGTTATTAACCTATATCTCCCCCATCACAAACCCCATCTAGTATCCTGGCACCCCTCTTCCATGCCCCTGGTATTGACGACCCAGGCCTCTCTTTTTGTCTCACTTTTTCTTCTCCAAGGTCATTGCCATTCCCTTCCCTTCTGTTTCTCCCCTAAATACCCAATTTTCTCTGATAATAACATCGATATTTGTCATGTATATCTGACCAACATTCTACCTTCTGACAGCTGCAAAGAAGCTTTTCAAAAATCTGGTAATAAATCAGTATCCCTGTAAGAGGTAAGCCTTCTTGCCACAGGTGGGAGGAAGGTAAAGTCCTGGAAGGAGATGCAGCAAACAGACAGCAACGTGCAGGGAGGTGGGCTGAAGGAGGCTGACCTATCCAGAAAGCCAGCCGTGGAGGAAAAGATCAATGAAGGCACAGCACAGTACTGGTTGTAGGAAAGCCAGATAGGAGGCCAAATAAGGAGCCACAATAAGGGATCCACACTTACTGTTAGTAAACACAAAGAGAGTCAAGAACACAAAAGACTGGGAAGCAGGCATGCGTTTGGGCAAGGCACCTGTGTAAGAAGTGCTGGGAAATCACAGTAAGGAGACAGTGTAAGCTCTACCACACCTTGGTGGGCGTCGTGCTGGAGTAGCGGGGAAGGGGGTTATGACTTCGTACAAAGGTTTGTCCACAGCGATGTGCATTGCAGCATTGTTTATGTTAGTAAGAAATTAAACAACCTACCTGTTCCACAATAGGGATTTGGAAAAAACACATTACGCTTTCTTTTCTTATTCGACAAAATGACCTTGCAGCCATTATAAGTGATGCCTAGGACAGTGTTTAATGGGATGGAAGAATGTCCCTGGGATACTATCAAATGGAATTAAACAGGTAAAACAACATTATTTACCAATTTGTATTTAAGCCAAAATAAAACTATTTCTAGATATTATGTTTATTTGTAATATCTAGAAATATCTAGAAATATCTAAGTCAAAATTCAAAGTAGAATACAAAAAATAAGCAGTCTACCATATTAGGTATTATCCCTTGGGTGTTGAAATTAAAAATGAGTCTCATAGGTTTCCTACGTGTTATTAAATACCTTCTAAATCCTCCACGATGAACATACGTAACTTGTATGGTGAAGGTAAAATGACGCATTTATCTGAAAAAAAGAATACTGTTTTTTAAAACATGAAGTTGACATTTGACAAGGTAGCTGAGCCAGGTGTTTTTTCCTAGGGTCTCCTTTTAGGTTGGTGAGGTGGACCAGAAAGTATTTCCGAATGCCAGAGAGGGAGGCAGGTGGGGTCAAGGAAGAAGGGAGCATTTGGCTCTCATTTTAAGCATTAGTGGCTGAGCTGGAAGAGGAATACTCTAAAATCATCATTTCCTCATTTAAATACTCTTGATCAAATTAACACCCTCTCCTGAATGTTCCAATTACATTGAGAATCGGGTGTAGCTTTAAATTTGCTTTTCATCCCACTCTCTGTTCTCACACCCTCTCCTAGGGTGGCTCTGGCTGGCTTGGGTTTAGGCAGTGTGGTGTGTGTTGTGTGCTGTGGGGGTTGCCCGGAGTAAGGCTGGCACACAGCTTCGTGCCCCTACAAAGAAATAACAAGTTCATATCTGTCGCATGGGGTTCTTCTGTTGTTAGGAAAATCCTTCTGTTTTAAAAACAGCTTGATTCATTCCTGTAGCCATTTCTGTTGAGTGGGTTTGTTTTGTCTTGTTCATTCTTTCTGGTACCTACAGATCTAATGTTGTGTATACACACACACATATATACATATATATGTCTATGTAGACACACGTACATACATACATGTATATAAGAGAGAGAGAGACACAAAGAGAGATATTGGAATGATTTCTTCCATTTTAGAAAGGGATTCAGAGTCTCTTTCCCTCTTTAGGGAGAAAGTAGATAATAACCTTAACACTTTTACTTTTTGTATTGCGACAAAACTTGCATACCATAAAATTAACCATTTTAAAGTGCACAATTCAGTGGCATTTAGTACCATCACATTCCCCCAAGGAAGATTAGTGCCCACCCAGAAGTCACTCCCCAGCCCCCTAACTTCAGCCCCTGGCAATCACTAGGTGTACTTCTGTACTTCATTTTGCTGCCATTTGGAAACTTGGTGGCATTTTTAGTTTTATTTTAGTTTGCATTGTAGCTAGTTGTTCTCTTCACGAGATGGGCATGATGGGCATGCAAGGAGAGGGAAGGTTGGAGAGGGAGAGAGGAAGAGAAGGGTGGAAGGAGAGAGGAGGAGGAGGAGGGGAGTTTAGGAGTTAGAGAAAGCCAAGGTGGGTTTTCAAGGAAAATCCAACCGCCACACACACCCCAGAAAGGCAGAAACACTCGCGTATACCCATTGAGAACTTCAATCAGTTTGAAGGATCTGCTCTGAAATTCCAGGTGTGCCCTATCATCTCCGAGGAGGGTCCACAGAGGAAAAGTTAGGCCTGTCTCCACCACTGGGAAGACTCCAGCCTGGATTCCAGAGTCAGGTAGTAACGGGCTCTATCTCTCGGGGTGCCTACGCTTCCTGAGTGTTTGGGGATCCTGTTGTGATCTCCACAGCCTTCCACTGACATCCTGACACCAAGTCCCCATTATTATTTTGGCTTTTCAATTTTTTTTCTCCCTTCATAATTGGGTTTCTATGATTCCACTGCAGATGATGGGGTGAACTCCAGATAGCCGAGTTATTATAGATTAGCCCTGCTGATATTGCAGCTTGGGAAGAGTCGATATGCTATATAGAATGACACGGAAACCTGATAACAATGGGGAAAGAGACTTTTGTATAAATCTTCTTAAGTATAGTGTTTCCATATTAAATCTTACAAAGTGAATGTCTGGCTGCATTGATGAATGTGTCTTCACTGATGGAACATGCCTCAGCCCTCCTGGCAGGCTTCCTGAGGACCCCGGGTGATAAAGCCAACCAGAATATTTCTTCATTATGATCATCATCTTACATTTACATTATTCTCCTTGTCACCGAGAACTCCAGACTCCAGTCTATAGGAAACTTTGTTCCACACATAAGTTGAAATACGTTCAGTGGTGCCAGGGATTAGCTCTGAACCCTGAGCACAGCCTCATTTGGGTGATTTTATGCCGTTCGAGTGTTGGTGAGGTTTGAGACAGGCTGACTCACGGAGTCAGCTGCTACGGAGAAGCACGGGGTGAAACGTAGACAGGGAGTTCATCCATTTGCCTTGAATGGTCTTCAGTTCTCCCTAACACCATAGCACAAATAATGGAAAATGTTCAGGAGGTATGGAGCTGCTGAGTGAAGTCTTTTCTGCAAACAACCTTCTCACAAACAATGATTCAAGACCCTGACACCAAGTACTCTGAGTGCATGTCCTGGTCCACCCTTTATCAGTTATGTTTCTTAGAGTAAATCACTCTCTGTGTGTCAGTGTTCTCATCTCTAAAATGGGAGCATTTCTGGTACTTTATAGGTTTGAGGAGTTGCTATATGCCAGGTGTTTAATACACACTTTACAATAAATTTGCTAGAATTATTACAATCATCATTGGTCGTTATTACTGTTACTGTTATCTGGCAGCTGCTCAGGTCTTGAAATGTACAGTGAGGATAATATTCACT
This sequence comes from Lynx canadensis, assembly GCF_007474595.2. Taxonomy (NCBI): domain Eukaryota; kingdom Metazoa; phylum Chordata; class Mammalia; order Carnivora; family Felidae; genus Lynx; species Lynx canadensis. The sequence goes on from NC_044318.1 coordinate 5,631,555, forward strand.
GAGCTACATAAATAAAATGCACGTGTATGTACACACAGTTCCTTGATATAATCATTTTTATTTTAAATATTACGGGATGTTCTATTTTTAAGCCAGATTGACAGTTGGAAGTCTGAATTAATTCAACACACAAATTAAGCTACAATTGCTCATCATACCAGAGATTTATTAGCTTTATCAAAATATCATGTAGGAAGCAGTTAAAGAATGTTCTTAGATCACAGTGCATTTGCAACATGACTTGGTTTATGGGGACGCCACAGACACCCCCTTGTCTAGGAGGCACACATTTAGTGAGGTGCACCTGCTCAGTGTAGCTCACCTGGAAGAGTAGAATGCATCTTCACTCCACTGTTGTTTGGCAAGCATGCTTATTGTTGGGGGTTATTAAGGAGCTTATTCAGTTTATTAGTTATGAAATGTCATAGTGGCCTCTGGATTGCCAATTGTGGTTGGTGGGCTGGATTTTAATTATCATCAAGCAGTTGCAAATGTCTGAAATATGTCTGTGGAGAGAGCTTTGGTGGAGGATGGGAGAGAAATTGATGAGGAAGGTGTAGAACTTTGGGATCAGCCTTCCACACAGCCCTGGGATTGAGCCTGGCTCCTGATGGCCTAGGGCTCCATGGGGGCCCCTACGTGCCAGCCCCTTTCCTTACCGGATAATGTATTGTTGGGAAGTTATTTCTCATATTTACTCAATTATCTGCTTCTCTCTGTATAGATTCTGATAGGTTCTGTAAAGAGTTGTAAGTTCTAGTATTTTCTCAAGAGCAGGAGAAGCAATTCTTCATTAATTCATGTGCATGCATTCATATATTTGTTTATTGTTCAACAAGTATTATTTCAATGCCTACTGGTGCTAGTTAAGTTTCTCAGCACTGTGCTGGGTATTGAGGGATATGAAAAAGAGTGAGACTCGGTCTTTATGCTTTAGGAACTCCAAATCTATTTATCAGGAGAGAGAGATGTGTACAAATCAGAACTTGTACCAAAGGAAGGATGGAGCAAGGCTGCCTGAGCAAAAGGGCTTGGGCATACTTTATGGAAAAGGTGATGCCTGAGGAGAGCTTTGCAGCCCAAAAAGGAACTTCTCCCGGCAAACCAGGTGGACTAACGGGGCAGAGGGAAGGAGGGAAGACATGGCAACAGAAGGAATGGCACATGCAAAGGAACAGAGGCAGAAAACAACAGGTGTGTTTGGGAGCTGCAGGTTCTGCTGACATGTGGAGGGTGAGGGCAGGTGCAAGAGGAAACCAGACAGGTAGAAGGAGGGTCACAAGCCAAGTGTGGACTTCACTTAGTAAGTGATAGAGAAACATGGAGAATGTGTACACAATGTTGAGTTTGCATTGTTGAAAGGTCACCCTGGCCGCACGGTGGACGATGTGTCAGGCAGGTGTAAGGTGAAAGGCAGGTTGTTAAGCAGCTTGAGTGAGGAAAGAGAGCTGTTTGAACCAGGTTGAAGGTGATGGGTTTTGTGGAGAGAAGCAGATGTTTTTGGATTATGTTAGGATGGAGAACGGAGGGTTCATGGGTATGGATACGGAACAGAGAATCAAGAATGACAGCTAGTTTTAGCATGGTAAGCCAGGTCTACACCAGGGCAACTGATGGAGGAAATACAGAAAGGCAGGCCTTCCAAGGCTTATGCAGAGTCATGGAGAGAGTGGCAGTGGTAATAGTTCAGGCCACTAGTGAATCCAGGAGATAGCATGTGGTGCTTTTCAGCAGCCAGACTGGGCATCTTACTAAACATTGTGTGTGTGGTCAGGGGTTAGAGAAGTCTGCAGACAGGTGTCAGGGGCACCTGAGGTGTGTGCAGGGGATCTAAAGGGAGGCAAGTAGGAAGGTGAGGTCAGGGTAAATAGAGGCCTTAGATGCATTGAGGACTTGGCAGGCATTGCAAGGACTTGGGCATGTAGTTTGGATGTAATGGGAAGCTGACCATCACAGAGATCTGAGCCTCTGGTCTACCTTTTACCCATTTTCTCATCTGTAAAACGGGGTTAATACTAGTAACTTGTAGAGTTGTGAGAATTTCAGGAGAGTTTAGCAATTATTTATATTGTATTGTATTATATTATTTATATTATATTTATTATGTTATATTATATTATATTACATATTATATTATATATTTACCACCTGTACTAAAATCTTCAGTGAGCACAGGATTTACTGAGGAGTGCCTTGATCTCACTTGTGTAATAAGATCCCTCTGGCTGTGGTTTTGAGAAGAGAGAAGAGGTCAAAGACAGAAATAAGGAACCCCATTGGGAGCCATTGCGCTGGTTCGGGTGAGAGAAGATGGCGTCTTGGGACCAAGGGGGACTGTAGATGCAGCTAAACATGCAGGCTTTGTATAGATACAGCTCATGGGATTGGCTGGCAGAATAGATGAGAAGTCAGAGAGAAAGACAGGAGTCAGGAATAAGAATTGGGAAGCTTTGCTTTTGTTTTGCCTTTAACATTATACGTTGTTAGGAGGACAACTGACAGATCTTTAAAAAATGAAGTCACTATTTCACTTACTACCGCCAACAGACACTGAACAGTGGCCCGCATCTCCCTATTCTCCTGCCACTTTTCTCATGGGGCTCAGACCTGACTGGCAGGTGATGGGGCCCAGAGGCCAGTCTGTGTATGAGGGAGACCTGCTGGACTCAGGATTTCTCATCCCTCCTTTTCTGGTTTCCTATGGCTGCTATAACAAATGATCACAGACTCAGCATTTTAAAGCAGTAAGAATTTTGGATATCAAGAGCTAAAACTGAAGTGTGAGCAGGCCTGTATTTCTTCTGGAGGTCCCAGGGGAGGATCCATTTTCTTGCCTTTTCCAGCTTCTGGAGTCTCCCACACCCCTTGGCTTGTGGTTCCTTCTGTCTTCAAAGCACATTCCCCAACCTCTGATTCCATTATCACATTTCCTTTTTCTCATATCTGACATCTTCTAAGCGCACCTGTGGTAACACCGTGCCTACCTAGATCATTCAGTTTGATCTCTCCATCTCAAAATCCTTCATTTAATCACACCCACAAAGTTCTTTGTGCCATATAAGGTAACATATTTACCAGTTCTGGGGATTAGGATGTGGATATCTTCGGGGGGGGGGTGTGTGTGTGTGCGCATTATTCTGTCTACCACATTTCCAATGGCCATTGCTTTCTTACTCATTTGGGCTCCTTACCCACCTCTCTCTTTTCTGTGAGCATCAAGGCTCATTAGTATTCCTGCAAATGGGTCCAGCCCATAATTTTGTCTCACATGCCTGATTCTCCCTTAGCCTTAAGCTGAGAACTATGATCTGTGACCTGTACGTTAATTAACCCATGTAACTCTATTAGTTGATGTACATTGTGCACGTAGTTTAGTGCTTGCCATATAAGAAGCAACTACAAATATAGAATTCAGTCTATTCTTGCAATCTATAAATATAATTTTGAATCATGATTCTGTCACTTTGCTTGTGAGCTAACTCTTGGTCTGTACCGTCTGCAAATTTGATAAACCACATCTCTCAGGTCCTCATTCCCATTGTTGATAAAAATGCTTACCCAGAGACTCTGGCTTGGCTTTCCAATAGCTCATTGCCTGTGTGTTATATTTTTCACAGGAAGTCTACACACATCATTGCAGTTAATTCTTCTCTTCCAATAATTTGTGGCTAATCATTTATCATTCAGCATTTGCTAAGTCTGCTATGTGCAAGGAAACCCATGTCGATTAAATTATAAACTACAAACAGAAGACTTGCTTCCAGGTAGCTTAAGAATCCACTCAGAAGGTATGGACATTACACACATGGCTGCTCCATTTGTTACCGATCTGGGGCAAATGGGTGAATCAGTCATAAATCTAAGTCATGCCCACATTCCTTACCTTCTCTTTACAGTTGACTGAACACAATGCTATACTCAGTCTCAGCATTTCTCAGCCCGTCAGTCTAGAACCTTAAATAAGCAGAAGAATTTGCTTACCGTCACTTTTTTTTAGTGAACCCATGTTGCCTCCTGAGGATCACCCTTGCTCCTTCCGAGTGGTTTCAAGCTATCCATTAGCAATGTGCTGTAGAAGAGGCATCGGGCATCATGCTTAGCATTTCATGGTGGGTAGCATCCACCCTGTTTACACTTACCCAGTTCCACGTGTTTTACCTTCTCTCCTGTTAACCTGAAATTGCTCGTCAATCACTGTATCTAATTCTGCAGTCTCCATGCTTGCAAGACTTTATGGTACATGGGACACAGCTGGCAAGTCCGGATTATTAATTTCAATTAGAGTAGGAGCTGTGCCTGTATGGCCGATGGTGGTCAAATAGTAGAGGGACTGATCTCAGATGTGCCAATTATCTAATTCCAATGTTACATAAGTTTATGATTTGTTTATGACACAGACCATGACTTCTCTTGCCACCAGTCTTTTCCCCCCTACCCCGAACTTCCCATATATGATAATTTCCATTCTCCTCATTGTTGTTTGTGGTTATTCTCGTGGGGAGAACGTTCAAAAAGCCAATTAGAATGGTTAAATCCTGCCCTCTCTTTCCCCCTGCAAACTTGATTTTCAGTGTATTACAGACAAACTCTTTTCTTGACTCTTGGAAACACAAGTAGGAGAACATGAAAATATGGCAAATGCTTTAAAAAAGAAATAAGCACTTTCTCTTCTGGTAAGAAAGATAAATGTTGGCCAGTAAAGTTAAATAAATGTTATACCTGTTTTAAGAGAGGTATTGACTATGGGATGCAAGAGCTACCCTAATTAAAATTGGCTGTTGGAGTGGTAATGCAGTATCTTGAGTTGCTAGTGAAATTATTTTCCTTTTTTTTTACACCTTCTTTATATTGGACTATGTTATACTACCAATAGCAGTAAACCCCAAATACCTGGAAGATGCAGTGTACTGCCCTTCACTGGCATCTTGAAGAAAACAAATATTTAACTCCCTCCTACATGTTGCAGAATTGCGCTTCTTCTAAAATGCACTTCAGGGGCCCCTGGGTGGCTCAGCTGGTTAAGTGTCCGACTTCGGTTCAGGTCATGATCTCGCGGTTTGTGAGTTCAAGCCCCGCATCAAGCTCTGTGCTTACAGCTCAGAGCCTGGAGCCTGCTTCAGATTCTGTGTGTGTATCACTCTCTCTCTGTCTCTCTCTCTCTCTCTCTCTCCTTCTCTCTCTCTCTCTCTCAAAAGTAAATAAACATATGGGGTGCCTGGGTGGCTCAGTCGGCTGAGTGGCTGAGCATCTGACCTCGGCTTAGATAATGATCTCACAGCTGGTGAGTTCAAGCCCCGTGTTGGGCTCTGTGCTGCCAGCTCAGAGTCTGGAACCTGCTTCAGATTCTGTGTCTCCCTCTCTCTCTGCCCCTCCCCCCTCACACTCTGACTCTCTCTCAAAAATAAACATTAAAATTGTTTTTAAAAAACACTCTAAACAATTTTGCCAGTATCCTGCATGTTTTCCTCTACTTTTTTAAAACTAGGTCATTAACTTCTCTTCACCAAATAGGTCCAAGTTAATATTGTTTTCTTTCAGGGAAACAATGGTCATCCCTTTACCTATTACCATAATTGCAATCAATTAATGATTTCTTTCTGTCATTACTTCTGTTAGACTGTAAGCTACTTGAGGAGAGAGTTGGTAACTCATATCCCCTAAGCCACATTGAGCACCTGCATTATAGTGGGAACTCAATGAATGTTTGTTGAATGAACGAAAATAGACACAAAACAGCACATTCATTCTGAACAATCAGGCTATGGGAAGAGTCACATTTGTGTAGGGAGTGTACAGAGGTCGTGGCATTTAAACAAACTGACAACAGGGAGGGGGGGGATTTATTACACATTTTCTCTCTAGTTGTGGGCATGATCCTGCTTTCGTCCCGCAAGCCCAGAAACAGAAATGTCTATTTTTGAGTTGCTATATATAGAGAGAAGAAACAGTCCCTCTGAATGTGGAGTTACTCAGTATTTTTGGCTCTTTGGCTATTTTCAAGGTTCTTCATCTGGACTTAAAAACCAAATTAATAGGCTATCGTTTCCTCTCATCTTTTACACAGACACTATTTTGGGAGCAGATACATCACCCCAGCCACATCAGTGAACAGACTGTTTTCACTCTTGTAACACGAATGGTCACCCAAAGCATCTTCTCTCTCATGCTCCAGTAATTCACTACTGACCTGCATTGACTTTATTTACTTTTATTAATTTAAGCTAAGTGAATTTTATTTTCTATGAGTGTCTGTGTGGAACTAAGCACAGAAAACCTGTTTGTGCTTAACTCATTTTGTTTGCATCTTCCAAGCCCAAGTTGCTCTCTGGTTTTGGTTTTTGCTTAGTTGTAAGTTGTGCTTGATCAGTGTCCTCAGCACCAAATTTGACAACTAGAAGTGCTTCATAAGTCACTGATGCCGTTTCAGCCCCATTTATTAGGATTGCCAGGAATTGTCCTTCTTTTGGAGCCACAGACCAGCCGTTTCTGTAGATGGTATGTGAATGAGACTCTTCAGACAGGACAGGGAAGCTTCCAGCCTCCTGATCTGGACTCTTGAGTCAGGAAACTGTGTCTGGGCCCAGTTCCTCTGCTGTTAACTCTGGGGGAGTGCCTGGGTTAAGAGAGCTTCTGTTTATACTGATGTCTCATCAAAAACCATGCCACTTATGAATTCCCATCAATGTCTTTGATAAACCCAAGTTGGAAGGAAATAAAAAAAGACTCTCACAATCTACTAACTGCTAGTTATCTAATAGCTAGAATTTAATAAATGCCACACACTGTGCTGAATGCTTCACAGGCATTATCTTAGTTTGATCCTTAGGCAAACCTGTTTGAGATATATGTTTGTTCCCCTTTTAAAGATGGGGAGTGTGAGGCTCATAAAGGGGGACTTTTACCTGTTCAAGCTGCTCAGCTAATAAGGGGTGAAATTTGGGATTCATACCCAGGCAATATGGTTTCCATGCCTTTCTCCACAGGCTACTGCTTCTCAGCTTCGGGAATATGGCCAGAATGCCATGTGGAGTTCCGTAAGTTAGTTCTTTACACTATCCAGGTTTCATAGTAGCCTGGGATCCTTAGGAGTGAATTGCTTTCACTGTTTTTAATTAACCTTAGGACTTACCCAGTGTATCAAGTTTCTTACAGCCCCTTCTCCTGCTCTAACTTCTTAAAATCCTCTGAGTTGAGGTTGGTGTTATTTGGTCACATATGAGGAGGTCAAAATCAAGAAATAGATGTTTAGGCATTCAGTAGAGATTTACTGAGCACTATACAAGAGCTTTAGCTTAGGTGTAAGCAACTCAATGACGACGAAGGCATGGATTGTACCATCAAGGACCCCAGGCATCATGTTACACTCCCCACTGTATCTGCAGTTTTTAGCACTGTGCATGGCTCTGGGTTGGTCATTTGTAAATATTTACTAAGTTTCGCAACTGATGATGTGGCCAGTGGATGACTATTGGTGAAGGGCATTTTTTCTTTCTTTCTTTTTTTAATTTTTAATTTTTTTTTGCTGATTGTGACTTCAAATTCTGCGCTCTTAGAACATTCTGAGCTTTTGTAGGTTTGAGAGGTATCCTGGAAACTGACCCCAGATGAAAATTAATCCTGCCCATTTTTATAGGAAAGCTGTGTTATAAAAACCCATGTGTTCAAGGGCAGCTAGGTCCTACCCGAGCCCGCCAATGCCTCTTGCGGTCTGAAGGCTGTGTTCTCATTGAGGTCAGCCACGTACTAGGAAAGGAGGATGAGACTACAGGACGGTCAGGGCAGATAGCACATCCTTCAGTCTCCGATGAAAGATGCAAATGAAAACCGCCGTCATGAAGGTATAATCAAACACCATCCACCCACGTTAATGTAGATTGTCAGGACAGCCAACCTCTCCTTCCCTGGGAGTCTGACAGGCGTGATTAACATGCTGTGAGCTCGGCAGAAATCACTGTGGCTCTTACCTTGGGCTGTGCCTCTGCTTAGGCCCTGAAGAAATGTCCAGGCAAGTGATGGGATTGTGGAAGAATGAGAGCCATCCACTGCCTGCCTCCAGCCCCTGCCCTTTGCATATTTGGCTGGCCAGGTTATCCAACTTGTAATTTGGTGAGGGGGAGGTGTTGACTGGAGCTCAAGGCAATATACTCTCCCTGATTCTTTCACAAATTGTTTCCCCAAACCACTATTCTCCTGAGTGTGTCTCAGAACTACTTTCAGTTGCTAAGCAACCCACAAGCAGCTCCAGCCCACAATATTTCATAGACGTGTAGGCGTGTTATTTGGGGGTGCTTCCCCAGTCTCCCTTTCCCCCAGAGCTACCACTTCCCAAGCTCCTGCCTTCTGTTTCGCATACATGTCTGAATGGACCAAGGTGAACATCATCTGATCCAAGTGCAGCTCACATGTCGCCCAGACCACCAGGTCAATCTGATTCCCTCTCAAAAATTTCAATGGAGAGATAAGAACAATACTTAGAAAGTGTTGAACTAAAACATTGTGTAAACTTGGGACTCAGGTGGCCATGTTCAAATACATGCATGTTGATGAGCGTGCAGAAGCAGTTAGTCCACAGCATGAAGTAGGATATTGGAGAGGAGAGGAGGGAGAGGAGAATCCTGGGATGTGAGGGAATATGGAGAGTACGTGTCTCATGTCTGCAGGAAAGTTGGGCTGACCTGTATTTGAGGTTTGTCTGGAAGAATACGGGAGAGATAAGGGGCTGGAGGGCGTGTGCCAGGGAGTAGTTTATGCCTTGGCCTTTGGCATTTAGGCTGAGAAATTTGGAAAGAGAAGATACGTGAAATTAGTGGTAGGATCAAGGGTCTGGAGACATCAACAAGATTGGACAAGTGTGGTAATGAGCAGAATGAATGACCTAGAAAGATAGAAAGTAACACTCAGAACCTGAGATCCTTAGGTTTCAGAGGTGGTAAGAAGGTCACGGGTAGGTCCATTCAGTATGTGACTGAGGCAGAGTAAAGGATATTAATTAGAATTAATGATGGGAAAGACATGGGAGGCCAGAATGTTGGATGGTGACCAGTCGTGGTGGCTCAGAGGCACTAAGCCAACTGCTAATGTCACGGAGGGGGGATGACTGGGGTTGAGTGGGTGGCAGCCATGTCAGTGAGGGGGGATGACTGGGGTTGAGTGGATGGTAGCCGTATGGTGGGATAGGTTTAATAAAGTCTGATGACATGTCTTTCGAGTGAGCCAGGATTCTGAAGGAAGAAGGGGAAGAGAGAGCGTAAGTGGGAAATAAATAGGACTCAGAAGTCCTGAGGGAGCTGGTTGTCCCCTGCGTATGCCGCTTCCTTACAGTCTTGTGCTGGACTCTCTCTCTCCAATTCTGTGCTTGTCAGCTTCATTTTCTTTCATTTCTGACTGCCTGTCTTACATAGCAAGAATGCAGCCCCAGTTTTACATTTCATAGCTTTGGCCCCTGGAGAAAGATGGACTCAAAGCTCTGTCTCGCTCCAAGACTAGGGAAGGGAGTCTTGATACATACTCTTGATTCAGCCACTGGTGGGCAGGTGTGGATCATATATTACCAATAGGGTGACTCTCTGTCAATAGGGTTAATTCCTAGAAAGATCCTATCGGCTGACAATTTCACATGTTTGCAGAACAACTTTCAAAAATTGGCCAAGCAATTCACAGGCTTGGTCTACAAGTTCTTTGGTTCCTTAAGGCTAATTATCTACCAAACTGCTCTCACAAACTGCCAAGTGATAGAATCGGTTAATGCTGTCCCACCGTGAAACATCTGGGTGGGAGAGCAGGGGACAGGGGTTGACTTTAGTGGTAGCCTCTCAGAAGGTTTCCTGTGTGGCACTTTAGTGCCTTAAGAGGTAGCATTTAAAGGAGAGTGATTGAATATTCGTATTTATAGTTAGAAATGAATACTCTTCTGTTTTTCCCCTAGAAACCCTCTTAATGAATCCTTTTTTTTTTAGATATGCAGAAGTTATTGAAAAACGAGTCTCCTTTTGTCTTTGAAGTTCCCAACAATTCAAGCTTTGTTTCCATGATGTGTTTTCACATACCCACCCTGCTTCATTAGGTAGACATGGCTGGGAGGGCATTTTTTAACAGAGGGGTTCTCAAACATTGGAATCCAATAAAAAGACACATTCCTGAGTCCCACCCTCAGAGCTTCTGATTCTGAAATGGGTTCCAAACACCAGTATTTGGAACAAGAGCCTGGCAATTCTGCAGGACAGGAAAATAGTGCTTTAACATTTCATTAGAAAGGAACCTGGCAACCAGTTTTCAATCCCTGGATTTCCCCAGAATTTTGTCACGTGGTCTTCACATAGATATGGGCAAGCCGTTGTTGGTTCTTCTATCCACATCAAGGAAAGTTGTATTCATGTTATGCCAAACCCTGTCCAACTCAGAAGAAGCGTGAAGGCCTCCTTTTCTTCCTTTCCTCCTGCAAAATCCCCCATCCTACCTTCTCATCCCCCCACTTCTTTCTACTACAACAATGAGAGAAAAACTGAAATAAACAAAAATGTTCCTTCTTTTATGAAAAGGTTCCTTCTGCTGCTAATCTTTCCATCCTCCCCACCCCCATCCTAGTCAAGTATGCCTTGTTTAGGAGGTTTTGCATTGTTTTGCTTTTTCCTTGTGAAACATTTATCCCTAGAAACTCTCTAGTGCACAAGGACCTTTCTGAAAATCTCTCAAGGATGTAAGCAGGAGCCTTAACAATGCTTGAAAATGCCCAGTGTGCTCAGTAACTTCTCTCCCACAGGTAAAGGACGTCCTCACAAGCTTGTAGATGAGAGCCTCTAAGATGCACTTGTTACCAAGGACACAATTTTAATCAGTGATTTGTAAAGCTGAAGTGATAGGGGAAAATGTTCCTTCATTTATTAATTCATTCTCTAATTTGTGTCATCCGTCATCCATCCATCCAACAAACAATCCATCTACCTATCCAGTCATCCATCCATCCATCCATCCATCCATCCATCCATCCAGTTAATGCTATTGAATGCCCATGTATCTGGCTAGAACCAAAAGTGATTATTTGAACAGTGTTGACACTTAAGAAACTCCTGGTGTAGTGGTAGAAACATATACGTAAACAGATTGTGTATAATGTATTGGTCCTTGGTAGCAGAGATACTCACAAGGTATCATGTGAAGTGAAGAAGGTATTCTGCTCTCTCAGTCTCTCATCTTAGTGTGGACCACAATTAAACTCAAATGTGCGTTTCTTTACTTGGTTTTTCACTTTCCCCAGGCACATTGTAAACTCCACAAAGCAAGGATGGCATCTTCTTTATTCAACATGCTTCCCCCAGTACTAGACACAATGCATGGTGTGTTGCAGGCACTCAAGGGCTCAGAAAGCAATGTCCCAGGCAGAAGGCACAATAAGAGGAAAATGTCAAAGAGGAAAAAAGATAGGTCTGTGGTGCAGAGCAAATGAAGGATGTGAGGAGAGCCAGGGGAGGGACAAAAACTACCTTAATTTTATTAAAGGGTAAAATGCAGGGTTAGAGCCAGCAGAATACTAAAAAATGACAGTTCCCATATGATCTGATGAGCCGGGGCTTTGCCATTATCTGGGAATGGGGACTCGCATGAAGTTTTTTTTTATTTATTTAAAAACAATTTTTAATGTTTATTTATTTCTGAGACAGAGACAGAGCGTGCTCGAGGGAGGGGCAGAGAGAGAGAGAGAGACAGAGAGAGAGACAGAGAGAGAGAGAGAGACAGAGAGTCCAAAGCAGGCTCCAGGCTCTGAGGTGTCAGCACAGAGCCTGATGCGGGGCTCGAACTCGCAGACCGTGAGATCATGACCTGAGCTGAAGTCAGCCGCTCAACTGACTGAGCCGCCCAGGCGCCCCTCACATGAAGCAGAAGAAAGGATGACTGGGTTTTCATTTTCCACCTGTTTCTCTGGAGGCTGAGGGGAAAATGGATCTGAGGGAGATTGAAGCCAGGGGAGAAGTTAGGAAGCCAAGGTACACACTTCAGGCTGATAAGATTCCAGTAGACATATGTGGGAGACATTCATGGCCAAGGCTGCTGAGAGTGAGGGGCAAGAAGAGTGGTTTGGAATGACCTGCAGAGTTCCACCTTCAGGTGATGGGGTGGCTGGAGGTGCATCAACAGAGAAAGTGAGAACAAGAAATATGAGCCATCAGAAATGATGAATTTGGGGTGGGATTTTCTGGGTAATCATTCAGGGGCTTATGGGATATCACACAGAGCTATCTGGTTAACCATTGTGTTTATTGTGTTTATACATCAGGGAAAAACTCTCTCTGGGCTGGGGCGGTAGCATTGACATCAACAAGCTGGATGTGATTTAACCCATTATCATAGTCAGTACCACATGAGAGTATGTGTAGACTGAGATGAACAAAGCATTCTGGTGGGGGCCAGGAAAGCCCAGAGCATTGGAAATATCCTGCCAGCCTATCAAATCAGCTTCTGAGCTCTTTGAAGGTAAGGCTCATTTGATTCTTCATCCTTATTAGCGAATACAGCATCTTACCCATAGTAGTGCTTAAAAAATATTTGTGGTTTCTGGACTATTTGTCAAAAGTTTAAAGATTACCAGATGAATAATTTCAAAGAGTCAGGGAATTTGGCTTAAACTGTATTGTTTTTATAAAATGATACATTTTAAAAACTAAAAAAAAAATTCTCATGGGGGAGGCACACTAGTAACCTAGGAGCATTTTGGAATACTTTCTTTACTTGGCAGCTATGTATTAATGCCTTCTCTGTTCCAGTGGTGAGTGAGGCACACTGTGGGGGCAGAGCTGGGAGGGAATGATGGCCAATTACTTAAGGTTAGGGAGACTTAGTTGGCCTGATATGTAAAAGAGGGATAAGAATGTCTGCTTTTTAGCATCACTTATTCTTGCTAGTTATGTTTACTGTACAAAGCTACTTATACTTACTATATATAATATCCTAACTATACTTATTTAAAGTCTGGAATGTGGTAAGGGCTGAAGGAAAACTAAACAGACAGGCATCATGATGGAATCATGATTACTTTACCTGTGCTACTTTGAAACAGCACATGCTGGAAGAGAGTTTAATGAGAGCTAAAAGTGTCCCGATTTCCCAAACCATTGCCAAACTGGGAGGCACACAGGCCCTGCCTAGAATACTAATAAGTAAGGGTTTGTTTTTTTCCTGTGATTTTCTTTTTCCGGGAGTGAAAAATGTATTTTCACTCTTTGTCATTTTAAGTAAATCAAGTCTAGGAAAACATAAAACGCGAATCACATTCCTTTTCAACGGGAAAACTTTGAAAACTGTGCACCAGATTGCAAACTGTTAAAATTCATTCATTAAAAGTTCATGGTCTATTGGACTTTTTTTCCTTCAAGCATTACATTATGTACATTTCCTATCTGTGTTTATGTGACAGATTGTCTAACAGATTTCTTGTACAGTAGAGTTATATAGTCTGCCAGAAAGGCCTGGTTTGGAACCTGTGGCAATCAGTGAAATGGATTTGGAAATGTCATCTTGCTATCTAGTGGATAATTTAGTAATAATGGCCTAACAGATCCCTCAAGACCAACAATTATATACCTGTTTGAAGTTAATTGGACTATGCAGAAATGGGAGTTATATGAATTATATGTTATAAAAATTTGGTAGGCGTTGAATGGACTGACAGCACATTCTGGAACCTAGTATTGACTTTCAATCATTTTAATGTGCAGGCAGCAGTCGCCAGAATCCTTGGCTGCGGTTGTCTATCAGGGAAAAAGCGCCCTTTTTTGGACCATGTGCTAATTCTGTGTGTAGCCCCACGAATGTGCATGCGTATTGTACATCTCTACATGCATGGACAAATCACATATTTATTTACACCTAAAGTTTGCTAATACCGAGCGTGAAAATTAGAATTCATAATCCAGATTTCTAAACCAGCCTTTATGCTACACCAAATGACTCTTAAGAGTTATGGGAAGGCTTTTATTTTTAGCAGTCAGTAAATTAAACCTTTTATTCATCATTCTGAAAGATGACGGTGAAGAGAACATCCGTTCTTTTTAATTTCAGGAAGGAGAAAAGGCAGCCATCTGATCACAGAGGGAACCCAAGTGATAGGGCTCATTCAGGAGAATGGCTTTACACATTTTTGTCACCCTCCTGTGAGTTAATTGGTCATCTCTGTTACCATAACAAGATATTACCGACAATACTAGGTGTCCTGCACCCCAACCCCCTGCCCCAGTCCCTCTCCCAATTTAAGTACCATCGTTGGAGGAGTATTGTATTCTGGTTGCAAAGTTTTTTCCCTAACTCAATACACTTTCTCTGAATAATTTTTTTATAAGGTACATCGGATCAGGGTTTCTCAACCGTGGCACTTTTGACATCTTAGGCCTGATAATGTTGTTTGGGTGGAGACATTCCTGTGCATTGGAAAATGTTGCACAGCTCCTGGATTTTCTAACCAGTAGCCCTCCCTTTACTTGTGAAAACCAGATGTCACCTGGCGGACAAAAATCACCCCCGTTGAGAGGCTTTGCTGTGTACTCACAGTGCTGTTATTTGGGCTATCATTAAAAAAAAAAAATTAAGCATATATGCTCACATCGGATGCATTCTGCAGTGTGTGTGTGTGCATGTGTGCGTGTGTGTGCCTTCAGCCTTTTCATCCTATTACCTGTTTCCCAAATGCAAAGTACATTTGTAGCCTCTATTTTTGTACTGGCTCTATGTAACATATTTAATTTTGAGTGCAGAGAAAGCAGCCATTTACAGTCATTTTAAATTTGATAAAGATTTAATGAGAGCGGAAAAAAAGACATACATTTCCATAAACTAATTTCAGCAGATGTGTGGATGGTTTTATATGAAACTACAATGAAAGAGAAGGTAAGGAGGCATTGTTAGGACAGAAAGATGTAAAGTCCTATATTTCTGTCATTGCAAGTATACTGTACGTTGTGCAGGCCTGGAATCAGAAGGGTAAAGCATCCTTACAACCCTGCATGAATGTCATAAGAGAGGAAAAAAAAGCTTTTGCAGAGGTAAAATGCAGCGTATAAAATACAATAGCTTCACTAGATGGTTGTACATTAAAGTCTCAGAATTAAATTATTCTGTCATCAAGCCATTCATAAAGAAACCATGTTCATTTCTCATGTCTGCCCCTATTGCCTTCTGTGGGGCGTTTGACACTTCAAAGGCCTGAAATGTAACAATTATTTTTGCAGGACTTGCAGTGGTTTTGTTTTGGGGTAGAACATTCCAGGTTGTGAGCTTCTTTGGAGGGCGGGCATATGGTTAGGTGTTGTTAAAGGCTCTAGGTAACATTTGTTTTCTGTTGACAGTGGCTAAGAGCAGAGTGGTTTTATTTTCTTGTAAACAGCTTCCTCCTTTCAGTTAGCTGAATCAGAGGATTTATTCCCCCTTTGACTGCACACAGAGCCTTATGATGTGTGCTGGTCCATGGATGAGTAGCATGAAGAGGAAAAGTCCTCCCATCTTTCGGTGTCCAGCATTAACAGTGGGTTAAATTTCTAATACAGAATTCTAGTGTCGTTTAAGAGTGATTCTACATGATTTAAATTCAAGCATACAGGAAAGGAAGAGTACATGGGAACCCATACTTAATTAGCCACATAATGTGGTTCCTATCAGGTTCTTGCTAATGATGAAGGTGGCTTGGCCTCACTGCCCCCTGAATCAGAAAGAAGGTGAGTATGAGAAGCAGTATTTCAGGAGGATTTTGAGAAAGCTATGTTTTCTGTCCATTCCTCCAGCTATTGGAAGAGTGCGCGCTAAGGGTGCCAGGTCAGCAGAGATTTGGTGCGTGCATTGGATTGCATTAGTTCCTTCCTAGAACTGCTTTTATTAAATTGTAGTTTGGGGTAATACAAGGACCCCATGTCCAAGGATGTGGCAAGAAATAGAAATGTCCTCTGTGCCACTGTGAGGATGTGTCCTGGGTACTTACATTTCAAGTAACAGAAAGCACAGGGGCTAAAAATGCAAGTGCCACCATGTTATCAGACTGCCCTGGGTCCAAACCCCAACTCAGCTTCTTAACTACAGCATTTCTCTTGACTCTGGTAAGCACATTTTCTCATCCATGATACGAGGGATATGTTAGTGAGTGCCTGCCTTGTGTATTGTGAGGCTCTCCTTACGCACAACGATGCAATCAGGTGTAGCCTGAGTTCTCAGGTGATAGTGGCTGTCATATTTGTTACACGGCAACATTTCCTTCTGCTTCTTGTTTGAATAATTATGATAAAATTGAATCATTGGTTCATTTTCGTAATATAGGTATTGTGTAAATTAATGATAAGATTCCCCTCTGTGTTGATTAGTAGGAAAATCCAGACAAAACTTTTTTGGCTCTCACATAGTGAACAGAGAGGGTCTTGTGTGTTCATGTTAATGGAATTCCTGGCGTCAGTATGTTTCCTGCCCCCACTTTCACTTCTTCCATTTTATCCCCTATTAACAAGATAAATACACCTATTTTATTTTGTTGTATTGTGTTTGTCAGGATGAGCCAATTTAATCCTTCCTGGACCCAAGGTGGCAGGGGAATGACTAATAAATAGATCAGAAATAAATGTAACCCCTGAAATATTGATCTGGTCTTATTCTTTATATCCCTTAAACAACAGGGGCCACAAACTCAAATATCCAGGCAGAGAGTGTCAATGAGAAACATAGGCTTAGTTTAAGTCAGCAAGACTTGGTGGGAGCTGTTATAAGCAGACAGAGTATTTTCCGTCCTCCTCCCAGGATCCCCCACCCTGGAGAATCTCAACCACTCCATTCCTGCCCTTCTTTCCTCAAGCCCACCTCTTCAGATTCAACATGGTGCTCCTTCAACTAACACAGATACTTGCTAGTTTTGCTCAAACTGTGCGTATTGTTATCTTTTTCTTTTCTTTCTTTTGTTTTGAAGCAAATGACTATGTATGGAGTGGCCTAAGAATAGGTCTCACACAAAGCTTTCTGTGGATGTGAAATAATAATAATTAATGATTGTGGGGATTATCAACATTAGAAATAAAGGTAGCTGGGGCGCCTGGGTGGCGCAGTCGGTTAAGCGTCCGACTTCAGCCAGGTCACGATCTCGCGGTCCGGGAGTTCGAGCCCCGCGTCAGGCTCTGGGCTGATGGCTCAGAGCCTGGAGCCTGTTTCTGATTCTGCGTCTCCCTCTCTCTCTGCCCCTCCCCTGTTCATGCTCTGTCTCTCTCTGTCCCAAAAATAAATAAACGTTGAAAAAAAAATTAAAAAAAAAAAGAAATAAAGGTAGCTGACATAAATGGAGCATTAGGTGTGTTCTGATTAACTCTGTGGCATGCTTCCGATTTTTTTTTTTTTTTTTTTTTTTTTTTACAATTAGGTACTATTGTCAGTGAGACTGTGGAGACACAAGGAGACAGTCTCACTCACCCTGGCCAAAGACCATTTGTTTATGTGTCTGCCTCTTGGCATCTTGGTGTGCTGCCAAGCAGGGCACTGTACCTTCTGGCAGGTGTGACCACCTTCACCTGGAAGGATTTCCTGACCCTATAAACTAGATACTTCCTGGTCACCTTCCAAGATTCAGCTCACTGGTATCACCTGCCTTGGAAACCTTCCCTGTTCAGCCCAATGGGTTAGACACCTCCCCTCTGTCTCTCAGCCCACACAGCACCAAAGACAGGGCACGTGCAGATGGTGACAGAGCTGTGTCCCACAGGCCTCTGCCTGCCATCATTCCGTGCCTCCAGTGCCATCTTCTGTAGGCAACGGTGCTTGGAGAGCAGAGAAGACCCTCTGGGAAGCATCCCCCAGGGATCAAATGATGCCAGAAGCAAACCTTGGCTATAGGGGGTTAACAGTTTGGCCTCGGCAGGACGATTGTTTGAATGTGAAATCCTACTGTTCTGTCTTGCTAGCTATGTGATCTTGGGCTACTTATGAGCCTCTTTGTGTTTAGTTGCCACATCTGTGAAATGAGAAAAATAATTACATCCATCCCACAAGGTTACTGAGTGGATATGAGATGATGATTGTAGAGCTCTTAGCGCAGGGCTTGGCACATAGAAGGTGCTCATTAAATGTTAGTTACTACTCTCCATGATTATTATAGCTTAGGTAGTAATGTTCAATATTGCTTAATGGGGGAACACCTCAGTCGATTAAATTGTTATTCATTTAAATCTTATTTCCTCCTCTTTCATTCCACAGACATCTCTGGGGCACAAAATGGACAAAGCCCCTACCTGTCCAGAGAGTATAATCTCCACCCATGCTGACAAATATGGCTGCCATGAGCCTCAGGTGGCTATTTACATTTACACGTAAATGAATTTAAATGAAATTAAATTAAAAATTCAGTGCCACATTTCAAGTGCTTACTAGTCACATGTGGCTAGAGGTGCTCCTATTGGACTATATAGATAGATAGGACATTTCCATCACTGCAGAGAGTTCTTTAGGGCAGTGCTGGTCTAGTGGAAAAGAGAGATAATAAAAACGTAAACAAGTGTCTGAATTATCTAAGAATGCTGAGAATATGCTTCTTGAAGCCATAATTTCACCTAAATGTTGCGTTATTCTGCCCTGGAGCTGTTAATACTGTCAATTTGGGAAAGTGTGTGTGTGTGTGTGTGTGTCTCAATAGTGAATAGGTCTTGCTTCTCTCTGTTCTTCTCTTGCTCTCCCTCTTTCCCTTTGTTGTTCCCCACTTGTCCCTTTGTCCCTTTTTTTCTGCTCTCTCACTCTCTCCCTCCTTGTATACCATGTACTCTTCTAGGGGAATGAAGTTCTTATTCTTACAGATTCTTAAGTCTGTCAGAGACCCAGGGTCTTAAATCTAACTGCGGCATAATGCCAGGATAGGAGCAGGGAAAAGATGAAACATGGGAGGGAGGTATCATTCCTGCTTAGCGGTGATAGGAAAGGCTGCACAGACAAGGTTTACGCCCAGCCTTGACCTTCAGCAAGACTCTCAGCCTCCTGGTGAGTGACAGGCGAAATGTAAACAGGACCTATCTCTTAGAGGGCAGGAGTTCTATGAATGCAATTATTAATCACTGTGAAGCTGTTGTAAACTATTACCATAAAACAATGACACGCTCCTTTTATTCTCCTAGATCAATATTACTGAAAGGCCTTCCTGTCCCAGGCTTATCGGATAGACGGGCAACTCATATTGCCATAAATATATGATGACTTTTTCATCGCGTGTTAACGGTCTTCAGCATTTCAGAAAGCACAGATATGTAGGTGGATGGTACCTGTGTTTGCTAATAGCTGTATTTGTTTTAATTTTATGATTGCCTTTATTCCATCTTTAGTTCTAAAAAGGCTTATGATAAGGGCACCGATTCAGTAAACCATGAGATTATTAAAACAAAATAAATCATGTGAGCCTAACAATGGAAGTGGGGGAGAATAATGGTAAGAAAGAAGATGATGGAGGGTAAAAAGTTATACGAAGAAATCATAAGATTTCATTTACTCAAATTTATTAAGAATCTTAAGGCTTTGGGATTTTGATCGACGCCAAGGAGTAGGGAGGAAGATATAAATATGATTAAGACCAGGTTCTTACAAGTAGAGGAAATGGCTTAGAGGTAAAGGCTTGGAGGTAAAGGGAATTATGTATTCTTGGAACAGAAAGTGGATCATTGTGTGTGTATGTGTGTGTGTGTGCACACCTATTTGAGTTTATTGATGATGATGGGGGAAAGCCACAGTCAATGAACCTAGAGATAAGTAAGGACCAGATAACTTAGGGCTCTGTTAAGGCAAGTTAAGGAGTTTAGCTTTTACTCTAAGGACAATTGGGAACCATTGAAGTGGATCAAATTTTCCATTTAGAAAGATAACTCTCCCTGCAGTGTGGAGAATGGATTGCAGTGGAAGGAGACAGGAGAGGAACATCAGTTAGGGGCTGTTGCAGGTGAGAAATGAAGGAAGCTTTGGGTGAGAATAATGGCCATGGGAGTGAAGAGAACAGGGTGGATCTATGAGATATGAGGCGGGACAGTCAATGTACCTTGTGGATTAATTGTGGCTCTCACCTTTCATTTTAGAAGGTTCTACATGGGTGCAGGTAACATTTAATGAGACAGCAGAAGTAGGAGTAGGAGCAAATATTGTGTCTAAGGGAGAAGAAGGCAAATCAAGCTGTAGGTATGATATTTAAGATGTTAGGAAGGCACTTGGGTAGAGTCAGATGTTTGGTAGGCAGTTGACTGTATGAACCTGACACTCAAATGAGTGGGATTAGTGCCATATTTGGAAGATTTGGAGTATACATGGTTTTTAAGTCACTAGAATAGAAGGAGTTATCAAGGTAGAGTTTGGAGTGAGAAGTGAGGAGGACCCAAGATCTCTTTGGATCCCAACATTGACATCAAGAGGTTTCCCAGAGGAGAAAGAAGTCCAAGCACTCATTAAAAAGTAGGAGTATCAAGGAGAAAATGACACAGCCCGTCTTATGATACTGTAGGGTACCTTGGTGCCGTAAACCATGCCACTGAGTGATTAACTCAAGGGGAACTCGTACTGAAAAAAAGATGAGAACCCAGGACTCATCTCTGGGGTCTTGCATTATTTTCAGGTGACCTTGAATTTCTGAAAGTCCCCATGCCATTGTTTTGGTTTGAAATGGAGAGAAACGTGTCTTCAGTGATACACTGTGAATTACTGACTGCTTTTCCAGACATCTCAACTGTAACTTTAATCATCTGAGTGCTCGTTCTTATCACAGTTCCAGCAGTGCCCCAGGACTCATTAAATTGCTGGGGGTATTTGAAGGCATCCCAATTAAGGACCCATTTTATGTGCATAGTCGAAATCCTGGAAATTATTGTCTCATTTGAGACACAGGAGTAGGTGCTGATATCTGCTAGGATGAATGATAATGTGGACCCCAGTGATTTGCTGTCCTTCATCGTTTGATCTGCTTTAATGACCAGAGTGTAAGTCGCCAATTGTTGTGTGCAGATAGGTGTTACAAATGGAGTTGTAAATTCAGTTCCTTAAAAAAAAAAGAGTGGGCATGATATTCTCCCCTGCAGTGCAGTTTATAGATGACCCTGGGGCAAAGTGAGATGAAGCCCAGAATGCCCTCTGAGGGATGGAGCGCATGGCTGTGCACATGAGCACACACAGACACAGGTTTAGGTTCTCAAAATTGATATAATTTCTTAGGGGCACGTTTGTAAATGAAGATATAGAAACTATTGACATCCATTGCTGGGGAAGTTTGAGCAAGGGAACTCAAAGTTTTATGCAATTGGATTTTTATTAGAAATTGTGTATTTGATGTTTCTTAGTACAGAAAACCTATGTATTATTCTGAGTTCTGGAAAGTCATTTAGAACGTGGAGCTTTTAAGCTGGTTGACATTACTCAGTAACACAGAGGGAAACATTCATGGTAGTTAAGGATTTGGAATCTGCAGAACTATGTCCACAGCTTGACTTTCTTATTTATTATTGGCCTGACCTTGGAAAATATATACTTAATGCCTCTGAGACTCACTTTCTCCATCTTTAAAGCTTCGTTCATTCATTCATTCATTCATTCATTTAGAGAGGGAAAGATAAAGTGTGCAGGGGAGGAGGGGCAGAGAGAGAGGGGGAGAGAAAGAATCCCAACCAGGCTCCGTGCTGTCAGCGGATAGCCCAACGTGAAGCTTGAACTCATGTACAGTGAGATCATGACCTGAGCTAAAATCAAGAGTTGGACATTTAACCGACTGAGCCACCCAGGGTCTTTAAAATGAGGATGGTCATCCTACCAGATTCAGTGACTTATTAGAAGAATTAAGGGGGAAAAATGTATGAAAATCACATGACATGAGGGATGTAGTAGGTGTAGGACTTTTAACCCAAGATTTTGGGTCGGGTTAGGGGAGACACAATTCAGCCCATAACATAGGTTACCACAGTTTGTATGACCTTGTTCCCATCAGAGATCTTTGAGTCTGTTTTGAGGTTTGGTGTTTTGTTTTGTTTTGTTTTGTTTTGTTTTGTTTTTGCAAAATGAACAACATTTGGAAATGGAAATTGAAAAAATGAGATATCACTAACACACCCACTAGAATGGCCAAAATCCAGGACACTGACCACCCCGAATGCTACCACGGATGTGGAGCAACAGGAAACTTTGCTGGTAAGAATACAAAATGGCACAGCTGCTTCAGAAGATAGTTTGGTGGTTTCTTACAACACTCCATACGATCCATCAATTGTTCCCCTTAGTATTTTCTGAAAAAAGTTAAACTTATGTGTACACAGAAACCTGCACGTGGATGTTGACAGCAGCTTTATTCATAATTGCCAAAACTTGGAAAGAGCCAAGATGTGCTTCAGTAGGTGAATGGATTAATAAACTGTGGTACATCCACACAATGGAATATTATTCAGCATGAAATGAAATGTGCTATCAAGTCAAAAAAAGACACACAAGAACCTTAAGAGCCTATTTGTAAGTGAAGGAAGCCAATCTGAAAAGACTGTATACTTGATGGTTGTGACTATATGACCTTCAGGAAAAGGCAAAACTGTGGAGACATTAGAAACATCAGTGGTTGCCAGGGATTAGAGGAGAGGGAGGGAGGGAGGGATGAACAGGTAGAGTACAGAGGATTTTTAGGGAAGTGAAATTAGTCTGTGTGATACTATCATGATGGATATGTGTCATTATGCATTTGTCCAACTCCATAGAATGTACTACACCAAGACGGAGCACTCATGTAAATTAGGGACTTTGGATGATAATGATTTGTCAGTATAGGTTCCTTGATTATCCCAAATGTTCCACTCTGGTGGGGATGTTGATAATGGGGGGAGGCTATACATAAGTTAGGATATGGAGTATGTGTGAAATCTCTGTACCTCCTTTCAATTTTGCTATGAACCTAAAAGTGTGCTATAAAATGTCTAAAAATAAAATAAAAACATCTCAATAAATAATCTACCCATAAGACTCATCTAGCTAGGGGAGAAATATTTTATTATAATTTGGAATTTTGGGTTTTTTTTTCTTTTTCTCAAAGTATGGAATGACTGCTTCCACTGCGAATTTAATAACTTGATTCTGTTTTGACAACAGTATTTAACAGAAGATTATTTTTTCCAGTGGCAATCTGCAGATTAATCAGGTAATATTAGCTGAATCAAAGAGCTGGGAAGACTGTCCCATTCAAGCTCTCTTTGTGCTTCTGTAGGGGCAATACCATACCCCAGTGCAAGGGTGTATGCAATTATTTCAGCTTTGTGGTAATTATATGGATATTTTAGTTGTTTGGTGCATTTAATTATGCTTTGTTAAGCAGCCCGTATTAACTTTCACTGGGGCAAGCTCCGACTGGATTAATGCCAAGAGACTTGCACATTTAATGTTCCACACAAGGCATTTTCCTAGAGGCAGAGAACAAATGAAAATTTGGCAGAAGGGTTATAAGACCAACTACCTTTCCGCTCTGTTTTCATGTTTAAAAACATTTTTAATTGAAAGTTTCAGAGACAGTTTTATCCTTTTAAAAATCCTTTTTAAAAAATGAATACTTGGCTTTTGGAACCATTAATGCAACACAGAACTGTCTAAAGTAAAATTAATAGATAGCCCCCTCTCTACCTCTCTAATGCCACCCTGGAAGGATGGAATTTCCACTTACACATTGGTGTGTGTGTGTTTGTACTCTCTTCTGTGCTGATACAAAATACATGCTGATAATGTGTCTTTTTTTTTTAGTTTTTTTAAACGTGTATTTATTTTTGAGAGACAGAGAGAGATAGAGCACAACTAGGGGGGGAGCAGAGAGAGAGGGAGACACAGAATCCAAAGCAGGCTTCAGGCTCTGAGCTGTCAGCACAGAGCCCAATGCGGGGCTCAAACTCCCAAACTGTGAGATCATGACCCTAGACGAAGTCGGCCACTGAACCGGCTGAGCCACCCAGGCGCCCCTAATAATGTGTCTTTTAAAGATGGGCTCACACTCTACATTTTATTGAGTGATGTGCCTCTTTTCACATGGCATGGCCATTATCCTTACATGTCGATGTTTGATTCCAAGGCCCTCTGGCTGGCTCAGTCAGAGGAGCTTGGGACTCTTGATCTTGGGGTCATGAGTTCGAGCCCCATGTTGGGTGTAGTGATTACTTAAAGAAGTAAATAAAGTTTAAAGAAGCCTTTTGAGGGGCGCCTGGGTGGCTCAGTTGTTTGAGTGCCCCGCTGGTGATTGCAGCTCAGGTCATGATCCTGAGGTCGTGGTCCTGATGTGTCAGGCTCCCCACTGAGTGTGGAGCATGGAGCCTGCTTGGGATTCGCTCTCTAACCCCCGCTCTTCCCAACTCATGTTCTCTCTCTCTCTTTCTCAAAATAAAATGAATCTTAAAAACAACAACTTTTGATTCTGATCCTTCGTAATAGCTGCATAGTGTTCCGTAACATGGGCACAGCTATCTGTATTTGTTCAGCTATCCGTATCAATAGCTTTTAGATCATTTCTCCTTGGGATTTGTTTGTTTTGTCTCCTCATAAAATAACCGTTTGCAACAATAAACATTTTGTAAGTTCCGATACTTTTTCTTTCTATTGGATAGATTCCCAGAACTGAAATAATTAGTGAAAGTTATGCAAATTTTTAGTTTTAACAAATATTACTAGATTTTTTACCCAAAAACATTGGAACGGTTTTCAATCTTCCCAACACTATAAACTAACCGGCCAACATCATATATTAGCAATCTTTTAAAAATTACTCAGTATAAGTGTAGCCTATACTATGTTGTTTTAATTTGCATTTTCCCAACTACCTGTGATGCATAATGTATTTTCTGTTGTGTGAGTCACTGCTTTATAATCCATTTTCAGTTGGTTTATCTTTCTCTTGTTAATTTTTAGAAATTCTTTGTAGGCTATAGCTGTTTACCTTAGTTACACTTGCTATAAATACATGCTATCATTTGCCTTTTGACTCTATCTATAGTGTCTTTTTCCATGTAAAAATTTAATTTTTCAGTGATCACTTCTATTATGGAATTAAGGAGCTATCCTTCCCCTATCCAACTTTTATAAAAATAGCCTCATATTTTCTTATAGTAATTTGTACTTTTATGCTTTTTCTTTAGATTTTTCAAGTTACTTGAAATCACTTTTTTTTTTTTTTAAAGTAATCTCTACCCCCCAATGTGAGGCTTGAATTCACGACCTTGAGATCAAGAGTTGCATGCTTTCCTGACTGAGCCAGCCAGGTGCTCCTGAATATACTTTTTCAAAATGCAGTTTGAAATTTAGCATGTTTTGTTTCTCTTAAAAAGGTTATTCAGCTGACCCAACACCATTTATTCAGTATTTCACCGTTTCCACTAACTTGTATGTATACCCCCCCCCCCCACAACACACACATACACATTATCATTTCTGCCCTCTTTGTGTTCCCTTCAACCACTTATTTCCTATTGTGTCTTGGAGTTTTGCTCATGAATGCCCTTCAGCCTTGACATGAAGCTGTCAAATGACCTAGGAAAGACCAGAATTCCTGACATTAAAGTGCTGGGCTGGTAACACTTAGGGTCAGAAACTTTTTGAATCGATGTACTCATGAGGTTTCTTTTGGGTATAAGTGTCAGAAACCCCACCCAAGTTGGTTTCAGCAAAAATGAAGAATACTAACCTTCACAACTGAAAACTCCAGGAATTGCTCTAAGTTTGCTAGGTCCAGAAGCTCAAACTATGTTACTAGGACTGAGTCTCATCTCCCAATCTCCAGACTCTGTTACCACCATGTTTAGGTTGACTCTGCCATTGTAAAATGGGAAGATGGTTACTCACTGCCATAGGTTTTATCTTACTCTCTGAACAGCCTCAATATAAAACCCTGAATCACATGCCCATCACTAAAACAATCCCCACTGTCAGAGGAATGTGAGTTCCCCAGTAGCTAGTCTGTCTCACATGCCCTGCTTGAGCTCTGGGGTAGGGTCAACTCTACAGGAACCGTCCAAACTGGCGGCTTATCCTCCCTGGGAGAAGGAGAGCCTCTAAGAAAACATCAAATGTTGTTACTGGAAGGATGGGGTGGCCCCTTAATAATCCCATACTAGTGATGTTCAATACAGCTGATTCATTGTGACTCAAATTTCCGTATTACTTCTGCAAATTCATTCAGCCCTTTAAATGAGTCATTGATTCATGTTCTACTGTCCCTGCCACTGGCCTTTGATCAGATTTTGGCCCTTGGGGTGAAGGCATCTCTTTCCGCCAGGTTGGAACGGTAGCTCCGATGGCTACCTAAATGTTGGCTGTACCTAAATGTTGCTTTCCAGAGAAATACAAATTAAAATAATAATGTGGTAACGTTTTTACACCTTGAATTGGCAAAGGTTAACAAAATTGATAGTAACTGATTTTGGTGAGACTGTGAGATAACACAAATCCTCATATACTGATGGTGAAAGTGTAAACCGGTATAGCCTTTGAAAGCTATATAAAAAGATACAGTTTTAAACAGCAATGCCTCTGTTATTAATTAGGCCTATAGCACAAACGCTTTCAATTGGTTTATCTTTTGAAAATAGCCACACCAGTGCAGAAAAGCATACATGCGAAAGGTTTGAATCAATGTAGCATTTTTATAATATCAAAGTCATATCCAATTTAATGTATATTAGTAGTGGACTGATTACAGAATTGCTGACATTTAAAGAAAGGGCAATTATACATTTGAATACCAAAAAAAAAAAAAAATCTTTGAAGGTAAGGAAAATAGCTCCTCAAGGAAGATTTGGCCCGAAAATCATTGCCATAGTTAGTATTTTGCAAAGGTTTACCCTAGAGTGGGCAGGTCACCTCTTTCGTGCTTTGATTACACCTTCCATATGGATTACAGATCATATTCAAAACATTAATTACTCAGCAACAGCATTAATCACTTCGCTGAATGCATTTCACCTTTTCTCCTTCCCACAATGTTTGTTTAAACCAAGTTGACTGGATAGCAGTGCATTAAAAAGAGGTAATAGTATTTGGCAGAAGGAGATCTGAGCTTCCAAGAGAAGGATTCTGGGGTCGGTTGTTAAGCCATCATTTATTACCTCTGTTACCCCCAGGCAAGGTGCTTACCAGCTTTGGAAAGTCCATATGCTCTTTTGCAAAATGGGCGTAGTAATCAGTCTCTCAGATCTAGCCTGCTTATCATGAACAGTATGTAATAGTGAATGTTTGTAAAATGTTCTGTAAACCCGAAAGCCCTGGCCACATTCGCAAGTGTTGCTCTCATGGAATTACCTTTTATGACTATGTTCAATCTCTGTCCTCTTATTTCCCACATGAGGAGGTTTTTTACCCAGGCAGAGTGGTTGTCTAACACTCTGTGTTTGCAGAACGAGGCAGAGCAGTTTACTTGGAAAAATAAAAAAATGGTAGAGTGAGTTTTGTTGTTGTTTACTTATTTGTTTTATTTGACAGGGAGATGAAAGGCACACTTTCTATACCTTGTGCCTCTAATGATACTATTCTTTTGACAGTGTAGATGAGCCAGAAAGAGTCAAGATAATGCAGTGCATTTGATTTCATTCTTTACTGGACATCTTTTATTTTCATTTCTGTCCTGAATGAGTCTGGCAGTTGAACTCAGTCCTTGGGTTGCTAGGACTCAGCTTCTAAAATCCACAAGGAAAGTAAATTGGTAGTATCCTCACCTGTGTTTTTAATGCACACTCAGACCAGAGCCTTCTCACTTAAGGAAATACATATGTCTTTAAGTGACATAGATTGGAACATGGCCTTGCTCATTTGTTTCCATGCTTTTGTGCTGAAAGGGCAGAGTACACAAGCTTGCAACAGAGACCATAGGAGTCACAAAACAGAAAATATTGATTCTCTGAGCCTTTACGGAAAAAGATGGTCATATCCTGATTTAGACTGAAGTTTGAGTTGATTCATTGTTACACCAACAAAAAACTTGAAAATTATGTATATTTGTGAGTATGTGTATAACCTTTAAACTTTCTGGCTAATCCTTACCGGAAAAAAAAAGGAATTAAAAAAATTCCAAAACCATCAGTGGTTATAATCTTCTTCAGTGCATCTTGACATCATTTTATTTTTCAAACATTTTAAACGCCTTCTCTTTCCCAAGGACGGTGTTAGGTACTTTCACATATGTTATTTAATCCCCTCAGCAACCATCTAAATTTGTTGGTATTAAACCCATTTTAGAGGTGAGGAAATGGGTGTTCTGGAGGATTTAAATAACTTGCCAAATTTCTTGGAACTTCACAAAGCCAGAATACAAACTTAGACATGTCTGAATTTGAGCTGATGGCTGCTGGGTGGAAGGTGATTGGACTTATCTTCTCTCCACTATCCTGGTGCCAAGTCTATGGGAGGAATCTCTGAGGGAAGGAAACCAAAGGATAAAGAACTAACCTGCAATGGACCCAAGGAGGCTTAAGTCAGAGTTTCATCTTTTTTAGTGTCTTTCTAAGGTATTTTGAACTATGCTGGGCTCTTTTTTTGATGTCTATTTATTTATTTAGAGGCGGGGGGAGCAAGAGAGAGGGAATGAGAATGAATCCCAAACAGGCTCCACGCTGTCAGTACAGACCCCAATGCGGGGCCTGAACCCACAAACCATGAGATCACAACCTGAGCGAAGGTCAAGAGTTGGACACTTAACCGGCTGAGCCACCCCAGACCCCCGAACTAGGCTAGGCTCTTTGACTTTGAATCATAGCATGCTGTTCAGTGTGGATGCTCATATTTAGGTTCTGGTGATATGACTGGAAAATAAGTGAAGAAAAATATAGAGTCCACTCAGATTGATTTCTAGGCAGAGATGTACAGAAACCTGAATAGTCCTTACTTATTTGGGGACCAGTGTTCCCACCCCACATTGACTTTAATATAATTAAGTACAGTTGATCTAATCATTTATATCATTTATTTATATGAATTGTATCTGATAACATAATGAGGTTTAATTCTATTTTAGTTATAATTATTTTAGTTATATTTAATATATGTGTGTATATATAATAAACCACTTTATTGAGATAGGATTGACTTACAAAAAGCTGTACATAATGTACACAGCTTGGTGAGTCGGGAGGTAAGTACATACCTATGAAATCACTGCAATTAAGGCCATAAACTTGTACATCACCTCCAAATTTTCCTCCTTTTTTTATATATTTTTTCTTTTGTGGTAAGAACACTTCATAGATCTACCCTCTGAACAAATTTTTAAGTATACAACACAATATTGTTAACTACAGATCCTGTTGTATAGTATATATCCAGAACTTATTCATGTAACTGAAACTTCATACCTTTTGACCAACATCTCCCCATTCTCTCCCCTGCCCTGCCACACCTCTGGAAACCACTACTCTGCTGTCTGATTCAATGAGGTTGACTATTTTAGACACCTCATAAAAGTGGGATCATGCAGTGTCTGTCCTTCTGTGTCTGGTTTATTTCACTTAGCATAATGTTCCAGTTTTGTCACATCCTTGCAAATGCAGGGTTTCTTACTTTTTCAGGGCTGAATACTATTCTATTGTATGTGTGTACTACATTTTCTTCACTTATTCATCCACCATGGACATTAGGTTGTTTCCATATCTTGGCTATTGTGAATAATGCTAAACATGGGAGTGCAGCTATCTGTCTGAGATCTTAATGTCAGTTCCTTTGGATATACAACTTAAAAGTGGGATTGCTGGATCTAATGGAATACTATTCATAATTTTTTGAGGGACCTACATACTGTTTTCCATAGTGGGTGCACTAGTTTATATTGCCACCAACAGTGTACAAGAGTGCCTTTTTCTCCACATCCTCACCAACACTTTCCTCCTTCTTTCCTTCCTTCCTCCTTTTTCTTTTTTTTCTTTTCTTCTCTTTTCTTTCTTTCTTTCTTTCTTTCTTTCTTTCTTTCTTTCTTTCTTTCTTTCTTTCTTTCTTGATAATGGCCATTCTAACATGTGTGCAGTGATATCTCATTGTGGTTTTTATTTCCCTGGCGATTAGTGATGCTGAACACCTTTTCAATTATTATGGATTAAATGGATTATTATATGTAAAGTGTTGCAGCAACAGCAGGAACTCAAGTTACATTAACATGGTGCTTATTTTAATAGTGTTGTCATTGTTATTATAATAATAATTTTTATTACTATTAAATACAATGGTGTACATAAATATCCAGGCAAGGTGACTTTATTGTAGCTGGGTTTCCTAAACTGCAATATTTATACCCCCTAGAACTATATTTTGGTGAGACAGGGACCCTTAACCACAGAGTGCATAGAGCTGGTTTCCTGAAGCATCAATTTTGCTCAAAGCTTTCAGAGGGAAGGTGTTATTTTTTATATTAAAAGCAAACAAATATATAGGTAAGAGAAGGCACATGCACATAAATTTTCAAGAGAAAACCTGAGACAGCAAGCACCATTTACATGCCTTGGATTCTTCCAGCTATGGCTCTAGAATTCTACGGATAAGGCTTAGATCTCCTCTGCCATTAGTTAGTGGTATTTAGAAGGGAAATTTTGCAGAGCGGTAATTATAACATCTCCCAATGGTGGCTTTTATTTTTCTGTATAGTTCTTATGTTTGATTGTTCAAACTCTCTACCTTTGTCAAGACAGAAAAACATGATAAAAAAGGGTTAATAGGAAAATCCCAGAATAAGCTTTTTCTTTTCTTTTCTTTTCTTTTCTTTTCTTTTCTTTTCTTTTCTTTTCTTTTCTTTTCTTTTCTTTTCTTTTCTTTTCTTTTCTTTTCTTTTTTCTTTTTTAATGTCTCTACTGGTCATCTGATGGCCAGAGCATTCTGTATCTTAAGAGCTAAGAAAAAAGAAATACCAAAGAAACAGAGTTTATTTGTATTCAGGCCTGAGGGATGGGGGATGTGTGGGGGTGGGCATGATGTTTTTTTTGGCAAAGAGATACATCTTTGAAGTCAGCTCTTTACTTCATGAGGGTAGATTTATTGCATAAGGTAGATAGATGCCCAATGTCTCCCACACTGTGGTGGGGGGAGGGATGATTGGGAGCCCTGGAAGCCTATGTGGCTTATGTCTCTTGATTATGAAGGGCATATAGTTTAGCTTTTATTTTTTCACTAAATAAAGATTTAAAGTAAGTCACCCAGATACATTGGCAAAATTGCAAGATTCAGAATTATAATTCATCATACAGCTTGATAAAGTCATGTCCCACTGCTGAACCACACTGCCTTTTATGCACAAATTAATATTTTTTTACAACCCCTGCAATGATTTAGTAAAGAGCACAATTATAGTTTAGGACATTGCCATCTGCAGCGGGACATTTAAAACAGAATTAGGTCTAGAAATCATGACTGACACATTGTTGTCACTCAAACTGTGATTGGTACAGTACCTTCTGTTTTATTAACAGTTTTAATGGGAAATTATTTTGCCACAAAAATTCTCATCTGTTAAATAGCCTTTAGATGACTTTTTTTTTGTTATGCATTTGCAAAGATAAATAAAATCATTTTATTTGTGTGTCTTTGTTAAAACATTAAAATATTCAGCATACATTTTTAAAATGTGTCCTCATTTTTCTTGTTTTGCTCACTAGTTGTCCCCTCCTCTTTTGTCTAACTTTTCTCATGGACCACAGGTCCCAGAATTCAGGAGTGGCCTAAGGCATTTTTTTTACCCTTGAAAAGGTTCTCTCCTACTACATACATGAGCAAAAAGAACTATAGATAGAACATGCAATGTGTGTGTCTCACCCTGAATATGGACATAGGCTGTGTGAGGTCAATGGCAGGGTTTTGTCAAGAGGGCATTGGAGATTCTGGTAGAAAAGAAAGCAAAGGGGCAAGAAAAGAGAAAAGAAAGGGCCAGGGTAAAATATGAAAAGTAGAAAGGAAATAAACAAAATCGTACCCAGGAGCCACATTATCAAGTCCTAGTAACTAATAAAGTGGTTACCTCTCACGTGGTAGTGAAGTTCTGAAAATACAACCATGAGTAGAGTCCGTTGTAGCTTTTGACAGTCCATTCAGAAGGTCTCAATCAAAGCCCAGCCTGTTGTCTATTTAGGAGACCAACAGAGCCAAATTTTAATCCAGCTATGAAATGGATTTCTTTTTTGATTAAACACCAGGTGAGGCATTGGTTTGCTTTTAGGGGCCATGCCTGCCATGCAGAAAAGAAGTGGCTTTAAAAAGGGGATTCACACTGTGGGAGGTGAGCTGCCCTTCCTCTGAGGTATCTGAGAGCCTAGAACTCAGGAGGAAAGAGCAGATTCACATCTCCTATTTCATACTCACTCATCAGGATTTGTGCAGTGCCTGGGATGCCTATGGAATTGCTGTCAGCGTTCACACTGGTTTCCCTTTCTTTTGTTTTCCATACCGTCCCACATTCCAGTTGAATGCATACAAGTTAGAAGGAATAATCCCAGCATCCTGGAGTGCTCTCATATCCATAGGTCATTCATTGGGAATTAGGAATCCTCCATTGCCTGTCAAGACCTATAGAGTAGCAGATAGGGACTTCACATTCCTATATTTATCTCACGTGGACTAAGCTATTGGTGGATGAGTAACTTCATCTTACTATTGATAAGGGTATGTGATGCCAACACAGCTCACATTCTAGACAGCAAAGTGACCCAAAGAAATCTCTGTTTCCTATTTGAACTTGGCACACAGTAAGTCCTGTAGTTAGCAAACAGTCATTAATCATCTATTTTGCACCTGGCAAACAGACATTTGCTTAGTGAGTAATTTATTATTCTATAATCATTCATTTTAAATATTTGTATATAGAAACCTGATTAGACGTTGTTGATAGCCCAAATTCCTGCCTCCAGGTAGGGCTAGCTGTTTGCTTTAAAGAATATGCCCCCTTGTATGCTTCCTTAATAGGTGGAGTAGGTTTAAAAGGGCATGATTCGATCCAAGTGGTTACAGGAACAGTTTGTTAATGCTTGGATTCAGTCATCTTACTAGTTGTAAACTACTCACAAATATTAAACCGTGACTGTACTGTTCTATGAAAACATAGATATGGCACAGTCCTGTCTAGTGTACATCTATTCAAATGCACTTTAGGACTTGATTAGCACCTGTATTCTTTTGTGTTGCCTTGGGCATTAATAGATCAAATATCAGAGTGTCTGCTTTCCAAGATCACCTGTTCTGTGTCCATGGCTCCATCTTTTACACTTATGATTTCCAGATGGTCTTCAGCCTCTCCCCAGGATCCCAGTTTTTATCTGCCCAATTGCCTGTTGGATAGCTCCATGTGGAGGTTCTGTAAGTTTACCCAATTGAGAGTGGCCAAAATGAGCCTCTTATCTTTCTCAAATCTTTATCAGATGCTCCTGAAATTGGTCACTGGTGCCAGCATTCAATCAATAACTTAAAATACAAATCTAGAAATTGACATTGACTTTTTGGTCTCTTCTTTTTCTTCTTCCTCTCCTTCTCCTCTCTCCCTCTCTCCTTCTCTCTTTCTCTCTCTCCTCCTCTACTCCTCTCCTCTTCCTCCTTCTTCTGTTTTTTAAAGCCATCCCACCTCTACATATTTTCTAGTCATTCAATGAGTCCTTTTAATTCTATTTCTAAGGTATTTATTGAATCTTTCCTTCCTATTATATGATCACTGTCATGTCTTCATTTGTGTCAACACTCATCATCTTTTGACCTGAAATGTAATAAAAGAGTCTCTTAATGGATCTTCCTACTTCCAGTGGTCCATTCCCACATTCTACCTGGAGTGGTGTTCCTAGCCACTGCCTGTTTCACTTTCCCTGTGGAGAAATGGAGTCCAAACCCCTTGCCATGACATACAGGGCCTTTATCATCTGACCTATGCCCACTTTACCCTAGCCATTACCTCATACAGTCACACCTCTGTGCCTTTACATAAGTTACTTCCCCTGGTTAGAGTGCCATTTTGTACTGACCATGTTAAATGAACTCCTGTGCATCCTTTAAAACCTAACTCAAGCATCACTGCCTTTGTGAATTCTTTGAAATCTGCCTTCTGACCTTAAGCAGAACAAAAAGGCTCCTCCTATGCATGTCTCCTATGCAGGCAGATGCATAGCATACTTTACTCTTATCTCAGCTATAATTATAATATATATTCACACATCTTATAATGCCTAAGCTTCAAATATATAAACGTAATGTATAAAATATAATTATAATGTTATTTTATAATACTTGTTTATATTTACCTTTTTCAACAGATTTATTCAACTTTGTATCTGACAAGGATTCTGGAATTCATATATGGAATTCACTGGGCATTCATATATATAATGTTAGAAAAATGAATCTATCAATATTTTTGGTGATATTTTTAGAGGGGAAGATATCTTTATGCTTACAGTTGGGGGAAAAAAAGCCTAACAAAACCTAACCTTTAGTGTCAGAGAATTTGTATTTATTTTAGCACTCAGGTTTTAAATTGCATTTCTGACAGGCTGGACCACAGCTATGCTTCATGAAAGATCATGAGACACAGGGAAGAGGTTTATTCATCACTGCATTGGGATATTTTGCTCTCCTGAAAAACAAAAGGATCTGGGGACTCCTTTGCAGGCTGGCCATGTCCTGTGCAACCCTAACTGTGTCTAGACACTCTAGCAGGGGTAGAGAGTATGGTTGGGACTTTGCAGGAAGTCGGCTTGCGTCAGAGGCACATGGAGAAGGAAAGGAATTCAGAAGAAAGGTTTCAGTGGCCAAGACAACAACTCTCCCCATCTCTGTCTTTCTCTGGGGCCAGAGTCCTTCTGCTTATCTGTCTCTCCCTTCTTCCTCTCATTTCTTTCTAGAGGTCACCTCTTTGCATTTCTCTACTTCTCTGTAGATTGCTTCTCTTTACTACTCATCAGAATCTACTGTGAAAATCCACCCAGCCTTCCAAGTCCAGCTGTCAAACTTACCACTCCATCTCTTTTCCAATTCTGGAAGTCTCTCTAGGAGTGACTCTGATTTGACCAGAGAGGATTATGTGTCTGATCCAGGTCCCTGGACTGGGGATTGGTTGAGTGGGGTCACAAGAGGAGAAGGTTCTCTGAGAAACCCTGAAGGGTGGGGGGCAATGATTGGCATCTCTGCCATGGCATGGAGAGATGTTGGCTGAGCGTTACACATGCCTATAGCATCAATAGCCTTTTAATTTCTTAAAATCTTGAGTAGAGGAAACTCTCGGGCATGTAAGATTTCTACCGTCATTCTGCCCTGGGCTCAGGCAAGATTAAGTCATTGGAATTGGGAGCCTGTTTTGTCTCTTTATTTCCTTTGTGGGGTGACAGACTACTGACCTAAGGAGTGAGGGGATTTGAGGAAATGAGTGATTTCTTTTTATTTTTTTATTTTTTTAACGTTTATTTATTTTTGAGACAGAGAGAGACAGAGCATGAACGGGGGAGGGTCAGAGAGAGGGAGACACAGAATCTGAAACAGGCTCCAGGCTCTGAGCTGTCAGCACAGAGCCCAACGTGGGGCTCGAACTCACAGACCGCGAGATCATGACCTGAGCCAAAGTCGGACGCTCAACCAACTGAGCCACCCAGGCGCCCCGGAAATGAGTGATTTCAATCTCACATGACTTTTTGTTCTCCCCAAATGTCTGTGCAATCCCCTACTTAGGAAATTCAAGGGACAAATTGTTATTTTTTAAAAAAAAAAAGTTTTTTTAATATTTATTATCGAGACAGTGAGAGAGATAGAGCATGAGCAGGGGAGGGGCAGAGAGAGGGAGACACAGAATCCAAAGTAGGCTCCAGGCTCCCAGCTGTAAGCACAGAGCCCAACCCGGGGCTCAAACTCACGAACTTTGAGAGATTATGACCTGAGCGGAAGTCATATGTCAACAGATTGATCCATTAAGATGCCACCCCCTGCCCCTGGGAAGATTTTCCTAAAGAAGGTAGTGCAACAATTTAGGGATATCTCAAAGCAAACCTCTTTTGTCTTAAAAGTGTCCATGCTGGCATAACATACAGAAATGCCAGTAATAATGTGTGTGCCTCTCCCCACACAGGGGAGAAAAAAATCTTTTTCCTGTATACATCTTAGGTTTTCTGGCTGAGGTTCTGTAAATTGGACTGACAAAAGACAGATTAACAAGAGAAAAGCATACAGATTTATGTAATGTAAGTTTTACGTGACACAGGAGACTTCATAAGGAAATGAAGACCTGAAGAAGTGGTTAAATGTGAGCATTTTTATACTAGGTTTGATGAAGAGTCGGAAGTCATGGGGAAATGTGATAGCAGTAAGTGGTAAACTGGGGAGAACTTAACAAGTCCTTCTGTGTCCCTCCATCTTTGGAGATAAGGATAGGGAGGGCACCTCTCCCATGAGATCTTATGACCTGCTTCAGAGTGGATGGGGGGCTCAGAGAGTGCTTCCTGCATCTGCTGTTACTCACATTCTTTCCGCTTCAAATATTCAGTATGCCACCGCAGTACCATATTTTGTAGTAGGGAGTGTTGAACCCCTTCCATGTCCACCCCAGTCTTCTGCTCTGGGGCCTGAGGACCCTTTGTAGTATCTGAAAGCTTTTCCCTGCTGTCTCTTAGCCTTCATATCTCATACCCTGTATCTTCTTTCTGACCCTGCCTACTTGTCCACTTCATGTTCTGGTTATTACTGAACAGACATCACCCTGCGAGACTCTTTGCTGACAGAGGTGGTTTGTGTGTGTGTGTGTGTGTGTGTGTGTGTGTGTGTGTGTGTGTGTGACTCAGTGGTGGCATGTGCTCAATCAGTATTTGAAGGAAACAAAAGCAGGAAGTTTAACCAGTAATAATAAATCCTAACAACCCGAGAATCATATCTAAAGCATCTACCCCAATTACTTCCCCATCTCAGTGCATGGTTTATTTTCTACACAGCAGTTACTAAAATGTGTCATTATCTTGTTTATTGTCTGTCTTACCCACTAGAACATAAGCTCCCTGAGGGCTAGGGTTTTGTCTATCTTGTTTACCTAACACGGTATTGAAAACAAGTAATCATTGTGGAAATAAACAAACACCAACCAAATGAGAACTGTTTATTCAAAGCATACTGTAGCAAGGGAGTTAGCCAGCATCACTTGTCAGAGACTCAACATCAGGCAATAGGGTGAGAAAGTTTCATAGTTGGAAAAAAAAAAAAAAAAAAGGAAGGCTTAGGTGTGCCCTAACTGGAGGCCTTTGGTGTGGGAGTGCTGCAGGTGCACCAAGTGGAAGCAGGACATTCCATGTGACTGGTTGCACACCTTGGCCCTAAGTTGGAAGTGGGTACAAAAGTTAGGAAAGCAGTTCATTACTAATCAAGTTGTGGCTCTTTCTGAGCTGGTCGTGTTACAGGCCTTCGTGTTTTGGCTTCCTGAACTGATCACCAGAGATTAGAAGTCAGAAGTGGTCTGATGTGCTACCAGTATGATTTGTGGATAGCAGGCTGGTTTCCTGGGCGGGATACTGCCAATCATAGGTCTGAGTTCTATTTGTATATGTGGTTTGGTTGTTTTCCATTTGTATATTCAGTCTCTCCCCGTTGATGAGAGGAAAGGAAGGAAAGAAGGAAGGACTGTTATTCCAATTCCATTATCCAGATTTCATTTTGAATACCTCATGTCAAGGAGTGGTTCATCCTAAAGTTGACGTGGTTACTGTTTTTGAGAGAGTGCATCCTTGAATCATATCCCATAGTCAAAAGCTAGAGCACAGTAAAGAAGAAAGAGACTCTTTTCCTGTCTGTCCGCCAAATAAGAGCCAAAGGCTTTTGAGGAGGCACTTAAAGAATTTTCAGTTTGCAGTTGTGCAGAAACTGTTGTTCAGGTAATTTAACATTGATTTTAGTTTAAAAGGCAATTAAGACAAAATGGGCAGCCACTAGCCACTTAGGTTAAATAAGCTTAGATTTAAATTGCTCCCCATTACCACCTTTGTTTTCTATGTTTGAGCTGTTTTATGCTAATTTAGCATGCAATGGTGTGGAGGCCCAATTGGGGCAGGTGGATGGGAGAGGAACCTAGCCAAAGCCAGGGAGATGGTTATTGAAAGAAGAAATAGTTGGCCCAAAACTGTTCCCAGGGTGAAATAGGTTCTCTTTTATCCTGTTACTGGGTATAGGATTAATAGAACATTCCAGGATTCTGGTTCTTTAGATCTAAAATTTTAAAAATGGTGCCCACATTTTGACTGACCACTTTTACTTCCAAATATTTATTTATCCTGAAATAACAGAGAGAGACAAGCTCATAAAATTATGGATAAGAATGTTCATGTTGGTGTTATTTAACACCAAGAATGTACGTGTTGGTATTATTTAATAGAAATTGTGTATTCTTATAGTGGCATACCAAAATTGATGTTATCTTTTTTTTTTTTTTTTTTTTTACAGCAGAAAAGGTTCACGATACATTGCAAAGTAGAAAAATGAGCTTATATGGTAAAATGTCTATTCTGTGCTTCTGAGTTTTTAGTCACATATGCAATGAAAAATCTTTGAAGGGACAGATTTGCAATGTTACGTGTGGCTTTCTTGGT
Organism: Lynx canadensis; assembly: GCF_007474595.2. Taxonomy (NCBI): domain Eukaryota; kingdom Metazoa; phylum Chordata; class Mammalia; order Carnivora; family Felidae; genus Lynx; species Lynx canadensis. Next base: position 5,670,077 of record NC_044318.1, read on the forward strand.
GATAAATAATGAGTGACTTTTTTCTTATTCTTTTCCAAATTTTCTCAAATTTCCACAATAAACGCATATGAGGTGCTGAAGCTTGGGAGCAAGGTTGCTGAGATCAGAACTCCTAAAACAACCGATAAGTCTGGAAGGCTGTGGTCCAAGGTCATTTTTGCTGGCTATTAGTGGGGTCTCCGGAACTAGAGGGAATACACGGCTCTTCTTAAAATTGAAGGTATTTATGCCCAAGATGAAACTGAATTCTGTCTAGGCAAGAGAAGTGCTTATGTGTACAAAGCAAAGAATGACACAGTGACTCCTGGTGGCAAACCGAACAAAACCAGAGTATTCTAGAGAAAAGTTACTCGTGCTCATGGAAACAGTGGCATGGTTTGTGCCAAATTCCAAAACAACTTTCCCGCCAAAGCCACTGACCACAGAATCCATGTGAGGCTATATCCCTCAAGGATTTAAACTTACTGGAAAGTAAATAAAGGTGTAGATCTGTAAAAAGAAACAAAACAAAAACAAAACAACAACATAACGGTTTTACAATTTCATAATTGTATAAAAAGGATTGAAACAATACTGGTTTGTTGCAACTCTATTTAAAACATCCTCTCAGTGGTGTGCTTGATGTATGCCATCTCAAGTATAAGGTTAAGTGTACATGCTAAATTCTGAGGAGGTAGAATGAATGTTCCTGTGTGATAATTCTGTTTCTTGCTCAAAGAAAGTCGGCAAAGCTTCATTAAAGAAGGTCATTCACCTGGTCCTAGTTTAAGGTTGTAAGGTGGACCATTCTGTAGAGCACACGTCTAAAATATGCCCAGGTGATTCATGCTTTTGTCTATTAGGAAATGTGGCCATTTACCAGCAACCAATGTTGAGCTAATGGGATCCATTTAGGAATATAACCACAACAAGCCCACCATAAATCGTATGCTCTCCCATCTGAATATGCTTCATTAAGCTCACCTTTCCTGATGCAACTGGATTATTAGATGTCAGGATGAAGAAAATCATTAGGTCCAGCTGCTCTAATCCTACAAAGCACCAATGTGGTTGCTATGTAATTTTATTTTAGTTTATTTTTCAGATAGAACATGCTTTGTGCTTTTCTATAGGAAAATATTTTCAAACTGGTAAAGAAGCAGTATTACTGTATTGTGAGGCATATCTCAGTAGGTCATTACCATAACTTACAGCAGAAGGGTAATCTATGTCGCATTTTACTTCAAGGGTAAGATTGATTTTTATAAAAATCTTTAGTGCATTGAAGCTTAAATTTTTGTTTTCTTATGAAGAAGCAATTAGATACTGGAGTCTTCCAGAAATGTTAGGTTAGTGTGAGCTAAACCTTGATGTGTTTTTGAAGGTCTTATCATTCAACAGTTAAAGAGAAAAGGCAGTTTCTGAGGGAGAAAAACACATTGGCACGGTGGCAATTGTCACAGCTCACATGGCCAGGGGCATCCACCATTTTCTTACATTTACATCTGTTGGGGAAATTGACAAAAACCTGAAATAACAAAGAAGACTATAATAAGCATCTTCATTTCCACCCCCAAGAACCACCAATTTTGAATGTTTTATTCCAGGTAGGTGCATATAAATATATGTGTATAGACACACACACACGTACACAGACACACACACTTTAAAAGTGGTGCACACATTCCCTTTATAATCAAAAACGCTATGTGTATGTGTGTGTTTATACATATGTATATTTAAATAAATACATATTTTTAAGGTTTTATACACACACAGACTTTATTAAAAAGGGTGTGTGTGTGTGTGTGTGTGTGTGTGTACCCTTTAAAGGGTTTGTGTACATAAAGCTCATATATGACCTTTTATATATCAATGTTCTTTTAAAGGAAAACTAAGTTCTCAACCTCCTCCATCAACAGCAGTGCCTTTCTCCTTTCTAAACACTATTAGGAATTTGGGGCCCATTCTTCTAGATGAGAAGTTGGGAAACTTTTTCTGTAAGAGGCAAGATAGTAAATATTTTAGGCTTTGTGGACCATTTGGTCTCTGTCATAAATACTCAGCTCAGTAGTCACAATGTATTAACAAATGGGTATAGTTGTTTTCCAGGAGAACTTCTTTCGGGGACATTGAAATCTGAAATATTTTTCATATATTCCTGTTCTTTTTTTTTAAGTTTGTTTATTTATTTTGAGAGAGAGAGAGAGAGTGCATACATGAATGGGGGAAGGGCAGAGGGAGAAGTAGAGAGAGAATCCCAAGGAGGCTCTGTGCCAATAGCACAGAGCCTGATGTGGGGCTCAGTCTCACAAGGTGTGAGATCATGACCCGAGCCAAATTCAAGAGTCACATGCTTAACCCACTGATCCACCCAGGTGCCCTTATATATTCCTGTTCCTTTTTTTTTTCTTTTTCACCTTTGAAGTATTTTTTAAAAAATGAGCTTGTGAGCTGTGTGAAAACAGGCAGAGGCTGAATCTGGATCGTTTTCTATACATCTATAAATATTTATGTAACTGCAGAAAATCTATAATATTACCTCATTTTTGCATTTTATTTCATAAATAGCCCCATAGTGTATGAATCATTTAAAACTTGCATTTTTATCTCAGTGAAATTTTGACTGAAAAAATGTGTATATAGTTGTCCTTTGTAGTATGAGTCGGTCTCTTCATCTTTATACATATTTGTGTCTGTATAGCTATGGATTATTCACACTTTAGTCATTTTTCACTGCTATATAGTATTCCATCACAGGATATATTGCATTTTTTATGCCAGTAGGTATTTGCCATTTTTTCCCTTGTACCAAGCAGTGGTGGAGGTATATTCATGAACATAGCTTATACATGTTTTGTTAGGGCAGAGAAGTCGAACTGCTTGGCTATAGCATGTGCACATTTTCCGTTTTAATAGCCACCAGTAAATTGGTTTCTGGAGTGACGATACCAGTTGACATTCCCACAGGGAGGCTTTGTCTCCTTGGTTTGGAGATTTCATTCATTGCTGTTTTCCTTTGGACGGAGCAAGGAACCCACCTTAGCTCTCTATCGTCTTGTTGCCACAGATGCTCGTGTGGCCTTTTATTTCCCTTTGGGTGAGTACGGACATTGTTTTAGGTCTCTGCTCGGGCGCTTACACACGAGAATAGCAATTTATATCAATAACCAGGTTTGGCAACATCTGCCAAGGTTGTCATACTCCGTGATTAAATGGCCATATGTGCCAGGGAACACGGGGACAATGGGGTTGTAATTAGGGTTTGCTATCTTCCCATCCGCCACCCCCACCATCCTTAACTTCGAATAACCTCGCTTTTGTGAGCTGATTTGTGAATCAAATGATTCCCCTGAGAATGCCAGTTTCTGCTGTAATACTGCTACTTTATTTTGTGCATCTCTGTAATTACACGGGGTTCTGGTTAAGCTAAAATCTAGAAACATTTTGCCACTTTACCCAATGCCATTGACCCCAGAGCTGATATGTGCATATACTAGACTTTAACTTAAATCATCAGAGAATTTAGTGTACTCTGTACTGAACCATCACTGGGAAAGGAAGGTCTACCTAATGCTATCTTAGCATCCTTTAAATGCCACTGCCCCCACCAAAGGCAGGCAGAGAAAACGTGCACCAACTTTCCTTAACTCCATAAGGAACAAGTTAAACACTGTATTAATGCAATATTTAAAACAATCTTAATGCATAGAAGGAAAAAAAAAACTCTTCTCATTTTGTTACTGGTGTGACAGAGGTGGTTGATGGTTATGGAAGGACTTGGCATGTTCCAAAAAAAACCCTGGAAATATTGCCTCAAGATATGGGGCTATAATAAATGTGCAAATGAATATTTGAAAGATGTATTAGCATTTTAAAATTTGCTTACCGACATATAAAATCCTAATCACTTGTGCACAAGGCCTGTAACTAAAATAGAGTAACCAAGAAGACGGCACAGGAATCCAATGAATATTTCACTGCTAATTGAATATGGTCTATATATACACTTTTCTTCCATATTTAGTTCCATCCTAGTCAACTATTGAGTGCTTGAAGAAGCAAGGCCCTATTAGCGTACATAGCTTGCAGTTCTGACTATAAAGAAATAGAAAAAAAATCTAATTCTCCTACGTCCAAAAGACTGACTTCCCCCATCTAGTTGATTGGTCTCTAACCAATGCAATATTCAGACTGGGAATAGCCAGAATCTGGTGTAACTCGTTCCCATTTAAGTAAGTAACTAAACAAACAAACAAACAAACAAAGTCACAGATCTTTGTGGATTTTGGGGACATTTACTTTGATGCCATAATCAAGGCAAATACCTTTTCACAGGTGATCTCTAAAGTTCAACAGGACATGGTAGATATTTCCTCCTCAAAGCAGGGTCAGATTTTAGAGCATTCTCATTTAGCAGTTAATGTGCAAGAAGATTTGAGGTCACAAAGTTTTAACTAGTGGAAAAGTGTAATCGTATCTCGGAGGAAACACTGAGGAAAGCCTATCAACAGTGTAGGGGGGAAGGGAGTGATGGGGTTTTCCATCCTTTACTAGTATTTATATGTGGAGTAGCATATTGGAAGTCATAAATACTGTCCCGTGGACATTTTGAATAATGCAGGAGTAGTGTAAGTAATTGGAAGTGCTTATATCCTGCCTTTAGACATTTCACTGCTCGTGAGTTAAAATTGGTTGTCAAGTGTGGACTCGGAGGACCGTGCAAGGTGCCCTATTCTGTCATGTGGTACATATTTAATGCTTGAAAGAACAAGGGAAGGGACACGTGCAGGAGGAGAGGGAGAGGGAGGGCGAGCGGCGAGATACTGCCGCCAGCTCGGCGCTTTGCAAGTGCCTCCGAGCGAGGAGGCGGGACCCACGCAGCCTCGGCACCCACCGCCTTTCCTGGGCTGCAAGACTTTGCAAAAACACTGGGCGTCCAATTTGGCGAGTGTTTTGGCGCCCAGGCCGGGGCCGCCCTGGAAGCCGGGCTCAGACGCGGCAGCGTCCCCGGCACCTTGGTGGCCTCCCTCTGTGCGCTTCTCCGCGTTGAATGCCTCCTTGCTCCGGCCGCTCGCTCGCTCTCTCCCGGCGCGTTCTGCACCTGCTGGCGGTGGTGTCAGGCAGCCAGGGCGAGCGCAGGCACGGCGCGCACGACGAATGACTGGAGTCATTTACATTGCTAGCACGTGGCTGCCGTTTGCTGTTGCCTCGGACTTCTCCCGTGTTCTCCCGGGGAGGAAACAGGAGGCACTTTGCAGCCGACAATGAAATCTTGGCAGCTAATTGCAGTCGTGGGAGATGCCCTTCAGGTAAGGCGAGAGAAGAGGGCTCGGAACACCATCAGGGAAGGAGAGGCCGAGAGGGAGAGCGAGGGATGGAGAGAAAGCTGCTTCTGCAGAGGCTTCCTGAAGCCCACTGACTCGCGGGAGGGGGTGGTAGAGGGACGGGGACGGGGGCGGGCGACAGGGGGGAGGAGTGTGCAAACTGACATTTTTGGCTGCCTGTGGCAGAGGAGCCGCCGTCAGCCGCTGTCCAACGTTCACGCCGAGAGGGTGGCGGCGTGTGCGCCTCGGGGCTGCTGATTAGAATAGGGACTTGGCGGCGGCAGGAATCCGGGTAAACCAAAGCGGCGATGGGAGGCTGCGGATGCTTTTGCAGCGCGTGAGTGAGACCCGGTACGTGAGGCCAGCCCGGGGACCTCGGAGGGTGGGTCACGGCTCGCCCCGGGCGCACCCGGGGGCGCGGGACGCCCGGAGAGGGCGAGGGGCGTTTGTGGCTACGGGGGAGTCCGGAGATGAATCGATTTTCTTTACTGACGAGAGAAGTTAGTGGGGAACTTCATTGCCCATTCTCATTGGCTCCGTTTAACTTTATTTCTAGAGATGAATAAGCGTTTGTAAGAAAGCCCGTAAAAGTCCCAATAGGCTCGCAGGGGTTTTGCAAGAGCTGCGCGGTTCTTTAAATGGGAGGTTTACGAAATGACTGGCCAGATGGGCCGTGCCTTTGGAAAGTTGGCACGCTCACGTTCCGATGGGGCATGTGTGTGCGTGTGTGGGAATATGTATTGCATGTTTGTGTAAACATGTCTACCGTGCTGGTTGCTCTGTCCTTATCTCCTCTGCTTTGCCTGATGCCCAGGGAAGAGAAATTACATTGACGGTATTGGTGTATATATATATATATATATATATATATATATATATATATACACACACACACACACACATATATACATGTATACACATGTATGTATGTGTATATATGTGTGTATATATATATATATATATATATATGTATATGCAAAGTGTTGCTTACGACATTTATCGGCCTAGGAGGATCACCTGGGAGGCTCAATCTCAGCCTGTCCCTCAGCCATTATTTCCAGATTACTGTGAAACTGGTGGTTTTACTAATTTCTGTTGACAAAAGATCACTGCCTCCCCCATACTTAGGAAGGACCCCAGGAGAATTCTGAATCCAAAAGTTTTGTTAGCAAAATCATCTTAGTAGGAATGGTTCATTAAATTACTTCCTGAAAGAGTCCCTTTCTGAGTATCTTTAGATACCTCATAATTTACTCACTGTTCATATGGTTTTAATTTTGGTCACACAGAAATGAACGCAGTCTATAACGGAGGCCATCAAAAATGATTGTGTAATCCTCTTTATTTGGGTAGCTGGGTGGTGAACTGGTTTAAGACTATAAAGTCTTTCTCCGCTGTGATTCCCTATTTTTGATCAAAATGTATCTTTGGAAATCCAAAGGCCATGAGTGTAAATGTGTTTGTGAAATGGGCTAACTTGCCTTTGCTGTGATTAAGTTTTAAGAGGGTTGTTCTTCAAGTAAGTAAACTACAGTCAATCAGTGACAGCTGGCTTTCATGGGGAATGCGGGCAGCATTCATGATTTTCATACAGAAAGCAGGTTTTTCAACTCTTATCTGCCCACTCACACCCTCCACACATGCCAGTGCTTCCTCTATATTAGAATACTCATGGATTATGAAGAGAAAATTGCTTCTCTGAACAGTTGGAGGAAGTATTACCTATGGGCAAAGGTTTCTTTTCTCCCTTGCTTACCTGCTTCCTTCTTTCTCTCTTTCTCTCCCTTGCTCTCTCCTCCCTCCTCTCTTTTCTTCCATCTTCCCCCCCTTCCACCCCCTTTCTCTCTCTATCCACCTGTATTTCTTTCCATCTGTCTTTATTTTTGTACGTAGAACACAGAAAGCTTTCCAGATATCTTCTACTACTGCATTTTTATTGTAACAAATGTTTTGCACCCTAAGGGATAATTGGAACCTGATTTTCTTTTTCTTTTTTTGTATTCTCCGTTCATATACAAGAACTAATTAATATCAGGCAATCTGCTGTACCCTAATCTTGTAAATAAAAGTGAATATTCAAACTTTTCTTGTCATTTGATTTTAACCAAGCAAACTGACTCTGGAGGATGCCTATGTTACATGAAAAGAGCTGGATCTTTTCTCTCTTATCACCAAGTGATGGATTTTTACAACATTGCACTTTGCTTGTTATAACTTTATTGGGCTGAGCATATTTTTATGTTTGTCTACTATAACCTTATCCCTCAAACTTCTGTTTTCTCTATTACCTGTCTTAATTTTAGAAGCTGGATTCATTTTAATCTGTATTTTCTTGGACTTGGGAGAAACAACCATCAGTCTTCACTTACGGGCTAGCTTTAAGTATCGCAAAAATAAGTTTATTTTTCTTTCCAATTTTTTTTTCTCTCTCCATGAGTGTGACACAAAAGATGAAGGAGATTTCATGTAAAGGAATTTTTGCTGCAATTGCCTTCTTCCAAATTACAACTGTAAGATTTGGACAATAAATAGTCCTATTTTGAGATTATTATATGAGAATCCGTACATATCCCTTGTCATTTTTTGTTTGATAACAGAGAACCTGGTTGGATGGGTCATTCTCGAACTAAATAGCTATTTACAATGTCCAGTGAAAGATCATTTTGGTCTTGTTTTCTGCAAAATTTACAATTTTTATATTAGAATTTTAGTTGAGTTTGCAGTACCAGAGAAATGGAATGTGATCCAAAAGAGGAAGGATTTTTATGAAATAATAATAAGGATTTATTATTATTAAACTTTTATTTACGTTTAGTTGTAGCTATTTTGTTTTTTAACAGTTTCATGTGTGTTAGTTTCAAAGTCGTCACAGAGTGGATTGAAACAAGTTCTTTGAAAGTGATTCTAAAAGAATTAAAACGCAAGTCCTTTTAGGAGACCTGAATCCTCATCTTGTACTGGTTTTTCAACTAATGTAAAAATAAATAGGGAGAAAAGCAGTTTTTTGCAATTCTAACTTTATTTTGTTACAGATCTGAAAACTCCAGGATGTTATAATACATTAGGTCTTTATATATTTATGGGTAGAAGTCTTTGTCCTTCTGTTTGTTTTCCTTCATTTTTATGCAGAGTTGAGCGTTTGCATGTATTATAAGCAATAGTAAACAAGAGCAAATAAGGGCATCAGGAATTTTCTAATCATGCATTTTAATTTATTTGAATTAAATCACATAACAAAATAGCAGTCTTGCCTATCTGATGCTCATGCTGCCCCCTCCCTCTGTTTGCATGGTACTAAAAAAAAAATAAGTAATTCTTTAAAAGTCAGCTTGTAACATGTAGGGTTCAGCTTGGAAACCTTTGTATTTAATTATTCACTAGCTGCAGTGTTCCAAACAGTTTTCAGGAGTGCTTTTTTATTAATAGATTTAAAGTTTTCATGAAAACTTGTGGTGTGTGTGTGTGTGTGTGTGTGTGTGCGCGCGCGCGCGCACTTGCCCAAAAAGCTGAAACAGCTTGTGTCAGCTATAGCAACGCGTTTTTGATTCAGCAAAACTAGGTTATAAATTCAAGCAATTAAACATGACAAAAAGCCCAATTTTACTGCCTAGATTAATACACTTCCAATTTTTCCTGCTCCATAAAAATTTCAAAGTGTTCTTTCTGGTTAGGTGTTTGCATAACCTATAAGGTATTGGAAGGCCCCCATTTCACATTTACTTATGATGTCTGAATACTTTGATGTAGCAAATGTAAATAGGACCAATTGGACATTCTTAACACAATTTTGTATTTGCAAGTTCTTGTGAAATTATTTCAGTTGAGTTTAAAGGAAAAGCGAGAACAGTCGTTAGTTCCCTAACATTAATCGGTGGTGAGTAATCTTTCAGCTACTTCCAATGTCATGAAGGCCAGGAAAGGCTTTTTGAGAAATGATATAATTACAGCAGAAATAGTATATCCCTGTTCCAAGGGTAGCAGTGATTTTTTTTTAATGATGCAAGAGTGGTTACGTTTATTACTTTTTCTCTGCTTGAACAGAAGTAAAGCCTGAATTCTGTATTCATGTTGATCTAATTAGCCAAAGCTCACTGTTCTTTCCAATGGGTCTTTTTACTTACAGAGTAATTAGTACTCCCAATGAGCCACATTGAAATCACTGCAGTTTTTGGTAAGTTGGTTGAATTTTCTAAGCTGCCTTGATCCACTTTGATCACACAGAGACTATATATGCACAGACATAGACAATCGAGAAGTTCCAATACTTTTACCTTGCATTGTCCGTCCAGTACAGAAAACCAGCAACAGCCAAGTGAGTCAAGTTGGCCTCTACACCTGGTGTTTGCTTTGGAAAGAGAACCTCTATCTATTAGCAAGGCCTCTGCCAGCCTTTCTTTCTCTCTTCATGATAATTCTGCATCTGCATTTGCTACCCGGGGATGGATTTCTTTGTTGTTCAATTGAAATCTCTACTTTTAAGAAAATCAGTTGCTTATTCGGCTAACAAGATGAGAGTACCCGTTGTACCTATTATAATTATTTGAATGTTGCCATAGCGGCTTTCCGTTTTTATTATAATGACGAGGATGATGAAGATGGTGATGTGTTAATATATCAGCAGTAATAGGAATAAGGATACAATGCTGACGTCTGCCTGGGCACTCACTGCCTCTCTGTGTCGGGCATTGGACTGAGAGCTTCAGCATGTTTTCTCTGGTTCTTAACTCTGCAAGGTACGTGTCTGTATGCCTAATTTAGAGATGGAGAAGCAATCTTCAAGACTTGTTATAATTAGAGTAAGAGATTAGATTCCATATTTTTCTGACTCCAATATACCAAGATACCGTTGAAATTTATTAATGTGAATTTAGAAAGATACACAAAATGGGTAGTCAACAGATGCCATAGGCAGGTAGTTCTCAACGATGAGCGATTTTCTCACTCCCCTCACTACAATAAGGACGTTTGGTAACATACTGTAGACATTTTGGGTTGTCATAATTGGGACCGGGGGTGCTCCTGGCATCTACTGGGTAGACACCAGGGATCGTGCTGAACATCCTAGGATGCACAGGACAAAACAACAAAGAATTTTCCAGCCCATAACGCCAGCAGTGTTGACTGAGAAATCCTGTCCTAGGCGATATCAGTGATGCTGTGACTAATATGTACATGGTCTGATTTTTCAAGAGACTGGATAAGGTACATGAATTTCAGTTATTAAACTTTTGAAATCTCCAGTTGGATACTGTGAATGGGATCATAATGCAAAATCAGAAGGTCCATGTTGTCTTAAATTTGACTTTAAAATTTTACTGCTGCCTACTCTGAACATCTTTCTTTATAAATATGACATGGGTCATTGTGATTAAAGTACCTACTTTTCCCCAATTTACTCAGTGTTACCTCTTACGAGTGCTGAAATATGAAATTTCTTCCTAGGGTACTGCTGTCAATAGAAATGCACCATCAAAAACTGAGCTCTGCGCCAGTCGTTCTAAGAACTTTCCTTGTTCCTCCTCAGCACTCAGACACCATTATTTTCTCCTTATCGTTCAAGGTTTGGTTCAGAGGCTTATTTGCTTATTTATTTAATAAGCACTTAAGTAGCGTTTCATATGTGCCAGGCACTGTTGTAAATGTTTAAAAATATTAATTAATGTAATCCTTACACTAAGCCTAAGGGGTTGATACTGTTCTTAACTACTTTTTACAGAGGAGAGAACCACAGTCCGGAGAAGTTGGATAATTTGCCCAAGGTCACACAGCTTTTAAGTGGCAGAGCTGGGATATTAACTCTGCAGTCTGTGCTTCTGTCTTGCCATGCTCTTTAATCATTTCATTTTGTAGATGTGCAGAAGCATGCTTGTGTAGGTACATCTTCACCTGAGTTTTGAAAAAAAGACATTTTCAGTTTCATTCTGGGGGTGTTGGATTAAGTAAAGTAACTTAACCATTTTTAATTGAGAGTGAATGAATGCCCACAGCTCTGTTTTGTACTTAATTCCTTGTAAACGTACCCTGAACTGGGATCAGGAAGACTTATGAGGTTCTCTTTACATGACCACCTCCAACAAGAAAAATCGCCGAAGGAAAACAGTAGCATTCAGAAGGGCATAATTTACAGGATGGATTATCTTTGCTCTATTCTCTATTTAATAGTGGTATTAGAAAAATAAAATCTGTTCAACTGCATCCCCTAAGGGGTCTTCAAGAAACTTAACTCTTTGGTTTCCTGGTGCTTTAAAAGTTTTGTAGGGAGCCAAATGTGGTCGTAACCAAGTGGACGTGGGCACGTTGATTCCCAGCTTGATGTTGCTAAAGTCAATCCATTTATTCTCCCTCATTAAGACCATGGAAACAACCATGCCAATCCCATTCTCTGCTGAATATCCAGTATGTAGTAAAACTGATGAAGAGAAAAACAATTTGAGGAGCTTAAAAAAAAAATTAACGTTTATTTATTTTTGAGCAGGGGAGGGGCAGAGAGCGAGGGAGACACAGAATCCGAAGCAGGTTCCGGGTTCTGAGCTGTCTGCACAGAGCCTGATGTGGGGCTCAAAGTCATGAACTGTGAGGTCATTACTGAACCAAAGTCAGACACTTAACTGACTGAGGCACCCGGGCGCCCCTGAGTAGATTTTTAAATAGAAATGCCAGTTTGACACACCTTCATTCTGTGTCACGAGAAGAAGAGATCTTGCAAGTCTGCTATTAAACATGGGTACATGGATGGGCAGAAAACCAAGATGGGCATAGAGAACCTTAATAGATTTCAGTTGAATGAATGAATACATGGAAGAATTTGTATTTAAAAAGAATTCTTATCAAGGGTATGCATGGGTTTGTACTTTAATAGAAAACATCTTACATCTTGAATACAAAATATTGGACGAAGAGGAGGTGGTGGCAGCAGGAACCACCCACCTATCTGACAGACAGTAGTTCCCTGCCAGCTGCCTCCTCAGACTTCTAACCCAGACTTCACATGACTTCAGTGTTGATACATAGCTCACTATGCATTGCCCCACAGAAAGCTCAAAGATGCTGAACCACAAGAATGGATTGCATTCTACCCAAGGGGAGCCACAGATTCCTTCCTACAAGAAGGGAAGGGCCACTGCCCTTGAACGGCAATGGTGTGGCCGTCCAGCCTTGCCAAAGCCATGGAAAGGGGCTCTTGAGCCACCCTCCCCCAACCCAGGGACATTATGGGAACTGAACTGGAAGTAGAAACCACTGTGGTTGTTCTTAAATATTTCAGGCCCAGTGAACTCACATTTACACAGAGAAAGCAGAGTGAATCCCATTTCAGAACTGTCAAAAGACCATTGTTGGATCCATTATCGTCAAATTTCCTTTTTTAATACAGTTCGTTGAATTGGCTTTTGTGGAATACCTATTCCATCTAAGTGTTGGTTCAGGAAGTGGTTTAAGATTGAACCAGAATTTATTGTTCAATGGTAAATAAGGGGGAATAAACTCACATAGCTAAGGGTACCCAATAAAATTCTGTAAGTATTGTCCATTAGTCTGTTGTGCTAAAATACATATATTTCACTTAGTTGAATAAAAAAAGGAAATTGGATTTAAAATGGCCATTTTAATTCCATATTTAATGGAATTGGTTTCTAGCATATTTCCACATTTAGTGTGAATCTACTTAAAAATAGAGACAACCAGTGATAAACTTTGTGTGTTATTAAAAAGAATGTGTCCAGCAAAGGGAAAATGAGTTTTGGCTGAGTCTCTATTATCACATTTCCCCAAGGAACTAAAATATAAAGGTTACCTCAATGTTATAAGTAGTTCAGGCTTCAACCTTTGCTGCTGATGGGAAAAGAAGGCCAGCTTTGTTGCAATGCACTAACTAACTGCTCAATATATAGAATTATGCATTATTATTATCATTAGTACAGATACTGTCTACTGAGTGTTTGCAATGAGCTATCCACTGTGTTAACTTCTGAATATACACTACTGAATTGACTCCTCTCAGTACTTTTATGAGGCAGAGCGTTCTTTATACCCATTTTTCATCAGGGAAGACTCAGTCTTGAGATGATTTTTCTTCTAGGTTTACCAACAGCTAGTAAGTAGAAGGATTGATAATCAAATGATAGATAGACCGACTGACTAATGACACAGAATGAAAATTGGCAAAGAACATGAATATAGTTTTTAGAAAAATAAATGTAAATACCAGCAAGGATACAATATATGTTCACATATATACATATGTGAAAATTTCTTTTATATATATAAACATTTCTTAGATCAGATTAGAAACTAATATGATGAAACAGGCTTTTTATATACTGTTGAAGAGACTGTGGAATCATTCATTCTTTTGTGGAAGACAATTTGGAAATGTTTATATATATATATATATATATATATATATATATATATATATATATATATATATAAAAGTACGTTTTAATCCGGTGTTTCCACCTCCAGGATTTATGTAATTGCTCAAGTTTGCAAAGATGCATGTTGGTTGACTACAGCATAGTGTGCAGCGGGAAGAAAAACCGGAAGAAATTAAGTGTCTAACAGTATGGGATTGGATGTCCTGAAGCAGTGGCTGAGCTGTGGGAAGTTTACAAGAGTCCAAACTGCAGAAATGTGTTAGGAAAACTTTGTTAGAAAATTAACACACATATGCAAACTCTTTATACACATGGCAAAATTGCAAACGGTAACTAAGGGACTGCAGAGGGTGGCCACCTCAGTGGTTACTGTGGCATGTGACTAAGAGGGGAGCAGGGGAGACACAGAGAAATTGCTTTCAGGATGATTCAAGACAGATAAGTTATAGAGGCCTGCTGTGCAACATGGTGCCTGGAGTAAACATAGCATTGTGCGCTGAAAAATTTGTTAAGAAGGCAGATCTCATGTTAACTGTCCTATACACACACACAAACATGCGTGCACACGCACACTGGACAGAAGGAAACTTTTGGAGATGATGGATGTGTTTATTACCTTGATTATGGTGATGGAATCATGGGTAGATTCATGCCTGCATCCAAACTCATCAAATTATATGCATTAAATGTGTGCAAGTTTTTGTATATCCGTTATACCTCGATGAAACTGTTAAAAAAATTTAACCTTTATTCCTTTTTCTTTTCAACAAGCAGGCACTATTTTGATAATAAAACAAAGTATTTAGTTTATAGAACAAAAAAAAAAGGGAGAGAGCTTCCATTTGTCGAACCACCTGTGGTCAGTCCCTCACCCCCAAGTGGATAGAGATCACCTTAGATATCAACATTGGTATTGTATGTTAGAACATAGCCCAAATTGCTTTGAAAATGTGCTTAAGAGAGACTTAGAAAAGGAGGTAAAGACACCTAAAAATGGGTTGATTTAAAATCGTGTCCTGGTTAAGATTTGGGGTTGATGTGTGTTCTGAAACGATGTGGTTGGCTGTTGGCAATTTCTGAAAATGATAAAGCTAACTGTTAACTGTAATGGTTTGGCCACACAGGAGAACAAAATTCCCCTGATGCTGCAGACACTTGTCATTCATCGGAGGTACTGCAAAATCATGATCCTTATCCTTCCAGCTGCGCGTGTCTGTCAGGGACTGTGGGCTGCTAAAAGTTGTATACTATTATTTTTTTATTCATCTCTGGGTCATTTCATCTTCCTGTGCAAGCCACATGAATGGCTGTGTATGAAAATTGTATTTTGTGCTGAATTTCCCACTGTGAAAGATGTTTACTATATATTTATGAAAACACTGCAATAACAAAACCCTTTATATAGCCTTTCAATTTGCTGTAAGGGCAGATAAAATATTTTTATCTCGAACTGAACTTCATACCTTGGGAGATTCAGCAGGCCCGACTCGGAATAATAAAACACTTCAGAGAAAGGCAGGCGCTGTTCAGATTGCTTCAGAAACCTGTGTACTTCACTCAGCAGACCTCAATTCCTTTAAACACACCAACTGAATATATAAAACCTAGAAGGAATCGGTATAATTTATGCATCATTAGACAATATTTTTTAAATTTGTTAAATACTTTTGTGATTTGTCTACAGAGATTCAGGGTGATTCTTAAAAAGTGGTGTTAACTTAATGCCAGAAAATACAGGAAGGAGGCTGGTTGTCCCCTAAGTGGATTAACAACACTCATTCTTCACCTTCATTTAGGCTTTGGCAGTGTTTTTAATTGAAACTTTTGTCAAGAAAATTGTAGATTCACCTGACGTCATAAGATATAATACAGACAGATCTCTTATACACTTTACCTAGTTTCCCCCGAGAGTATTATTTCTCAAAACCATAGAATCACATTACATCCAAGATTTTGGCGTTGCTGCCATCCACTGATCTTATTCAGATCCCCCCAGATATATTTGCACTCATTTGTGTGTGTGTATTTAGTTCTATACAACTTTATCACATGTGTGGGCTGATGAATCCACCATCACAGATAAGACAGAGATCACTTCCATTATAAGGACCCCTAACCTCCGTCCCTAAACCCTGTCAACAACTAATCTGTCCTCACTTTCTAAAATTCTGTCATTCCGAAATGTTGGCAAATGGAATCACACAATATTTAACTTCTTGGGATAGGCTTATCTGCTCATCTTAATTTCTTAGAGTTCTATCTGAGTTATGGTTTGTATCAATCATTTGTTTTTTTTTTAATTATTGCTCAGTAGTATTCCATGGTATGCATGTGCCACAGCTCTTTAATCATTCACCTGTTGAAAGACATCTGGGATGTGTTTGGCTATTACAGACAAAGTCGCTATGAACATTTCTGTACAGGTTTTTGCGAGCACGAGTTTCATGTCTCTGGGATAAATGCCCAGGAGCAGGCTTTGGTGATTTTTGATTCATGAACATTATGGAAAACATTAATATGTTGCGCCCGTTGGAAGTCAATGCCAGTTGCACACAAACCAATAAAAGGAAAAACATAAAATCTTACCCACGTCTTAATGTTTATTTCTACATAAACACAGCACTAAATATAGAGAATAGCCAGCATTTATGTAGCATCCACCATATGCCAGTCTGTATTCTAAGCCTGTTGTGTATGCTAACTCATTTGTCCTCACAACAGCCTCATGATGTACACGCTCTTATTATCCCCACTTACAGATGAAGAATCAGGCACAGAATGCTTGAGTAACTTGCCAAGATGATACAACCAGTGCATTTAGGCAGTCTGTCTTGAGAAGCCATCATCTTAACCACTACTCCCATGATTTGAACCTCATTCACAGATCACAGGTATTGGTCATACCTCTGGGTCCGCTGAGATGGCCACTCTCATTTGTTTGGGTAAACATCTCTCAGGATGGCTCTGAAAAGAAAGAAGAACTGGAATTGGGTCTGTAGAACAATCAGCTGGCTGACTTCACTGCCCTTTAATTCAATTGCTCTGTCTTTAAGCTTACTTTATTTGACCATCTCAGCCAGATGGAGGCTTCTTCTGGCTTTTAGATCTCCCAAGAGGTAGATTTCACAACTCTCCCTTGGTTACACACTGCACTATTTCACAGGCAGTATGTTCTGCCTTTTGGCATGCCCCGAATCTGTCGTATGGCTAACTGAGCCCCTTGTCATTTGTCTACCTTCATTGAAGATGTGGAATTGATGGTGACCATGTCTATTCAACAACACAACACAAAGGTACCTATTTCTAACAGAATCTTGCATGGCTGCTTTACATTAATCATGGAGCTATTCGTTCCTCCAAAGGCATTTCATATTTCCACCAGGCTTATAAAGTATTTAATATTTTCATATGCTCCAGTGTAAAGCCATCTGTTGCAGTGACAGGACAAAATGTTGAAGACAAGAACAAGCGTATGTTTATGGAAAGATTCCATGAAATGTTAACAAGAAAGATATGTGCTACTCTAGGGTGTCTTGTAGAAAATGGCCAGGGGAATTTGGAAGGCACAGCCTCCAGCACTGGTGTTTATAAATTGGCGTTTATAAATTGCACATGTTCCTTTTTTTCTGTCTCATAAACTCGGACTAGATCAGCAATGTAAATGGTGGCAGAGATCTATTTGACAGGAAATAGTGGTATTATTTAATTTTTGGAACTTTATTTCATCTGTTCTTCCTGTGCTTCATTTGACTTTTTGCTATTCATTTGAACAAGTGGATTGGGAGTCTGCTGTGTGCTAGGCGTGCATGTCTCTGGAATAGCTAGATTGTGTTTCTAAACAGCTAGAGCTGTTCCTCAGTCCCTAACTTTTAATAGCCATGTTGCGGTCTTGCTAATATAGAAATGCTCAGATGGGAATCAATTTGACTGCCCACTTGGAACGTATCAGTTGAGGCGCAGTTACCTAAAACTGTTGCTACATCACATTGCCCCTTGCTGAACTGAGCTCAGAAAATCAAAGCGAATGCCTCCAAGTTAAAACTGCCTCCAGTTTTCCCCTGATGCTCTTGGGGAAAAAACATCACAGCTAAAATGCCCTGAGTATCTGACAAGCACTAGGGGAGACGCTGTACATTAACTGGCTTATTTAAGCCTCCCAAGCATCTTATGTGGCAGGGGTGGTCCTTGTCTTCATTGTACAGATGAACTAGAAGTGCTAGAAATGGTAAAGCAATTTAGCCAAGACTGCACAGCTCATGCCCGGTAGACCTTGGATCTGGCCACAGGCAGGCTAAGTCCATAAACAGCTGCTTAGCCACTGTGTTCTGTAACTGACACTAGGTAGACAGAAGCTTGTTCAGTGCTGTCTGATGGGGACTTCCCAAGGTGATGTTAGCTGGGACAGGCAGGTCAAAAGTAAGCAGATTTAAAATGTAACATCGAGCTTGATGTCCTCCACAGACTTGCCTTGAGTTCTCAGCTACCTCTTCACCCTGTAAATAAAGTTGTCAGTGACCTCTTGAAAGCCAAAGGGAGGCTTGTGGAAGAAGTTGACATTGAAGACAGAAGAGCAGCTCTTTCAACGCTACAGCAGAACAAGATCGTGTGGGGCAATCCCCAGAGGCCTCCTTTATAGCAATTTTTGAATTATGTCCTAACAGCAAGTGTGATAAAGCATCTTAAATCAATCACTTACTCCCAATCATAATAAATGGATTAATGGCGTATGTATGAACCTAGGTCTTGACTGTACCCATGTCAAAAGATGGCAAATTCTGGGTAGCTATACTGAAGTTGATAAAATTAATGAAATAGCACAATTTAGGGAAATTTATAAGCAGAAACATGTTCAATAAGAGCAAAATATCATCAGGTCAAGGTAAGAGGAAGAAACAAGGAGGAAATCTGAGAGGAAAGAAAGGCAAGGTAGCTTGTAAGCAACATTATTTATTTCAGTCAACCTCAGAAGGACATCAAGATTTGTTCTATAATCGGGCTGTTTTAGACCCATAGGTTTTGCCTGCAGGTGTTCATCTCAACAATTAGATTGTAATGATAGGTTATAAACTTCATGAAAACAGAAAACAGGTGAACAATATATAATTAATTCCTAGCACAATGCCTGGCCCATATTAAGACCTCAGGAAATGTTTTCAAAGAATGTATGATCATATTGGATTGTGCCAGAATATTTATTATATATTAAATCCTGGTAAACTCAAGTAACAATTGCATCTATAATAATTAGGTAACATTTTCGGAATCCTGTGAGGAAAGACTGTATTATTTCTACCTGCTAGTTCCCTTTCTCCTGAAGCCGAGATATGTGGGTAATTATTTTCTGAATTATGATCAGGACAATATGCATAGTAAAAGCAGTGACACCATTTATATCTGATCTCCCAAGTAAAATATTGATACAACCTTATTTAGGGTATACGGCAAGCAGTAACGTTCTAGCGCCTTCTCCCCCAGCACACCCTATTGGCAAAGAGCGACTTATGGTTAATGCAACAGTGAAAATAAATTATTACCATTCTCTGATTGTGTGACAGGTTAGTAATTAACTTATGTCACTAGCTGGCCTCCCACAACTGTGTTTATTCAGCTTCATGGAGCACTTTTCAGGGAAAAAGGAAAGATCAGCAAGGCATTCTTTGTTTACTGTAGATGCTAGATGGTGGTGGAATGTATCTTTTCCTAT
Source organism: Lynx canadensis (assembly GCF_007474595.2). Lineage (NCBI taxonomy): Eukaryota > Metazoa > Chordata > Mammalia > Carnivora > Felidae > Lynx > Lynx canadensis. The sequence goes on from NC_044318.1 coordinate 5,689,462, forward strand.
TGACTAGGAAATAAGTTGGCTGTTAGGACGTGATTTTCCATTCTTCCAAATGATATGGTGATACAGGGAACTTGAAAGCTACCCGGGAATTAGAAAAGAATAAAGAAATTGCCCTTTATGCACTAATCGAGCCATTGTGCCTGTTTTCTTTGGGGTGTTTTCTACTGTAGGCTCGGCAAAGAGCTATGTGTAAAAAAAAGGTATGAAAAATATTTAATTAAAAGGAAAAAATATGGTTTTTTTCCCCATTGTAGGTTAAGTGCCTATCACACAGCCTAGGGACAATGGTATTAGATTTGTAATAAGTACAAGTAAAGCTTTTCATTTTGATTGGATTGGGTGTATTTTTCATCAGCATCTCCCGTGTGAGCCATGATTCCAAGACAGAGTCTTGTAATCTTCTGCAGTGGGAATGATTCAGCTTAAAAATCAATAGGGCATGAGGTATTTCAAGTTCTCATTATTGTAATGTGTCAACATCACTTCAGTGACCCCAGAGTCCTATGTTGGCTGGTTTTTCCCCTGATTTATTGTGCAATCTCACAGGGCAAACTATAATTTCAATTGGAATCAGAAAGTCTCCATTTATGGTTTGTGCCCCAGTCTCCAGTCATTAGGGCATTCGCAGGGAATCAATACCTCCTCTTGTTGCTAACAACTGAATGAAGTTGTCACCTGCTTAGATTACAAAAGAGACGGGTAAAAAGATGCGGTAAGGGTGAGTACATTGGACAAGCTCTGTTTTGAGGAGGGGTTTCTTTGATGTTCACCTTCTGCCACTGGGAGGGGTGTCTGCCTTTCTCAGGATGTTGGTTATAGAACCCCACCACCACTGAATTAGCACAATATTTCATTTTCTTTCTCTCTCTCTCTCTTTCTTTTCTTCCTTTCTGTCTTTGTGTGTGTGTGTGTGTGTGTGTGTGTGTGTGTGTGTGTGTGAATTGTTGGTGGATGATGTAATTCTCCTTGGTTAAAACAAAGTAAGAGAGCCTTTCTTGAAAGTCTGAGTTCTTGCACATTTTCTAGAACCTGTTGAGTCATGCCATCTTTTCTTAAATACCCAATCACTATGCTGACCCTGTAAAGACAGGATCTAGCATCCTTCCCCTAATTGGCAAAATCCATAGGAACTTAATGAAGCTTCCAGTAAGAAGAAGACCATCTGGTTTCAACATGCCATTCATCATTGTGTACACATTCTATTCTGCTGCACCCATGCACACACTTTCTTTCTCTGAGATTCTTCACTAGAGGGTATTCAGTGAATGTTTATATGCTCTTGTCAAGTCCCCAGTAGCACCAGTAGTGAGTCTAAATTTCATATCTAATACCCAGTGTTTAGCAATGGGTAAGAATGTCTGACAGTCTCATCAGAAATATAAGTAAGTACTGACCGTGTGTATTCCATGTGCTTGTGAATACATTAGAGAGTCCTTCCCTCAAGAAGACCAGTCATGGGGAAGAACCAAGGTAAGAGGCAGTGGCAGTGTGGGGAATGTAAGGTCAGGGATGTGGAGACACAGAGAGGAAGCACTGAACACATGAGTATAACGGTCTTGGAAGATGTCAAGGCTGACATCAATATTTGGTAACATCTTCACCACCTGCAATGATGATATCATTCTCCTTCCCTCCAAAGATTATAACACCAAACTTTGATATGTGGGCAGCAGATAAATCACCATGTTTTAAAGTTGCCTCTTTTTAGTAAGATCATGCTCTTTTATCTTAGCACTTGGGAAATGGTTGTATTCACTCCGGGGTCTCCTGTATCTTGTTCAGTTTGGGGTTCGTGGAGCTGCTCCAACAATGTCCCCATCTTTTCTTTCTACCCTTCCTGGTAGACTCCTTTCCTCAGAGAGTGGCTTCAGCATGTTGGGATGCCAAAGGGGGCCAGTAGTGGCCCTTGCCCTTACTCTCTAATCTTTAGCCTGACCCTATACCTTCAATTTGAAGGTTTACAGAACATTTTGATGTGTCTTTTTTGCAAATTGCCAGTTAGAAGTTCTTATACATGAGAGTCCCATCTATCAAAGTTTCTGGTTTTATTCTAAGACATACATTCATTTCAAACACATTTTTAGGGTACTATACTGGTGCCAAAATACCCCATTTTCATATTCTAAGCTGCTAAAAAAGAGTGATTCTTTCCATAGACTCTTGTTGGTAATAGGAATACTTATTTTTTCTTGATTTTCATAACCCTTTTATGACTTTCCTTCTTTTCTGGATTCATTGATTCATTAAATACTTGATAGAGCTTTTTGTAGCGTAAAGAGGTGGTGGTCAACAAGATAGACAAGCTTCTGGGGGCACCAGGGTGGCTCAGTCAGTTAAGCATCTGACTCTTGATTTCAGCTCAGACCATGATCTCATGGTTCAGTTCGTGAGTTTGAGCCCTGCTTCGGGCTCTGTGCTGGCAGCAGGAGACTTCTTGGGATTCTCTGTCCCTCTCTCTCTCTCTGTACCTCCCCTGCTTGCACTCTCTCTGTCTCTCTCAAAATAAATAAATAAACATAATAATAATTTTAAAAAGATACACAATATTCCTGCTCTTGCCAAGTTTACATTCTAGCTGAGGTAAGTTGGAATTTGGACTTCGATGGCCTGCTTGAGGGCTCCTAGGGGTGAAACCCTGGTTTCCTAGTTCCCTAGAGAGTGGATTGAGCTATTCCTTTCTGACCAGAGTATTACCTAACTGGAGTTTTAACATGACCTTGACTGTCCTTCACACATTGGCTCCAGACAGTGGAAGGATACAGAAAGGTAATATAACTCCAAAGATGTTTCTAACCCATGGGAAGCTGTGCAGATCCATCTCTGGGAATGCTTATTAACCATGATAGTTGAGGTCCCAGAGAAAGTTGACATCATGGTCCCCTTGCCATGTCTCCTTTAAGGCCTAAAATCTTAACCCTGTGAAGTTCTGGAAGCCTAATAAGAAGCTCTCCAAAACAGTGATATAATTAGAAGCTCAGGTCTTGACTTCACCACTAAGGACCTTGACAAGTGAGTGCCTCAATGGTCCATCTGTATTTGTTTCCTTTTCAGGCATGGACCAAGGACTCTTCTTTCTTGGTATTTTGTTCTATCCTTGCTTGTTCTAAATTGAATCCAAATACTAATTGGGCTTTTTGTTATTTGATAGCAATCCCATGTTACAACTTGTACACAGTACAGGTATTCCTCAGCTTATGGTGGGGCAGTGTCCCTATAAACCAATCATAAGTTGAAAATACATTGTGGGTTGAAAATGCATATAACACACTAAACCTACCAAACATGATAGCTTAGCTTCGTTTGCCTTAAACATATGCACAACATTTATGCTAGTCTACAGTTGGGCAAAATCATCTCATGTAAAGCCTCTTTTATTTATTTATTTATTTTTATTTTTTTATTTAAAAAAATTTTTTTAACGTTTATTTATTTTTGAGACAGAGACAGAGCATGAATGGGGGAGGGTCAGAGAGAGGGGGAAACACAGAATCAGAAGCAGGCTCCAGACTCCGAGCTGTCAGCACAGAGCCCAACGCGGGGCTCGAACTCACGGACCGCAAGATCATGACCTGAGCTGAAGCTGGCCGCTCAACCGACGGAGCCACCCAGGCGCCCCGTAAAGCCTCTTTTAAAATAAGGTGTTCATTGGGGCGCTTGGGTGGCTCCGTCGGTTAGGCGTCCGACTTCGGCTCAGGTCATGATCTCATGGTCCGTGAGTTCGAGCCCCGTGTCGGGCTCTGTGCCGACAGCTCAGAGCCTGGAGCCTGCTTCAGATTCTGTGTCTCCCTGTCTCTCTGACCCTCCCCCGTTCATGCTCTGTCTCTCTCTGTCTCAAAAATAAACATTAAAAAAAAATTTTAAATAAGGTGTTCAATAGCTCATGTAATGTATTGCATATTGTACTGAAAGTGAAAAGCAGAATGGCTGTCTAGGGATAGAATGGTTGTAAGTGTGTTGGTTGTTTTCCCTCATGACCTTGTGGCTGACTGGGAACTTTGGCTCCTGGCACTGCCAGCATCTGAGAGAGTATCATAGGGCATATTGTTAGTGCAGGAAAAGATCTAAATTCAGAATTCAAAATATGGTTTCTACTGAATGCGTAGCACTTTCACACCATCTTCAAGTTGAAAAACTGTAAGTGGAACCATCCCCAATCAGGGACTGTCTGCAATATTATGTAGCCACATAAAGGATGAGGGAAGTCTAAATGTGATACTATGGACAGATGATAAGTATCAACTCAGCTTAGATATTAATATAGGGATGGATGTAAATAAGTCAAAAAAGGAAGGTAATATATGTAGTATGGTTATATTTGTGTATGAAGACTTACACGTACGGATGCCTGGGTATGTTCTGGAAAGACAGACAAGGAACTGGAAATAATGAGTGTTTGAGAGAAGGGGGATACCACTCCAGAGTAAGAAGAGATTCATGATTCATCATATGTCATTTTGTACTCACTGAATTTTTTGCCATGTGTGTGCATTAATTTTCCAATAAAATAACTATTAAAAATTAATATTAAGCACCCCCTAAATCTCTATTTAGGAACAGCCTTTCTTCATCTCTTCCATTTCTCTAGAATTAATTTTATAGAAAATATTGCAGAAGCCCAGGGATTCATAACACTTACAATTTTGTAATGGTTAGCTTTTGCTATGTAACAAACAATTCAAATATTTTTCATGACTTGAAACAAAAATCATTTAGTAGCTCATATTTCTCTCTGACAGCAGTATGGACTGGGTTCAAGTGAGCATTTTTTCTGCTGGTTTCACCTGGGCTAACTCATACCACTGTGGCTAGATTGTCTAGAATGGTTTTACTCACATGGCTAATGATTTTCTGGAATGCTTCAGTTTTCCTCTGTGTGGATTCCTTAGCAGGCTAGCTCAGGTTTGGTCAGCAGGCTATCTTGGGTCTCAGAGTTCCAAGTGCAGTGACAGGACAATATCTAACTTGCAAGGATTTTTTTTTTAGAGACAAGCTTTTATTTATTTTTTATTTTTTATTTTTTTATTTTTATTTTTATATATTTTATTTTTTTTCAATATATGAAATTTATTGTCAAATTGGTTTCCATACAGACTTGCAAGGATTTTCTAGCCTTTGCTTATATTCCATTGCTAATACGTGGTTGGCCAAAGCAAGTTATACAGCCAAGCCCAGAATCAAGGAATAGAGTGATAGATAGCAATGGAAGAAGCAGCAAACTCACCTTGAAAAGGTATCTGCAAACCGGGATGGGATATGTTTGTGGCCATTATTGACAACCTACCCCAGTCCTCTTCGAGGCAAATAATACACTGAAAGAAAGGAAACCCTATAAGAAGGACTGTCCTTAGGCTAGCTCTTCCTCCTAAAATTACACTTGACATGCCCAAGACTAGTCTCTCCCTTCTTAAGAACAGCTTTCAATGTGCATATACTTATGCATCCATCCTCCTTGTCTTTCCAAGTTTAAGCACTCTTGCAAATATATTTTTTTCTTCCTTCAGTGACATGTCAACCCAGAAGTAAGGGAGTCCTATGCCCATAGTGACACAGGACATCACTAAGATAAGGGCTCAGATATTTTCAAAAAGTTCTGCACACGTGCATGGTAGAGCCAACATCACTAGTGCTCTGAGAAGTATGTCTGATTCTGAGCATCCTCATAGCTCTCCTGCTGAGAACCTGTTAGCTTTGGATCAAGTACACTGCTGCCTCCAGCTTCAACTTCACATTCCTGTGTCCTTATATGTCAACTGATTTATTTCAGAAACCAATTTGGGAAGCTAATATGTTTGTTTTTCTGATTCTGCTGGCACTGGTTTACGCTTCCATTGGCATATGGATGCGCAGACTATGGAAGTAGTGAGAGAGTGAGGAATTCTATGTGGTACCTTTTTAATGAGAAACTAGATGGCACTCAAAAATGCAGAGGGCTCAGACTAACTGGTGGGTAGAGCTAAGCCTGAGTTCTGCCCATCTACTTTTTAAATACACTGAGTTTTATTTGCTGCTTTAGACTGGTAGATAGATGGGCAACTTATGAGCAGTTACAGGATGAGTTCTCCCATTGCCATACTGGTTTTCTGAAAACTCAATGTAGGTGCATTTACTTGCATACTTGCAAACCTTATTCTACAAAAGCAGAATAAAGTGTGACAAATTGACACTTCTTTTTGAAAAACAAAGTCCACTCAAATTGTTTTTCTCTTTGCCAGACTTGGAGATTCTGCCCTAGTTATGCAGCTTCTTGCTCAGTGGATGGATTTGAAGTATTCCTTTAAGCTGTTGATTGTCAATCACTTTTATATAGTTGTCACTTTCAGTATGTCACAGTCAATAGCAGAAATGTAAAGCTTGTAGGCACTCATTCTCACTCTGACATTCATAACTCAATTGAGCTTTGTTTATAAAAAAAAAAGAATCTAAAAATACACAAATTAATGATTAGTAAAAATGGGTTTCTGGAAGGATCTTTTATTTAACAATGTTATCCCAGTTAACTTTTGAGTAGAAAAGCGTATTAGGTATTCTTTAGTGCAGTTTCTAGACAGTGCTTGCTCTACACTTGCTCAGTGTCTACCACAGCTAGGCAGAGATGATGGTGTACTGGTGTAAGTTTGGAAAGAGGAGCAAGAGCAAGAGAGGATAATGCAGACCAAACAAGGCATTGGCTCAGCACTCAAGAATGCTACCCACTTAAATTGACAGAACACCCTTTCATAAAACATTCAGTGGAAAAAGTGAAGTACTCTTTGGTACAGACTAAAAATTCAACAATAGTTTAGTAAAGGGAAAAAGGGAAAAAGCACATACACAAGAATCATACAAAAGCATTTCCTGGAGACATTGGTTCTGGTAACCCATTTATTTCACATACATCAAGGTCCTACTAAGTACTGGGGCACAGTGTTGGTGCCAGTGTTAAATGATGGACAAAAAGTGACAGTGAACCCAGGACCTAGCAGAACACAGTTGAGTGGGATTAGGAATGGACACTGGATGGGGGAAAGTCAAATCATCACAACAAAAAACTATAATTATCACTGAGATAAGTGGTCTCATAACAATTATAACATACTCAGCTGTGCTGAACTGTATGCCCCTAAATGGTTAAGCTGGTACTTTCATATGTTTGTTTACCACAATGAAAAAATTTCAAAAAAGAAACCCATAAATCAATTCAGTTAATCCCCTACTTAAAATTCTCCAATGGTGCCCCATTATGCTTTGAGGGAAAAAAAGAATGACTGCATTCCGTAAGGTCCCATGACATCTGGTCTCTGCCTTCCTCACATACCTCATTTCTTCATACTTTGTGTCTTTTATACTCTGCTCCAGCCTTTGTCTCTCTTGTTTATCTTAAAACATGCCAAGGTCATTATCAACCTTTGCATTTGCACTTCCTGCAAACCAAAACACTCTTCCCCTAATTCTTTGCCATACTTTAGGCAAATCAAGAAGACATTTGTAAGAAGAAGAAAGATGCTTGCCATTGTTGTCATTAATGTTACTGATTTTATATGCCTCAGGTCTCAATCCTGGTTTTTCATTATTGAATTAATGTAGAGTTTCCATTTTACAAGATTTTTATTGTTATGGTACTCAAGATCACTTTTCAAAATGACCCCATCCTTTTGGATGACCCCATCCTTTTGGATGAAATTTAAAAATCTACAACTGACCTTGAGAAAGGCCTGATTTTGTTTTGAAGAAGTAACATATAATTTAATTTCTTTTGTTATAAGTTTTCCAAGTACACAGACAGGATCTTCCAATAAAATCATATGGTCTAATAAAGGCTTTCTTCAGGGTTGGCCAACAGATTTAAATTTCAGGAGGAGCCAGATTAGAGGCAATGTAAAATGAATTATACCTCTGAAAATGAGGGGGAAATAGGAATACTGGGATTCTTACTCAAAGGAAGGTGTGAAGATAGCCAGCCCCTGACAATTGGCCACATACAATTCAGGGCATGGGTGTTCTTGTGTTTGAGGCAACTACATAGTTGTGGATGTCTTATGGAATCTCATGGTTACTGGAAGATTCTGACTAACTTCCTATTTCCTAAGCTCTTTGGCAAGAGTCAATAGAGAAGGGAAAGGGTAGAAATATATGTATTCTCTCTTTCTCATTTTAACGATTTATTTTTATTAGCTCCTTTGTCTCATATGGCTGGCATTGAACAACTATAACAGAACCATTATTGGATTCTGCGAGCGTATCTGAAAGCTGGCTTTTCAGTAACTTCAAGTTGAAGTGTTTTTGAGATTTGAACTGCTTTTGCTTTTGTTCATGGAAGGTCACATGCAGTACCATAGAAGCCAATTCCCAAGGTCTGCTCCTGTTCTTGACAACACGCAGAGTCCCTGACCTGGCTAAGCCCCCTTACTAAGAAACATGTGCGTTTGGTCACAGGGGGTACCAGGTGAGGGACAGCATGAACAGATGACAACACATTATTATCATTCATTTGTTCATGACTCCCTAAGAAACTGTAGTCTATTGGATTCTATTTGATGGAGAAGTCAGTAGGATGAAAGTATGTATATTCCTCTGGAGGCTCAGTCCCAAATGAATTTTAATGATCCAATCCCTTCCACAAACACAGTTGGATACTCTGTAGGGCAATAAAGTTTAAAGGTTGGAGAAAGTCCAAATCTGGGCACAGAGAAATCTCTGCTTCATTGTCCCAGTCTATTATGAAAAGAAAAACAATTCATTGCCAGTACCTAGAAGGGCTGCTGAAGGTTTATGTCATTTGTAAGTAGTGCTGCACCCTTGGAAAGCTTTGGGTGTGTGAAAAAATGAAAAAAAAAAATCAAGGCATGCCCTCTTTAATGCTCAGTGGTGCTGACTGATAACAATTTCAGGCATAAAAGGTAGGGAGTGGATCTGAGCCTTGGTGTGTGCTTCTTTTCTCTCTCAGTATAACGTCAAGTGCTATACAATAACCTGCAAAGTGATGAAGATTGAGGGATATATTTTTGAAAGCACTATCTAGGTATCATTGAGGTATAGTGGATCAGAATGGTTTTGCACCCAACAGCAGACAGTGGAGAAGTCTCAGCACTCCTGCTGCTGTTACAATGGATTGGTGAAAAAACCATTTCCATTGGTGGAAAGATGAAGGAAAAGTGTGATATTGGGGGCTGTTGGTGCCAGGATACAGAGGGGTTCACAAGAAGGAGAGAGGGGTAGGCCAGTATACTTGATTCTGCTTTGGCTTACCACCTGCAAGTTTCTTAAAGTTTACCTTGTGCTTTTCTCAGTGTCTGTCACGTGGCTGAAATTCTTCCCTATTGGTAGATGGAGAACATCATATGCAAAACAAAGACCTGGAAATTTTCCTGCTGTCTTTCTAGGTGCTGAACTGACATGGGGGAATTTTAAAACACGTGCTCTTGGAATCAAAATTAGTTTTTGTGCCTGCAGAGGCAAGGAGCCCATGGAAACTACCAACTGGCATTGCTAAGAATAATTATTGTCATATTGAATCCATTGTGAATAGTCCTCATAGATAATTGTCCTGGTTAGAACATGCTCTAACGAGGGAATTTTAATATTTACTAACTCCCTGGTGAAGAAAGACATTCTTTGCTTTATTAAAGGTGGTGGTGTTGGTAATTTGCAGGTGGAATGCATTAGTGATATGCATTGTAGGACATTCTGACAGTACAGAATTTTTTTTTAATAAGCTCTTGTCCAGAAGAGATTATTTAAATTCCACCAGTGGCTTTTCTCTTCATGGAAGTGTTTGGACTTGAAGTCAGAGCTTTCTTCTATGAAAATGCCTTAATTCTACAGGAAACCAGGGAGTCTGCTGGACTTTCTTTCTACAGAATAGTCTGTATCACAAAGTCAACGGGATTATGTCACTATTTCACAGTGACCAAGTCTTATCCAAAAACTTCTCATGACTAGAATAAGAGAACAGGAGTGCTCACCTGTGAATTTATTCAACACACACAAATGTTAACACAGAAAGGAAGAAGGGAAAGAAGGAAGGAACTTCCCTCACAGGCACTCAAAGTTTAAACCTTAGATAGGGTTGGGAATACATTGCATTCAAGCCCTGAACATGTTTTTCTTTTTCGTCGTCTTCTTTTTTTTTTTTTTTAAGATTTTATTTTAAGTAATCTCTACACCCAGTATGGGGCTCAAACATAACACCCCGAGATCAAGAGTCACATGTTCTACCAGCTAAGCCAGCCAGATGCCCCTGGATGTGTTTTTCTTTAGAGGTCAGTTATTGAAAGCTAGGCAGGCACGGGAAGTTTTTAGAGTCTATAGCCAAAGCCTAAGGTAGGAGTCCTTTGGACCAAGCTGGATGTTTTGTAGTTGAGATGAGAGGCTCTGTTTTAGCTTTCTGTCCTTAATGAATACCCATGATTCATCCTGGGAGATGGATTCCACCCATTTCCAGAACCATTCTGAGAAGATGGGGATATTTGTGAGATTTCTCCTCCCTTGTCCACTGCCCATGAGCTACAAAGACCCTCACTGTCTTGGATTTTCTTTATCTTGACCTTGATAGGGGATATTTGGGCTGGGGAGAATGTTAACTCTGAGCTGGCCTTGCATGTTGTCTAGACTTCTGTCTTCTGCCATTCAGGTGAAGGCTTCTGGATTTGGTTTTGATATGGAGGGGAGGATCAGACGGTTATTGCAGTGAGTCCATTCTTCTCATCCATGTCCCCTTCCCACTCTGATAATCCACATGTCAGTAAAGCGCAGTGCTGAAGAATTTGAGCCAGGTAATTCTAGCCCAGCTTCAGGTCCTAGCTCTGCAGTCCATTCACAGCTGTGAAACCTTGGGTACACACATGGCCAACCTCAGTGAGCCTCAGGGACCTCACCTATAAATCAGGTCTTATTTTGGTTGGGGGAGGGTTTAGGTAAAATTAGATGAGTTTCTGAATGTAAGACAGTTAATACATTGTGGTTGCCACATGCAAATGCTCAGCTTCTCCTTTGGTTGCGGGGTTTATGCCTACATAAACCCCTCATGGCCTCATGTCCATACAATACACTTACACTTTTCAGGGGAAGAGAGAACATATTTGTCTCATCACCCTGGGTGAAAGTTTTAAGACCATAACTATACGATTTTTATTTTCATGGACAGAAGAAAACCAGTCACTGAGAGCAAAAGGATGAAATGGTCTCATTGATTTATCTGGGGTACATGATCCAATGCTAGCACTTGAGGGAAGGTCAACCTGAAACAGACCCCAGGATGGAAAATGGGTTGTTAGCAAATTTGGAAAAGGGGAAAGTCGAGGCGGAGGAGACTCAGTGCGCATACCTGGTGTGTTTTTGCAAACTTCCCAACATGCTCACCTTGGACGGATAGTTCGGATTGCTGGGCAGGAGACTTTTCTTCTTATGGGGAATTAACCCCTCAAGACAGAGGCTATATTGCTCTGTAAGCCCACAGTCACTGATCTTCTAGAATGAGCCTCACAAAAATTATGTGAACCCAGAAATAATCAACCCCCAATGCCTTGTGCTCATTTTGATTGTGAGCTACTCACTTCACCAAAGCCACACCCTTCATCCTTTGGGAATGCTGTTTGCTTAAGATACTTGGAAAGGTGTTCATGACACACATGTTTACAGCCTGTTTCTGCCTCATCTTACCATATTCGTCTGAGTTTGGCCTCCTGAGAGCCTCCATGGTTCAGCATGGAGGCTTAGTAGCTTCCTTTCTTCAGTGGGTGGAAAGACCACCAGTTCTCCTTCCTTTCTGGCTTATATTCATCCCACACTTCTTCAAGCAGCAGGCTTCATCCCCTAATGAGACCATATTTAGCTCTACTAAATAATTTTCCATTTAAAAGTATCCTTCTAGTTCACAGTCTTTTATTTGTCCCAGTGATGTTCACAAATGTGCTTCTGCAGCAGTGAGTGTAGGCACACGTGCATGGGGGCACTCTCCACATATTCCTCCTTGTGCCCCACCATCCTTTGTCTGAGTCTTTTCCATCTCTAGTTTGGTACCATGAACAGTTCAGCCTCTCTTGAAGTGTTGCTCAAGACTCTCCCCTCCTCCGTAGTCTGTAGACTCTGCAACTGGTAACAACAACAACAGTAATAAGTATGATTATAATAGGGAGGAAGAGGAGGAGGAGGAAAAGGAGAACAGGAGAAGATAATGAGGAGGAGGGGGAGAAGAGGAGAAGAACAACAACAACAACAAGAACAGCAATAAAGTAGTAGTAGGAGTAACAGGAGAACCAGTTTGGCACAGGCATCAATAATTTATGAAGGAAGGAAGGAAGGAAGGAAGGAAGGAAGGAAGGGGGAGGAAAGGGAAGGAGGAAGGAAGGAAGGAAGGAAGGAAGGAAGGAAGGAAGGAAGGAAGGAAAAGAGAAAGGGAGGGAGGGAAACAGAGAAGGTAGAAGGGAAGAAGAGAAGGAGGGGAGTAAGGAAGAAGTGAACACGTATTAATGGTTTGCTATGTGATTGCCACCGTGGCTTAAACTCTACATTGCTTTTCTCCTGTCATCCTCACCAGGACTTTATGAGAGCAATTATTTCATTATCCTCCTTTCACAGACAAGGATGCAGAGGCACCGAGAGCCTAATTCTCTCCTCCCCTCCCCGCCCAGACCAATCCTTTCATACTCAGTTGCCAGGAACAGTGTTGATGTTACTTTCCTCCTTGAACAACATTCAGAAATTCCCAGGGTGCCTGGATCGCTTAGTTGGCTAGGTGTCTGACTTCAGCCCAGGTCATGATCTCATGGTTCATGGGTTTGAATCCCATGTTGGTCTTTGTGCTGGCAGCTTGGAGCCTGCTTGTGATTCTCTCTCTCTCTCTCTCTCTCTCTCTCTCTCTCTCTCTGCCTGCCCCTCCCTCATTCGTGCCTTCTCTCTCTCTCTCTCTCTCTCTCTCTCTCTCTCTCTCTCTCAAAATAAATAAATAAACTTAAAGCAAAAAGAAGTCCCACTGAGTACAAGGTCAAAACCAAATCACACGCCCTTGCCTTCTGGTCCTGGGCCTTCTTTCTTGGAATCAGAGACTTAGACTGATAGGTTATTGACCTCCTTCCACTTGTACCCAAGTGGCCATCCACACTATTCCCAAGTCACTTCTTGAGATCAGCTGCATATGAACTTCAGCTTAGATAGGGTAATTTTCTCTCAACAGAACCATTTTACTCATCAGAATCTGTCCATTTGCTCCAGGCCAATAGAACTAAGTTCAAATTATCTCACCTGCTTGCCACCTTTAATGCCATTTTTGAAAACCCTCCCCCCCTCCCACTTCATCCTACTCCATGCCTCCAGATTGTGGAACGAGCCTTAGTCTTAAACATACTCATATCTACTGTTTTCTTTGTCTGGAATACCTCTTCCACCTGCCTGAAGCCCCTTACCCATCCTGATCTCCACCTGGGAAAATTCTGCTCTGTCATTTCATACCTAGTTCAGATGCCAGCTTTGCAAAATGCCCCTTGGTTCTCCCAAATAAAATGAGTTCATGGTATCAGTACTGTTTCCATATATGTCTAAAGAACCACTTGAATTTTGTATTTAAACTTCCTGGCTTCAGGGGTGACTGAGTGGCTCAGTTGGTTAAGTGTTCAACTTCAGCTCAGGTTATGATCTCGCGGTCTTTGAGTTTGACCTATGCATCGGGCTCTGTGCTGATAGCTTGGAGCCTGGAGCCTGCTTTGGTCTCTCTCTCTCTCTCTCTCTCTCTCTCTCTCTCTCTCTCTCTGCCCCTCTCCGACTTGTGTACTGTCTCTCTCTGTCTCTTAAAAATACACAAACATTAAAAAAATGAAACTTCTTGGCTTCAGATTTCAGCTCTGCCTGGTACTAAATGTGTGATGTTAGATAAGCTACAGTACGGTAACCTGTGAAAGCCTCAGTGTCCTCACCTGTAGAATAGACATAAGCTTCACATCTACCTCTTCTAGCTGTGAGGACAGTAGAACTGTGAACATAAAGCATTTAACAATGCTCAGTATAAGATACCTGCTGCTTTGTTGTTATTATGATTATTTTATATGTATGTATTTTTTAAAAATGTCTTTAGTTTCCAAGCAAGAGCTCCTCGAACATGAGGCTTATTCATTTTTATAACCCTGGCACTTTGCACAGTGACTAGTTCATAAATAAAACCAACACTTCCATGGAATTTAAAAAGACACTTTTCACTGAAAAGGCACTGGAGGACAATCTGTTTATTGTAAGAATTTTGATAACTCACCACCAATCATTTGGAAGGAAAAGGAAAAATCTGCTCTATCTTCATCCCCTGGAATAGATAACTTACATAAGAAGTACATATATGGGGGTGCCTGGGTGGCTCAGTTGGTTAAGCATCTGACTCTTGATTTTGGCGCAGATCATGATCTCATGGTTTGTGGTTTCAAGCCCTGTGTCGGGCTCTGTGTTGACAGGGCAGATCCTGCTTGGGATTCTCTCTCTCTCTTTCTCTCTCTCTTTCTCTGTCCCTCCCCTGCTTATGTTTTCTCTCTCTTTCTCTCTCTCTCAGTAAATAACTTTAAGAGTAGTACATGAACTGATAATTACCCCCATGGCTAGTACAGACCTTTGCAGCAGCAGTAAACTGTCAAGCCATGGAGGATAGGTAACCAGCAGATTATTACAGGGAATGTATGTTTGGGAAAGAGCCCTAATCTTTACACATTGAGATCTTCTAAGAAAGACTGCCCTCTTTTCCCACAAAATATACTCTGGGGTCCTAAACAGGCTGGATCTGAAGCTGTGAAAATAATCTTCTGTTACAGATACTGACATTATAAATTTTCCTTTTAGCCTCTTTAAGCAGAGAAATAGAAACATGGCAGGGGGGTGTCCAAACTTGTGTTACAGGATAACTGGTTAGTTGTGGATCATTTGTTAGCAAGAAGCTTCCCAGCACAAGCTGGTTCCTATTTTAAGTCCTTGGCTAGTTTCTGATAAGCCACTTTATGGAAGGGCATGATGATATATGGCCTTCCCCAGCTCCACGGTGTGAGTTTTGACATCACCCACAATTCTGCATATTCACTTTGCTCCGATCCAGAAATAACTGTTCTCCCTTCACCTTTAGTATTCAAGGTTGTGTCCTGATCCCAATACATCTGTGTTTAGGGCAAAACTGGAGGGTCGTCAATTAATCTTATGCATGACAGTTAATTACTCCCCAAAGCCTCTTTTTCTCCTTCCCAGCTGGACAGAGAAGTGGAGAGTTCCCGGTTCTGATACCAGCATTTCCCATCTCCTGGTTGGCTTCTTTCTGGCAGCTTTCCTCTTCCCCCTCTATTGCTGAAGTAGGAGGGGATTTAGGGATTTGTATTCAAGGAGAATTTAGAAATGCTTTGTGTTTCAAAGAGTACTTTGCCTGGGCATTTAATACCTGTGACCCTAAAATCCCCCAGACAGAGCTATGCTGCTAAAATAAAATGGCCACTTTCTTGTTCTCCATTCTTGATTACAAAGCCTGTATTTGCCTATAATGGACTTGATTTTAAAATCATTCTTTGCAACTTTAGCCATATTCCTTTATGCCCAAGACCTTTTTTCAAGTAATAGAATTTTGGCCTTTTTCATTGGTCACTGCTTTATTTTCCAGTTTTTAAAAGTACCTGATGACCATGGATTGTATGAGAACTATGTCTCCTACAGGGTCTTGGACCCTAACATTGATGATGATGGTAATGATGATGATGATGGTCATTTTGCATTTAGGATAAATGAGACCCAGTGGGTTGTGATGATGTTCTTGCTGCCTCACTAACTTTGGTAAGTTCATATTTGTGTTTGTTGAACCAATTCAAGTTGTAGAATTTCTTATAGTCTCTTTTCTTCTGAATACTGCTGTTCCTTAAATGGTGAAAATACGGATTTGTCTATTAGGATCTGAGTAAATGAGATTGATAGCCTGCCATATGGTTGGTACTTGATAAGTGTCTTGATTAAATTGAGGATTGTCTGGTCCAAACACCATGCACAATTTAAAAAGGAAGTGGTAGTTAAGTAAGGTCTTTATCTGAATTAAGGAGAACAAAAAAAGCAAAAGAAAAATCATTGCAGAATAATGTATCTGGGGAATGGGAAAGCTGACAGATTCACTGTTCGATCTCAAGCCTTACAGAGGGGTATCAACTTGGGAGACTCTGGAAAAGAAAAAGAAAGCTAGTAATGGACCAGGTGATTACCTTGTTACTGAAATTGATTTGTTTCCATTTCATAGATGAGGACACTGAGGTTTTTATGCCATTTTCCCAGGGTGGCAGAGACCTGATCTAAATTCACAATCATTCTTCATCCACTACTTTGCTGCTTCTCAGAAATGTTAAAACATCCTGGGCCATTCATCAAGGAGATGGAATTCAGTCTACTACCATTGCCCCCAGCTATTGGGTCTCCTTGCGGTTGCCCTGGTTTTGTCTCAGACGTTGCCCAGAGCCCCTGTTTTTTGGAGCATATATATCCTATGTCTCCTATATGTAGATATTTATGTTTATATTTGTGCATGTGTGTGTGCACAATTTATGTAGTTTGTGGAAATAGTAAATGTTATGCCCCTGTCTTCCCGGAAGCCAGGAGAAGGGGGATGGCATTTGGCTAGAGCTCAACCACACACGGATTTTGTCAATGTATTACCGACAAGAGGGACAGGAAAATGAAGAGGAAACTCTTTTCTGTGGGCTCACAAGGGCCATAAGAAGAGAGACACTTTATTCTGTGTACTTTCTTCTTTCTCGGTGAGATGCTACCACACACTATATGCAGGTATAAAGTGGAAAACTTGATTTGCCAAACCAGCCAAACATTGCTGAAGTCAAGATGGGAAGGCACTGTCTGTGTAATTTGTCTCTAAAGTGGGATTGATCATGCCCTCCTGCCTGGTACACTAGGCTGAATGAAGATCGACAATGTCTGTGGGAGTTCTTTGTGCACTGGAAGGGACCAAATAAGGCAGGACTGGTGTTACTGTTGCATCACCTTGTCATTATTGTCGTCATCAACTTTCTTTGAGAGAGAATTCTGTACGTGGGGGTGCAGCCCAGTCATCCATACGATGCCCTCACCTCTTAAACGTCCAGAAAATACTCCTCTCTGGTGAAGATCCTGCAAGGACTACCAGTCACACACCACCCATTCTGTGCTTGGCTCTATATTAGCAGCTCTATATACCTTTCTCATTTAATCTCTACAGGGGCTTGTTATTACCATTTTGAAAAGTCTGAGGCATAGAAGGATTAAAGGATTTGCCGAAACTCAGGAAACTAACGTGTGCTTGAGCTGTGGATTTGAACCTATCCTTTTAACCACCCTGCTCTGAGGATTGAGGATATGCCTTGGATTAGTAGGGATGATAGTAAGCTGCTAGTCTTGCTTCCTTGGTGTTAGAGGAACACAGATAAACACTGAGAACCCACATGTGTGTTTGTGCACTTCGCTTGCTGTTCTATTACGCACCAAACCCCTTTTCTTCAGCGACCAGAGACCAGTCATGCTCAAAGATTTACCTCATCTCCAGGGTACTTAGGGCTTCTTTATGTCTGCCCATTGCAACTTGGAGTACATAAGCAATTTTCTTCTCTAAATTAAACGCTTCCCAAGTTGTGGTGGAGCATGCTCTTTAAAGTGATGGTTTTAAAGTGAATGTTGATCCCAGCATTTTGATATTATATTGTAGGCTGTTATCCTTCATCAGTAATTTACTGAGTACTTCCCCTTCAACAGGTGCTGGGGAGAGAGAGATGAGTAAAGACAAGCCTGTCATGGTACTTACATTCCAGTTGGCAGAAATAGGCTGTGGACGATGGAACAAGTAAATAAGTTGATTTTAAAAAGTAGTAAATACTAATGAAGGAACTCGACCCCTAGGGAAAGTCTTTGGGTTTATTTAAGAAGGACAGGAGGGCTTCTTTGACGTATAAAAGGTATGAAAGAGTCTGTACTTCAAAGAACCTGGAGATTGATACCCCAAAGTTAGGACTAAAGCAAGGTCCCCTCATCCAGAATGAGCTCAGGTGGGTTTGAGAGATAGGAAGGGAAGACAGTGTGTCTAGAGATGGAGTAAAAGGGGATAAGTAGCAAGGCGCTAGGCCCTAAAGAGCCTGTAGGTCAAGGCAGGGGCTTGCACCACATTCTAAATGAAGAGGGAAGGCATAGAAGGGTATTAAGCAGGGGAAGACATAATCTAATCTTCTTTGTCAAAATATCCCTTCTCATGGTTCACGCTTTCTTAGATGTTTTAAAGGAAGTCCGATTATTTAACCTCAGTTAAATATTAACCTCGTTATTAATATTAACCTACTTATTTAATCCGCATGCAAGTTATGGTTTCTGAATAGGAGATATTTAACTTTATAAGCTGATACGGTTTGAAGTGTTGGGGTTCAGAGCTGAGAGCCAAGAACGAATTCTTGAGATGTCTTCAGTACAAAAGCACGGGGGCAGGACTGGTGGGCAGAAGGAGCTGCCCTGGGCTTGTGAGGAGGGACTGATCATATGCCTTAAAGTTGAGAGGATGTTAGGGATACCGTAAGTCTCTAAGGTATTTTGGAAGCAAGGGTTCCAGGAACTTGAGGGGCTAGCTGCTGTTAGGAAAAGGTCATTTATAAAAATAAATAAATACATAAAATAAAAATAAGAACAATTTTAAGAATTAGAAAAAAAAGGAAAAGGTCATTTATTACTGTTTAGTAAAAACTCAGTCATGAGACCCTTCAGATGTATATTAGTTTGAAGGATGGTTGCCAACCTATATCCTGGGGGTGGGGATGTAGAAATAAAAGAAGTTTCTACAAGGAATTAAAAAAAATTTTTTTAAGTTGATTTATTTATTTTTGAAAGACCGGTGTGAAGAGAGAGGGAGTGAGAGAATCCCAGCGCAGACCCCAACACGGGGCTCTATCCCACCACCGTTAGATCATGACCTGAGCTGAAATCAGGAGTCAGAGGCTTAACTGACTGAGCCACCAGGTGCCCCTCCAAAGGAATTTTTGTATGTTAAAGTATACTTACTGGATCCAGGTGGTTGGGCCAAGATTGCCTTTTGCCCTTAGCAAAGTATCATCATCAAGGAAGCTGAGATCCCAGGGAATGGCTCTGCCTGTCTCAAGGACTTGTCAATGGGCTGTAAGTTGTAAGGGAATTTAATTTTTTTCCTTCTGCCTTTGTTTCCCACATCATAAGCCACATCCACATCTTCCCGTTAGCTAAATTAATAGAAACAGCTTCATCCAGAATCACTCTCCTTATGCCAAGCCAAGGCATATTTTGCAGTCTTTTAACTGTCTTATTCCATTGACTGCAGTTGATGTCTTCATAAATATTTTTTTTTTAATTTTTTTTTTCAACGTTTATTTATTTTTGGGACAGAGAGAGACAGAGCATGAATGGGGGAGGGGCAGAGAGAGAGGGAGACACAGAATCTGAAACAGGCTCCAGGCTCTGAGCCATCAGCCCAGAGCCTGACACGGGGCTCGAACTCACGGACCGCGAGATCGTGACCTGGCTGAAGTCGGACACTTAACCGACTGCGCCACCCAGGCGCCCCCATAAATATGTTTTTAAATCCTCCAAATATGATGGAATTATGCATCTCCTGATGAATGGTCAGATTGGGTCAAAATGAATCCAAGATGGGAAGGTGGCAAACCATCACTATTTTAACAAATATCACCTCTGGAATTACGGCAGTCTCTCCCATCACTTCTGGATTAATAACACTTTGCTTTACGATCTCTTCACTGGGGGCAGGGCAGAGGTTTATCTGCTTGGGGGACATATAAAATGTACATCCTCATTTTTCAGACACACACACTGTAGGTCCCCAGAGCACCATTAAAATGTGCTGCATAATCTTTGGAAATTGATTCAAAGAACACAGATGCCAGTTTTTCTGGATGCAAGGGCATTTTCACTGCTGAATCTCCTAACACATTCATTAGAAAACAAATATTTGGCTTTGTAGAAGCTAGTCAATAACCTTGGTATTAATGTGAAAGCTGGGCTTTTCATTCCTGGACTTTGATGTCCAAGAACCCTGCAAAAGGACCATTCCCCTTCCAGTAATTCTGATTTAAGACCCAAACACAGAATGAAAATAGGGTGCTGGTAAGGATTTCATTTCTGACCCTAAGGCCTCCATTTTCAGACAACATGAGGATTCCTCACCATTTAGTTTTAAGGATCATAATATTTTAGGAAATAAAGATAATTGATTTCTTAAGGTGTCATATGTAAGTTCAGGTCCCAGAAATCGGGATGCATTTTGCTGGGAGGGTGATATCCAGACAAGATTATAATCAGCCACAGTTCCCAGATTAGCCTACAAATCCCTCTTTGAAACACAATGTGGCCTTCATTTGCATAATTGCTCATGCTTTAGGTAAGGAAGACAAGGAAGGAAGTGGGGGAGGGAAAAGAGAGATACTACAGGTGGATAAGTTGATAAAGCTTCTAGTCATTTGGATGACAGAGGTCTTCAGATAGTTTGATGTAAGGTTGAGGGGGCACTAGAAACAGTGAATTAGATTGTGTGCGTGAGTACTTACACAATATTAATGGCTCTTAAGAATAGGCACATAGTTGGTACAATGAAATGAAGAACATGGAAGTCACCTTCAGTCTTTTACTGGATGAACCCTGTAGTTGACCATGGACATTCTATTCTAGCTGAATGACCTTGGTGAATTATTTACACCTTCTTGACCTTAGCTTCTCAGTCTGTGTACTAAATGCATTTATTTGATCAGAGATTTTCACATTCCCAAGATCTGGTTGAGACTTTAAGGGTGCCATAAATATTTCTCTGTTAACTGCGTGGATTGTCCAAACCCATTAAATAACTTCACAATTATACATATTCATTAAAACAGCCATATGACCCTCTTTGGTTGGCTTTTTATAATAAACAACTATTGCATTCTAATAATGTACCACTTACTTAGTCACCTTTTGAAATTGCATATAGGATTTCCCTTGAGGAAAAAAAAAAAGATCCTGATACAAAAAATTTTTAAAGCCACTTTCAAAGTGTTTATGTCTGAAATTTTACCTTCTCACACATCGAGTTCCTAATGAAGATTTGGGATGAGGAGAAGGTTAACACAATGTTGTGGGCGCAATTCTTGGAACTGGTTCTATGCTAACAGGTTATGAGGGATTGTATTTGTTTCACACGAAGTGGTATGAACTTCCTCCATAGTTTTGGAGCCTGGAAATCTGAAAGCACGGTTTTGGTGGGGTCAGCTAATTTTTCCATTAGTCTTTTGTACTGCTGGCTTTCCTTTTAAAATTAGTGTATTTATTTTTTTAATATGTTACAATATTTGAAAAATTCACAAATTATAAACAGTATATAGGGGAAAACAAGTCTCTTTTCTACCCATGATCTCCAGCCCCCTCACTTCCCATCCCCAGCTTTTTACCAGTTTCTTTTGTAGCTTCCAGAGATAGTGTAGGTATGTGCTAAGATATGTGTATGTATACCCTTTCCTTTTTTCCCACAAAGCGATAAAAAATGCTATATATGCTATGTAGTACTTTCCCCCCACTTAATGTATTTTGGGTTATCTTTCATATCTATATTGTCAGCTTTTGGAATACATAAATAGATGTTCAAGTAGAACGTGTAACTTGTGTGGATTATAGGTTGTCATATTTCTGCCTGTTCTCTGCCTTGTTAGAGCTACTTGAAACACCTTTCTGTGTTATTATTTAGGATCCTCTAAACTATAATGATATGCACCTGCAACAGTGTTGAAAATCCATATCTTGAGAGTTGGCCTTACTTGTGTAGAAAACTATTTATTTAAGGTGACTGGGGAACATGAGGGTTTTCCTCCAGTGACAGAGTCCTAAGTCATTGACTCTTGGCCTGGAATTCTCTTTCTCTCTGTGGAAACAAGTATGCCTTTTAGGAGAGGAGATAGTTGCTGCTTAGAGCTCCTCCCTCTGAAGGGCAGGAATGCGTACAATGCAGGTTCATATCCATGTCACCTATACAGACGTCCATGGTGCACAAGTGTGTGCCACTGTCGTTCATCGTTCAAGACTGCTTTATCCAGTTTCATCTCCCTCAGTTATCCCCTTTCTCAATTCATAACTGAATTATATTCCCTTTTCATGTGCCATGCATGACCTACCCTGTGCTTTGGTCCACAGTTTCCTTTTCCTTGAATGTGAAATTCTTTCCACCGTCAAAGATTGCCAGAGTTCTGCTGCCCTCAGAAAACCTTTCTTGATTCACCCAACTGGAATCTCTTCTTCCCCTTCATTTACCTAGACCCTGTTCTGAATGCATTGTCCCCTCTCTCCCTTTTCTTATCTCTTAAACACCTTTATCCACCCCTCCCCAGACTGCCCTGGACATTGTAGTTGCTCATTAAACATTTGGTAATTGATCCCATGGAAACACACGAGATATGTGCTGCATGCCCTTCTGCTATCAGAGACAACTAGACTTCTACTTTCCAAATGCATGGCGCCTCACTCATTAGAAAATTGACAAGCTGCCTAACTGTTTGAACAATCTCCAGCACATTATAAATGTTTGGATAAAACCACCATCAATGCACAGTCATTGCAGAGCCAATAAAAAATGACCTTGTCTTCCCCTCTTTATTTGCATGTTTCCTACAGTATCATCTCCAAAGGCAACAGGAGAAAATGGTGAACAGCTGGGAGAGGGAGATGTCCTTCACACATCCTATATTTGGAACTGGTAGAAATAGCCACTATGATTCTGTGTCAGTTGAGCAGGATAGATATGATTTCAAAATTATATCTGAGTTGTGAGCCCCTTGAGGGCAGGGTCTTTCATCTCGGCATCACCTGTGTTAGGTACATTGTAGGGCAGAGTTGATCAACCACAGGATGGAAAGTTCTTTGTTCAGGGGAGCTTTCCTGTGCACTTAGTATGCCTTGTCCTTACCTACTACATGCCAGTAGCACCTCTCTTCCCAGGTTGTAGCAATCAGAAATGTCTCCAGACATTGCCTGAATGAGACCTGGTGGAAGAGATTGCTCCTGGTTGAAATGCACTGATGTAGGAGCTCAGCAAAGGTTGAATGAACACAAAAAATTATCTTTGTTTGAATATTATCACTTGGCTTTCTTTTTCTCCATGTGAACAACAGTTAATTCATCTAAGCAAATACTTAGGAGAAACATATTTTACTCGCTACCTGATTAGTGGGTAAAAACTTGATGTAAACCACCCAAAATTCTAGCCTCCACCTTTTTACAGAGTCCAAAGTGGTATGAAGGTATGTCTCCAGCTGGCAACCAATCTATATAACTTGGAATTAAAAAAAAAAAAATCCCATCCAAGAGATGTTATTTTCACGGCAAGCTATTTTCTAAACAAAAGCATATTCCAAATATTCCAGAGATTGGAAGCTGTCCCCCTGCATGAAAAATACTTTATCCTAAACATAACATTGAGTTCACTGTTTTTACTTGGAGTTCAGTTATCACACAAAGTGAGATACATGTGATTAGAGTAATAACCATTGAGAGGCACCTGGGTGGCTCAATTGGTTAAGTGTCTAACTCCTGATCTCTGCTCAGTCCTTGATCTCAGGGTTGCAAGTTCAAGCCCCACATTGGGCTCTGTTCTGGGCATGGAGCCTACTTAAAAATAACTGTTGATGAATTATTCCTAAATGACTGCACAGATTCCATGGCATGTGTGGAAGTGCATGCTCCAAGTACTAACAAATACCCAGTTGTATTAATGGTTGGGGATCTAAACTGCATGTTTTACTGAGATTTCTTTATTTAACATTGTTCCTGAACTTCAGTCACCAATTTATTGGAAAGTCTCAGCTCAGTGGGATATGCACTGAGATGGTTTTCTTTCCATTCAATGTCCCCACCTGTGCTGGATTGCATATTCTCCCCCATTTCTTTTTTTTTTTTTTTTTAGTTTATTTATTCTGAGAACACAAACAGGGAGCAGCAGAGGGAGAGTCCCAAGCAGGCTCTGTGCTGTCAGAGTGACCCTGACTCCAGGCTCCAACTCCACGAACTGTGAGATCATGACCTGAGCTGAAATCAAGAATCAGACTCTTAACCTACTGAGCCACCCAGGCACACCTCCCCCCATTTCTTATTAACATTTTGAACAGAGTTTTCAACTTTCTGGTTATTGGCATCATCTCAATTGATATTTATACCTCTGTGATTTTCTTTTTTTCGAGCGGCTTAATTTATTCAAAGTTTCTTCTCTTACTAGTCAGACTTGTAGCTCTGGGCCAGAAGAGGAGAGGGCATGGTATGTTTTTCACCCCTTCTCTTTTGTCTTGGAAAGGATGGGGAGGATTTTATATGTATGTCTTTGGGGCACTTCTTCACTGTGTGTGTGTGTGTGTGTGTGTGTGTGTGTGTGTGTGTGTGTGAGTGTGTGAGAGAGAGAGAGAGAGAGACAGACAGACAGACAGACAGACACACCCAATAGCTCGGATCAAGCTTTGGGCAGGAAAGTAAAGGCAGAGTGTCTTGGTTCCCAGACTTAAGATGCGGTTGTATTCTTCCCGCTGCTGATTGTTGTGACTTGTCTGGCTTCTGTGTGGCAAATTTTCTAGTTCTAACTTTCTCATGGTACACACATATCACAGATATCTCAAATAGACATGCAGGGGCCTCTGAGCTCCTAACTTTCTCCATGTGGTGAATGCAGCTCCCACAAAACCCCGTTCAACTACTTGGGTGTCTGTTCCAGTAATATATTACTCAAGGTATGGTCCCCGTCACCTTGCAGGTGATGCTCTTGGAATGCACCAGTAAGCTGACTCAAGCCCAGCTCTTCCTGGTGGAACTTGACAAATGAACAACAGTAAACTCACTCATACTTCCTATGCCACATGGAAGGATTGAAAATTCTTCCTCTGTTTACCCATTCCCACCTTGCTCCAAATATTACCTCATTTCTGTTTTGGTCTCAGTGCTTAGCAATGTCTCTCAGACACTTACCAGGTTTGCTGCATCAGCAGACATCCAACTGGGAGAAAGAAATTTCAATTTCCTTTTTTTGAGGCACTACTGGTATTCTCAAGGGCTTCTCTTGGCATGGACACATGACTTCCTCAGTGTACCTGGGAACAGGTACTTGAGCTCTCATATATATGATCAGTTTCATAAACCCTCATACTCATTGCTAGATCCCTCCTGAGAACTGTACCTGTCCTAAAGACAATTACATTTGGGACAGAGTATTGTGATTTAAGGAACATGGTGAAAATTGTTTACTCTTCTTTCCAATGTCCTTTGGAAAATATCTGAATTTGGTGTGTGTGTATATATATATATATATATATATATATATATATATATAAGCTGAGTACTGTTTCATTAGAAGTGTCCCTAGTTTTCTGTATGTCTGTGTAACAAATGACCCATTTTCAGAGCATATGTGGTGTAATAGCCCTTATCTTGTCTTTCTAGGAGGTAGTTTCTCATGGACCCAAACAGAGCTTCTTAATGGAGATTTATAATATCAAAAGAGATTACATGAGAACCAAGTAATTATTCTTCATGTATGAATATCAACCAATTTATAAAGGAGTGAAATTAAACATTGAAGTTAATTATATGGACAATCTCACATTTGTGGACCAATTAGGGCTCTTTGGTTGCAAGCAACAGAAACCAATTTCCCCCCTATATTAAGCACAAAGGATGTTTATTAGTGGTTGTTGGGGGTTTTACAGAATTGAGAGGAGGCTGAAATGCAGTGCAAGCAGCTTGACATTCATAAGGCAATAGTGAGGTCTCCTCTAGGGAATGGTCAATGTCCATTTTCTTCTACAATTTTCCAATTGCACTTACGCTTACTGGTAGAATACTTCTCAGTTGTGGATTCCCCTTCTAGACTGTCCTTCCTGCTTTGGACTCAGTACCCATTTGTCTGAACTTAGATTTGTTTTTTCGTTTTAGTGCAATTATCCTCTCCACTTCTGTGCTGCCTATCTCTGCTCCTAGAGTATGTGCCCTCTGGAATGTAGAGCAGCAAAGGTCTCAGACTGTACATTCTTATTTACATTACTCACGTGAATTAGAGACCACACGATCGCTTCCTGACCACCGGTGTCACTAACATCACCAGTCACTTCTTTCTCCCTCTCTATCTGAACAAAGGAAAGTCTCTTAATGTCCCTGAGGAACACTTGTGGTTATAGAAAATAGTCTTAGCTACTTGGGAATAGAGGCCTAACAAGACTAATCTTCCTTCTGGTGAATCATATATTCTGTCCTGTACAGTACCCTTGGCATACACAGGAGCATCCTAGGTTGGCCAAGTACTAGATTGCCGACCTTAGAGCTGTCAAGACCAATATAGGAATAGCAGAGCCAAAACCTGGAAGTGGATGACATGGATACTGAGAGTGTAAACAGATGAACTATACCAGTTCAGGGTTTATGATTGTCAAGGACAACATCTTTAAAATTATCAGCTCAATGTTTTTATTCCCGTTGCTTATGAGCCCCCTAAGGGTTGTTGCCATGTCTAGTTTATTCACCAATGTATCTTCCATCTATGCAAAGGGCCTGGCACATAATGCTTAATAAATTTTGCTTGAATGATTGAATGAATGGTCAATCAGTCAATCAATCCATTTTAATTAGTTTTAATTCCTTTAAAGACCAGACTACTGACACTTATGCATCTCTCTGTCTTCAAGCCACAGTCCTTTGAGCTAGGTTCTGAAAGGAAGGCCCTTACAGCAGACTCTTCTTTGTTTCTCTGGGGTTAAAGTAACTGGCATAAGTGAATGTAATTATTTACTACCTATTTTGTGTATGCCATACCAGGTATCAACCTCCTTCTCTATTCCCCTTTTCCTGGATGGTGGCAGTATGGATTTTTAAAATTCATTATTTATTTTTCCGTTTCTTCCCCTTTCCTATAATCTCTCTTTAGAGTTGACCTGTCTCAAACTTTCAACCCCTAAGCTGCCTCTTCTATTGCTACTCAAGGATTTCATATTTATTTCTCTTTAGGCCATTTGCAAAACTCAGAAGCACGCTTTCCACTTTTATGTCACTAGAACAGGTATCCAGCAAATAGCAGAGATACAGTGAGATATTAATAACCAAGTACTCAGTAGACATTGATACCCTGATAATTTACACGACCATTTTGTGTAAGTTTCAACTTACAAATGTGCTTGGTTTCTTAGACTAAAGGTAAGTAGCCAGTATATTCAAGAGACTTTTGAAAGTCTTCCAGTGTTTCCAGCTAATCTTGTAGGAAGGGAAAAAATAGATATCATTTTGCAATTTATGTTTTTACCAGCATGCAATGAGTACATTCAATTGACTCCAAATGTTTTGCACATTCTAATTTTTGTCCCCTATTGTTTTCCCCTGTTGACTTCAAGTTAATGCATAATTTGAAGTAGGACATCCCTCATAAATTCTATATCATCAGAGTAATGTGGCTTTGATGATATACTGCATTTTAAATGAGCTCTCCCACAAAAGGACGATGGGGGGCCCAGGAGGTTTTTTTCTTTCTTTCTCTTTTTTTTAAAATTTCCTTCTGTTCTTGCAGTGTGAGAAGTCTAATTATAGTTAGCAGCAAACAGCAGTGTTTCTTCAGCTAGTGTGGCTTGTGAGGTCTCTTCAGATTTTTATAGTATGATATCTTCAGATTTTTATAGTATGTGTCTCAATCCCAACAAGTAGAGATCAGTCTTAAGTGGAAAGAAAGATTAAGTGGAGATTGATAATGCTGGAGATGAGTAATGTTGCTCTGCCACAGTCAAGTTCACTAATGCATTCTTGTGACTTATTTTACTTATGGGAGTTAAGTAACATTTCTAGAATATTAGAAATAATTTGGGGGAAGAGGCATGGCTTACCTAAACTATATGTAGGGAGTGATTGTTATTTCTTCTAGTATTGTGCTAATATGAGAGGATCTCTCTCTCTACATTGCCTTTCCCAGGGAAGAAGCCAAATGTATACTCATGCTTATTGTAGGATGTATAGCAATAGCTGCTCACAGTTCTTCTGGGAATCTTCTTAAAATGCATATTCTCTTGAGTTAGGTCTAAGGTGAAGCCTACGATTCTGCATTTCTTACAAACTTTCAAGTGACAACAATGCTACTGGTTTATCACAGTATGAATAGCAAGATTTTATAGGGTGTTAACCAAGAATAAACACACTTGTATGTGGGTGTCTCTGCAATAGAGTTGCATATATAGAGGAGAAATAAAAACAGGTATTAATATATACTACCTAATTTGAAATGAGTCATAATTGCATGATTTGATACCACAATATAGGTGGCCACTATCTTTATGCCCTTTGTGTAGTTGAGGGGCTATACAGCTTGGAGAGATTTAGTGACATGATCACGTTGCATTGCTAGTGATAGTGGAGTGCATGCTGGAGACAGAGTTTGAACCCGGGCATTCTGCTTTCAGAGACCATGCTTAAATGCCTATAGTGCCCATAGACTATTGCCTCAAATGAAGTTTGTCTAGAGTGTAGTCTCTAGAGTTTTGCCATCTATAGCATCATAAACTCTTAATTAAATGAGTATTTATTGAGTACCTGAGATCATGTCTTAAGGCTTTGCAGTTGATAAGAGAAGGTGATGTGGTCCCACTGACATCCAGCAAATAGCCCTCATTGCTAGCTGAAATCCAAGGGGGAGACATAAGAATATAAAATAAAGTCATTATCTAGAATAATTGGCTGGATGGAGAAAATGACTTATGGGACAAGATAAAGAAATTTAGATTCTAGGAACTTTGAGGTCAACTGCAGATTAATTCTATCTTTGTTTAGATTTATGCTTTTTAATCTTTTTTATTCAGGTAAAATTCACATGGCATAAAGGTAACCATTTGAAAGTGTACAATTCAGTGGCATTTAGGGCATGCACAATGTTGTGCAGCCATCATCTCCAATAAGCCCCTGAAAGATGCTCAACATTATTAGTCATCAGAAAAATGAAAATCAAAACCACAATGAGATACCATTTCACACCTACTAGAATGGCTATATTAAAAAAAAAAAAAAGAAAGAAAGAAAGTAAAATGTTGTCAAGGGTGTGGAGAAACCTTCATAAATTGCCGTTGGGATTGCAAAATAGTACAACTGCCATGGAAAACAGTTTTTGGGGGTTTCTTAAAATGTTAAACATAGAATTCTTACTGGCTTTTGATGACTGAGTTTCTTTGCCTTTTTTCAACTATATCTTTAGTTTTCTCACTGCTTCTTCCAGAATTTGTCTTAATTGCTAACATTCAGTTCTTCAGCACATATCAGTATAGTAGCCATTGATATCCAAACTTGCTATCTTAGAATCAAGGCATTATTTCCTCATCACAAGAATTCATTTTCTTTCTTAGCTGGGACCAGAGAGGGAGGATAAGAGTTGCCACTCACCCTGCCACAAGTAGTCTGTTATCCCAGGTACTATATTCACTGTGTCATATAGAGTGTCCATATAATTAAAATAAGAATCGTCTCCCATAGCTCTCTATATGGGACAGACTTCTCTAACTCCAGGAGAAAGAACATAAAATGGCTTTTGGTGCAGAAAGTATCTACGCCATGTCTGCTGCAGGAAAATTGCATTTGAATCACTGGGAAGAATGATAGGGGCAGAATTAAACCCTAATTTGCCACTTGCCAGATGTGTAACCTTGTGCAAATCATTCGACTTACTGGGGCCTCAGTTTCTCCAAATAAGTCACATTGTGGCACCTAATGAAAATGGCTGCTGATTAAATAAGATGATGCAGGAAAGAATTCAGCATAGTGTGTGGCACATAGGACTCCATGCCAACTATTATTGTATTATGGCTGTGGTTGTCCCTACCCTAGTTCTCTACCTTGTTCTACAGTTTGGATCTACTTACACATCACAATCCCCCCCCCCCTTTTTTTTTTAACTTCTGTGACTCTCATTTTCCTCCTACAAGCTAATTGCCTTTTTCCTTCTTTTTGAGCATTTTGAATGTTTTTGAATAAGACAAACTTTAAACAGTTTTTGAAAGTTTTTTCCACACATAGTCAACCTAAGAGTGAAAGTTTTACAGTGTTTAAGAGAAAGGGAGATCTAGTGTTTCCAGGTGTATGCAGCAACCCCACATGGCCCACCAGTCTCTGCCCTTAAGTGTACAGGCTTAAGAATCTTCCTTAAAATTTTTTTAAGTTTATTAATTTGAGAGAGAGAGAAAGGAGGGAAGAGAGAGAGAGAGAATCTCAAGCAGGCTCCACACTGTCAGCACCGAGCCCAACACAGAGCTCAGTGTCACAAAGTGTGAGACCATGACCTGAGCCAAAACCAAGAGCTGGGTGCTTAACTGACTGAGCCACCCAGGTGCCCCAAGAATCTCACTTTTGATGAACTAGAGAAGCAGGTTGCCCTTACCAGGTCAGTTGAAGGACCCAGTGCCTATATATAGTGATCTGATTTAGTACAAGGCTTGGAGAATCCAACTTGTGACTATAGAGGCATGTTTTTACCTTATTGTGTACTTCACTAATTGAATGTTCTTAGAAGCAGATTTTGATCTTAAGTCTGATGAAATTCCCCTTTAAAGTTGTTAACTCGTAGATGGCCACAAAATGAGATGGTTATAGGAAACTCAACTCAGCCATTGTCCAGAAATTTCTTGAATGCTCATCACACATCTGTGATGTCTTTGTTGACAACTTTTTATATATAATGCATAAAAGATGATTAGATTTTAAAAATTCATTTATCACTTTATCTGATAAATTAAAACACTATCTAAAAAAACTATTGGATTTTCTTACCTAGTTTTAGCTTTTTTATTAGAGAAAGAGAATACTAGTAGATTATTTTGTTTTAAATTATATTTACAATATTTCTACATTATAAATCTATTAAAATATCTGTTCTCTGACTTCTTAGAGTTTAGGTCAGTGATTATCTGCTATCAGAAGAAATCCCTGCCTAGATCACCCAAATATTTCCACACTGTGAGATAGTACCAAGAGCAAGCAGTAATCATATTAACCAGGAATGGATAAAGTACTTTTATAAAGAGGAATCCTAGGATAAGGACACTTTTAGAGGTGGAAATTCTAAGGTATTTCTAAATAATGAAGAATCTTATTTTTTAAAGGTAAGGTGTTCTTGTTATAAGGTTGCACAGTCAGTTGATGATGGATTACAGATTAGAACCCTTGGAGTCTGCATAATGGTATGATGGTTCTAAGTCCTTCCATGTTAGCTTTGGAAAAGACAATGGTTGTAGGTTCTCCTAGAATAGTCTTGGAAAGAAACTTTGAGATCAAGATAACCTCGTCAATCACCGGTTAGGATGAGCACTGGATGTTGTATGGAAACCAGTTGGACAATAAATTTCATATTAAAAAATGAATGAATGAATGAATGAATAAATAAATAATAAATTAAAAAAATAACCTCCTCATTGTATATATAGAAGACTCTGACATTCATTCATCTAACTAGTATTTATGGAAAACTTACTAAGTGCCAAACACTTAGTTCTAAACAGAGGTGACAGCATTGACCAAGACTACAAAGTTCCTTGTTCACATGGAGCTTCCATCCCAATGCAGGAATCAGAACATAAACAGGTAAGTTGATGATCAGTTGAGAAGCACTAGGGTGACAATAATGCAGGGTGATTTAGTGGCACCAAAAATAGGTGTAGCAAATGGAAGGCATTAGTAAGGAGTAAGGATATTGGGTTTTTTCCTAAGTGCAGTGGAAAGACACTGTAGAGTTTTAAGTATGATAGGATTGATACTTAAAAGACCTCTTGGACAGCTATGTGGAGAATCTGTTGTAATGGGTCTAAGGGGCAAGCAAGAAGACCAACTAGTAGGCTGATATTGTGGGTCAAGAGAGAGATGATGGTAGTAATAGGGAGGCAGAGAAGTAGTAGACAGATAAGGGATATATGCTGAACATAAAGATGAGGACTTGCCTCTAGACTTAGTATGAGAAGAGAGCAAGACAACTTTAAAATAACTTTAATGTTTTTAGCTTGAGCATCTGAATGGATGAACCCAAGAAGTTTGCATCAGGATTGCAACTAGCATTCACAGTATTGATTTACATCTGTTTTTAGAATAAATCTCAAGATTCACAAGCTATGCCTGACCAGAAGTCAGATGCTCATTTGCTTCTTTGCTCTTTCTCAAATAACACCTCACCTAGGGTTGGGTTGTGGGGTGGAGTAAACTCAGGGATCAGCACAGCTGTGCTGTGGAGGTTCACCCTGCTGCTTGCTTTCCTTTGAGTCCAGTGATGGCAGAGCTGAGGGATGTCTCAGTGGGTAATAGCATGATCAACTTCCCTGCGTGGGACTACAGTCTTAGACAAGGGTTCTGCCTTCTTGGGTGCTGCGATCATCTTCTTTTGTAAGACTGTCTGTGAACTTCATTAACCTGCCATTGACTTCCTCTTGATACATTAATGGGGACCACACAATGTTGAGTCACAGTTTGAAAGGATGTTTGTCATCACAGTGTGACATCTCTCTGCTCCCTGACACTCTGCTGTTTGTCATTCCTCTTCCTGTGCTCTCCCTCCCCAGGCTAGTCTATCCTTTGGCAGTGATCACATCCAAGCCAATTTGGATCAATTCTTTTGTTCATTTCAAATTTAAATGAGCTTAATGTTTAGCAGCTGATGAAATGTATACTCAAGATGTGGCACATTCGTACGCTGTGCCTTAGGTTGAGCATGTTGGAATTTCATAGGTGGGGAAAAGCATTCTCTTGGCTTCATGTTTAAAATTCATAGTACAGTGTTTCTTTCCTACAGCCTGTAGCTTATGAATTCAGGAACCCTGGGCATTTTAACAGCTGCCTGTCATTAAGATACTTTACTGCCTGTGACTTGAAAAGATGGAAGGGCAGAAACCTCTTGGACTATATTCACCCTCATGTATGAGCATGAACAAGGTCTGCCTGAAGAAATATTTTCTTTCTTAACTATGACTTCTGACTTGGAAGCTTATTTCTTCCCTCTCTTTGACCTTCTCTCCCCACACCTTGGGATTTCACTTTTTATATCTCACTGTGACTCGGGGAAGACCTTTGCTGCTTTGTTTTTCTTTGTTTTCTACTTACATGCCCTTCTGGCCTGAATGATTTTTACTTGATTAGAGAGAGGCACTTTGAGGGAAGTGCACAGGATTGTGTGAAGAATTTTCCCTAAGAATCACACTGAAGCATGGCCAAATAAGTTAGAGTCTCTTTCTAAATACTCTGTAAGACAAATTTTCTAAAATGCCACAGTGGGGTTTTCCTTGGGAGAAGATGTATCTAGGCAGGGCACCCTGCATTTAAAAAAAAAAAAAAAGGAGGGAAGGGAAAGATATAAAGATCATTTGGACATTTGGGGGACAAAACAATTCAGGGCACTTTCCTTTTAAGCTTAAAAGGTGTAAAAGACAGAGATCATGAAAAGCACTGTGTCTGTGATTTCTTATGTTTGCCATTTCTGTATATAAAAATATGTATATGAGATACTTGCTGAGTGTTCCATCTTGTGCCATCTTGCACAATGAGCTATTTGAGACCTGGAAATGTCTTGTCTTTTTCTGCAACCCTAGCATCAATAGAGTATCTCACACATAAGCACCCAGTGACTGCCATTCTTTTTGTGCAGAAGGCAATGGCCCTATTTGAGGGTAACATCCCTATTATGGTACATGGGATCTACTGTGAAAGAAAAGAGATGCTTCTGGGCAACCACATATATGGTGACAAGAAATTAACCTGATAACGCTGAGCATGTTCAAATCAAGAATGTTTAGATAGTAGCAAATCGTTACTGGTATGAAAGAAACCTTTCCCCACTTCCAGTCTGTAAAACACCTAGTAAATATTTGTAAGTAAATTATTTCTCTGTTGCATTGTGCAGTTTATATAAATTGATGTTCTAGGAAGTACTGTACTTTAGCTTTCATAGGATTTCATAGAAGTTTTTCCATATGGGTTCAGCTGTCTCATCATTACCAATTATAAGTGACTATTCAGATAGTTTCTTCTCATCTTCAAATCATGCTATTTCAAATGCCCTTTTTTTTTAACTTAATGGTTCCCCATAAGAAGTTTGGTGTATTTGAGGACCCTCCCTACAATTTCACTTACTGCATATCAGCCCCATACTAACTGTGTGCCTCTGGACAAGTTTCTTTACCTTTTTAAAATTACAGTTTCCTCATTTTTAAAATAGAGACAATACTAATTTCTTAAAGTTTGTGTTAGAATTGAACGAGCTAGGGTATGTAATATGCTGAATGATGCCAGACACACAGAATTGGTCAGTAAAGGGTCCCCATTGCCAATGTTCCTATTATTGAGCTCCATCCAGTTTGGAATCAGTTACCTTTGCCCAGTAGCACTGTTTGTACATATCTGCTTTTATAATTATTAGTTGAGTTAATTTTTTATGGGGGATGTGAAAAAGGGTGATTGAGCATAGGTTATTCAGTTTAAACTAATGAATTTTTTTTTTTATGGGCTGACCATCTGTCAGGGAAGTGGCAGAAGGCATTCCAATAGGACTGAGTTGAATTAAATTAGGAGATAAAAGTAATAATAATGGCTTTCCTCCAAATGAGATCTCAAAATCTGTCTGTTTTTTCCTAGCTCCACTGTTACCACTTTGATCGAAGCTACCTACATCTGGACTCCTAACCACCTAATGGGTCTCCTATTTCCATTGTCCCCTAATCCAATTTTTATAGAAAATCAGAGTGATCATTTTATTATTCAAGTCAGGTCACTTCACCACATCCCTTCTACACTCCCAACTGTGAAAAAAAAACAACAACTGATAAAATAAAAATGGATAACTTGGCCTGCAGTCCCAGTGTCATCTGGCCTCTTGCTTTTCTTTCCAACCCATATCTCTCCAAACCTTTATTCCTAGGGCTCTAAACAGGCCTCCATGTCCTTTCTTGTCTTAGAGATATATTCTGTCTGCCCAAGGGTGCTTCCTATAACCATCACCTGGCAAGGTCACCCTTGTGTCAAGTTTTAGCTTAGGCTCTGCAGCGAGGCAGAGGTCTGACCCCTCTATTAACTGTCCCCAGTGATCTCATTGCATTCTGTGTCTGCATTACTCTGATTCCCGTTTCTAATGGTCCATTTGTTGTGGTGGTTTCTTATGAAATTACTCACCATTGTATAACTAGAACTCAACTCACTGGTTTGATGAATGAAGAAAGTTTCCAACTACAAACTACAAAAGATGTGTATTGATGTGTATTATCCATTTTGGGCTCATGGCATCCTTGTAAGAAAGGCACATGCTGGACTAACTCAAATGTATACGTGAGGAATCTAAAGCTCACTTTGGTAGAGGCTTGGAAATGGAAGAACCGGGTCTTAATCTCAGAATTTTCATGCCAAGTCCAGGACTCTTTCATCTCCAGTACTGTGCATCCCAGACACTCTATCATGGTCTAGATACTCCTTGTATATTGTTTGTCTGGGATGGGTCACTTTTCATTAAGCATTTGAGCAAGCATTCTCACTGCATTCATATCATCTGCCAAACACTGTCCTGGGCACATTCCAGGCCTTTTCTCATCCAGTCTGTCTCAGGATGCTGTAAAGTATTGTATGTATCAGCATACGTACAATATGGGCTGCCATTGCAAAGTATCACAAACTGGATAGTTTAAAACTATAGACATTTCTTATCCCCCAGTTCTTGAGTCAGAAAGCCCCAAATCAGGGTGTCAGGAGGACCATGCTCCCTCTGAAACCTGTAGGGAAATTCTTCCTTGCCTCTTCCTACCTTCTGGTGGCTTGTTAGCCATCTTTGGGCATTCCTTGGATTGTAGCTGTGCCACTCCCCTCTCTGCCTGCATCATCTCAAGATGTTCTCCTCATGTGCCTCCACAGCACTTGCCCTTTGTTCAAATTTTCTATAAGGATAGCAGCCCTACTAGATTAGGGCCCACCCTAATGACCTCCCTTAACTTGATTCCATCTGCAAAGACTCTATTTATAAGTTAACTCACATTCGCAGGTGCCAGGAAATAGATGTTTAACATACCGTATTTTGGGTGAGGGGGGACCCAATTCAACCCATACCCTTACAGTTCCATATCTTTAGCAGGTACATATCCCATTCCCTTTTCACAAATGGGTCCGTAGTCTCTGTAACATACCCCAAGGCTTCACAGCTTGTAATTGGCAATGTGAAGCTCAAATACAGTTCAGGATTCACAAGTCTGTGCTTGGCTTTTGGACCAGATTGATGGACCAGTTTCCAAGCCTCTAAAATCAAAGCTTGGTCAGGTAGATCCAGTTAGCTTTGGAAAAAAGCAAAGCAGGGTGCATTTTCTTTATGCAAAGTGAGCTTGGTTAGGAGAGGCAGAACTTCAAAGTGCCTGAGTGTGTGTTTTATAACTATCCCTGCATGCAGAAGCAGAGATGTGTTCCTCCCTTGCCCTACTCTCCCACATTTAGAATAAAGTGTCTGATATTCTTTTAAAGGGAGACAAGACATTCTTCATTTTAATTGGGGGGGAAAGTTCATTATGAAGTCTTCTTTCTCCGAATAGTTCCCTAAAGTTGGATGTAGTGTCTACATTGTTTTCATTCTCTTCTCTTCCCAGGAATCATTACCAGCCCTGGTTGGTGATTTATAATCACATTCCCAACAAATTCCACTGTTGTTAATGACTACTTATTTTTCTATACAAATGGTTTTTGCTCTCCTTCCTGAGGACAATTAACTAAGAAACTGGTCATAAATTACTGATAATGATCAGTTTGTCAGAGATGATTGTCGAACGGAGCCATCTTCCATAGTAATTAGATAAAGTTTCTTTAATTGCTGATAACAGCAAACTGTGGTTATTTTTTTTCCTTTTTTTTTTTTTTAGATTCTCACTCATGACATCTTCCTGGAAGTCAGGAATAATAACGTTTTTTTTTTTTCTTCTTCTTCACCTGAAGGAGGGGAGATGGAAGAAACATTCATCATTTACAGGCTTCCAGAAATATAATAAATGTGACAGCTTTTCACAGTTTCAAATGCGACAACTGATCTTTCTAAAGCAGAGATCAGAGAAAACCTTCTCTGGGACACATTTCTTTTAGGCAGGAAGCAGGGGTCCTTCCTGGTCATGTTTGATTTTTTTTTCCTCAGGATCACATCTCTCATATTTGCATCTAAACCTTGGCCTTAAAATGTGACTTCTTTGAACTCTGGAAGGGAATGGTATTTAATTCACAGGGTTTCTCACTGTTAGGATGCTGATTAAACCCCAGCCTATTTTTGTATGTCAGGCTCTGGTGGACCCTTAGCTGGGAAATAAAGAGGAGAGCTACCACAATGTATAGAGACAGGATGGTGTCTTTAATCACAGGTCTTATTATCTATTAGCTTATTAATATGCTCAATCAGAATATTCATTGGTGTGGAAGTACCAGGACCTACTATTAACATTCTATAAAGGATATACGTATTTTACACAGTGAAGGGTGGTTTACATTTAATCCAGTTTAATATATCAGTTGACTGACATTCCTTGAACATTGTTAGTCTTGGGTCCTGCAATACTTTATAATCCCCTTCAGTTTCATAACTGTTTCTTGTTTTTTGGAGATTTTTTTTTTAGTTTGTTTGTTTTGTTTTTGGTTTTGTTTTTTGGTTTTTGGGGTTTTTGTTTGATTTTGCTAGATGGCAACAACTGTCAAGCAAGCTTTGGTATCTGAGATTATCTGAATCATTCTGGCAGTTTAGAAAACAGTGTGGTGTTAAAAGAACAGAGATGAGGATTCCAAAGGGGTTCTTAATAACAAAGAAACTGGGGAAGTGTATCACATCTCTTTAAGCTCACTAGGTTTTATTATGAGAAGGAGAGCTACAACCAGCTCAGAATTATAATGTGTTATGTTACAGGATATTTAGGCACTGATTTCATCAGGATTCCTCCACTTTCACATGAAAAAAATAAACACACACACATGCACATCAAATATATTTAAGAAAACTTAAAGTGTGGGTTATGGAACTAGACAACACAAAAGGTAGGCTTCAGGTGTGGTTGAGTCTCAAGCTTTAATGATGTCACAAGGACTCTAATTCTCTCTTAGAGCTGCTTGCCATCTTATATCAGAGTTCACTGGGCTTCTACTATATGCATCCTCTGAGAAGTTATCACCTTTTGGAGGATACCTCAAAAATCCTAGGGAAGGCTCTGATTGGCCAATTTGAATCATATGCCTGCTACTGAGAAAATCCCTGAACTATAAGACTGAGATCTTCTTTTTTTTTTTTTTTTTAATGTTTTTATTTATTTTTGAAGGAGAGAGAGAGAGAGAGAGAGAGAGAGAGAGAGAGAGAGCATGAGCAGGGGAGGAGCAGAGAGAGAGGGAGACACAGAATCTGAAGCAGGCTCCAGGCTCCGAGCTGCCAGCACAGAGCCTGGTGCAGGGCTCAAATCTACGAACTGTGAGATCATGACCTGAGCCGAAGTCGGACGCTTAACCAACTGAGCCACCGAGGCACCCCAAGACTGGGATCTTCTGATTGATTGGTCTTAAGTCTCATTCCATAGGGATGAGGCGGGGGATGGTGGTGGGATGTAGAGCTCCACCTAAACTATGTAAATAAATATAAAGTAGGATAAAGATGGTTCCCCAAAGTAAAGGATTTGGGGTAGATCAGACAATAAAACAAATAAAGTTAAGTAAAGGGACCCTCTCATTCACTCTTTTGCAGTCAGCCAAGTGCTGCCCAGTTGTTTGCTCTGCTTGCCAAGTTTTATCTGCTTTTCGTGGGAGGATCTACTTTTATAGTAGATTTTCTGGCACTTCCTGAACATTGCCCTAATAGAGGTGATAGTTTCAAGCCCACCGTAAAAGTCTAGTGTATACTAAATGACTCAACCTAAAATACTTTTCTCAAATGTTTCCACACTAAAACTGTTCTCTTTGTCCTGCCTGGATCCCCTCTTCCCTTGCCATCCCCCACCCAACCCATCTCTGACTGTTTCCTCATGATTTTTTTTTCCTAGCAAGGGCCCAAGCCAATTTCCTCTTCCTCTATGTTCCCATTGGAACTTGTATCTTTCTTATAATACCTAGAATGTTCAAGTTTTAATTTTAGTTCTTAAGAATCCATTTCTTTCTTTGGAAACAGGGTACCATTTTGTAGTTTCCTTTTAATAACTTCCATGATTGGTAGCACAGTGCCTGGTTCCACATAGGGATATAATTCTGGTGAATTTTTCTGGACAAGACTAATTGAGGAAGTAAGCACTTGGGCCACTCCATTAGCATTTGGGTTTAGCTGTGTTTAACTATGGGGATGTGAAAGTGGGTATTAAGTAATCATTTGGAGGAATACAGGAGGACAGCCCACTGCTGTAAGAGAAGTAGGGGAAGGTGGTTTTTGTTGAGGGACCCATGGGAATTTGCCTCACCTGGCCTCATTTTACATGGTAATTGCTCTGAGTTCTAAGTTATAGGAGGACAAGTTCATCTCTCTATGATTAACACAAATCAAGGGTCCTTTTTGCATGTCCATGTAGATATGGCCGAAACCAGAAAAAAACACCTTTTCATTCATTCATCAAATTTTATAGAGTACCTAGTATGTTTGGGGGATATGTGATGGTAAAATATACATAGCTTTTGCCCTCATGCTTGGAAGTTGATTGCCTGGGGTCCAGTCTGTGGCTTTCTGTGGGATTACTCTCTGTGGGATTTCAGACTATCTATTTAACAACCCTATACTTAGGACCACCTGGGTGGCTCAATCAGTTAAGCATCCAACTCTTGATTTCATCTCAGGTCATGATTTCACGGTTTGGGGGTTTGAACCCCAGGTTGGGCTCTATGCTGAGAGCACAGAATCTTAGGATTCTCTCTCTCCCTCTCTCTCTGACCTCCCCTGCTTATTCATATTCTCTCTCTCTCTCTCTCTCTCTCTCTCTCTCAATAAACATTTAAAAAAACATTGGAAAACAAACAAACAACTGTACACTTAAATTGTCTTATCTATAAAATGGGGGCAGATAGCTACTTCACAGAGCTATTGTAAGGATTAAAGGAGCTACTACTTGTATAATGTCCAACACATAGTGAGTGTTCATCAAGCAACGGCTATTACTTATTGACTCATGAGGCCTACAAGCTGATGGAACAGACATTAATCAAATGATCATACTCAAAATATAAATTTTGACATAATCTGAAGAAGAGTTGTTTAATATTATGAACACGTACAGCATACAATTCTTTAAGACTTGCCTGGCAATGCATAATTAATCTATCTGTCTATAAGATCATCTGCAGATTAGAAGCAAAATGAACAATTTATCAATTTTTGATGATTGCTAATAAGGCAGTAGTTATATGTGGCTGAAATGGTCCTTAGCCAACCTGGATTTCAGTGCTGCTATGATTATCAATGGTATTAGGTCTCATATTCTGCCAAGATAATTCTTCTCTCTCAGTTCTTTGGCCATTTTGGAAGGGGAGAAGCTTTTAGCTTAATGTCCTTCAGAATCCTATCTAATCCTTAAAAGACCGGGGAAGGGTGTGTCTTCTGGACTTCAAAAGGGTTTTCTTCTCCTTTTCCAGTCATTTCCACTTTCTAGTCAATTCGGAGTATCCATCAATTCAACCAAGGGAGGCAAGGAAAAATATCCATGCCATTTCTGCTTGGTACCATTGATTGTGCTTTAGAAATGACTTTATTACTCACCACTGCTTGTTGGCGCAGTGGGGTTCATGTTATGGCCAAGCTATTCCAGTGTTTGGAAAAGGTAGAACACATTCAATCAGTTTGGTTCCTTTGAAAATCTTACTTTAAGTTGGATTAGACCAGTGATGAAAATGGTGACAGTGTTTAAAGGAGAGGAGCCCTTTTACTGTAAAAGGAAAACTCTACAATTAATATCAAGGAGACATTCAGAGCAACAGATAATAGCCCAGCATCTGGGATCCGACAGATATTGTCTGCCATGGCTGAAACCTTGGGCTAGTTTATTCATTTATCTGAAACTCAGTAATGCTATCTCCCAAATGGAAACAATTATTGACAATGGATTTTTAATGGATTTCAAAAATAAATTTTAATGGATTAATACATTTTAAAGTGAATTTTTAAATCCATTTTTGTTGGCT
This sequence comes from Lynx canadensis, assembly GCF_007474595.2. Taxonomy (NCBI): domain Eukaryota; kingdom Metazoa; phylum Chordata; class Mammalia; order Carnivora; family Felidae; genus Lynx; species Lynx canadensis. The sequence continues at coordinate 5,730,574 of NC_044318.1, forward strand.
TTTCCCTGATTGAAGGAGATACTACCTGCAAAATAGTCAGAAGATTGTCTGGTATATGGTAATTACTGATTAAATAATAGTCATTGTCCCAGTGTTGTATCCATTGATGACTATGATAAATAAGAACTCTTGAAGAATTTTGAGGTTTGATGAGTGATTCTTTTACCTTCTTAATTTTTAGCCCTTAGAAAAGAGAAGAAATCAAATGTTTATGTTCCCCTTGTCACAAAAATTTAGTTATATGGTATATGTTCATATATGTGTATATACTTTTTTTACTTACAATGTATATAGAATACATATACACACAAAACTGTGTAGTTATAGCATATGTAATATATTTAATATAGGCTAATATAGAGTATATTTAGATATGTTATGTTATTAATATATTTATGTATTATAAAGTATGTCTAGTGCTATATTCTGCTTTGTGCTATACAAAATATGACAAAGTAAGTAATAAGTTGTTAGTTGATACATATTTTTTCTATCTCTGTTGGACTCTTTTTCCAATTAAAAATAAGGAATTATTAGTATGCTGTTTGTTTAGCTTTTGTTTCATTATCATAAACTTCACTTTGCAATCCAGGTAGACTTGAAAGGGACCCATGGAACTGCAACAGGAGCACAAAGATTATAGGAGATTTTGATCTAAAGGGGGTGCTCTCCCGAGCTACAGAAGGAATGATCTGGTAGTTAAGATAAAACACAAGTCAGATTTATTAGGTTTGTCCACACTCAGCAGTGGTCATCTTCTTGCTGGTCTTGCCATTCTTGGACCCAAAGTGCTCCATGGCTTTCACGGTGTCCATGCCCTCCTTCACCTTGCCAAACACGATGTGCTTGCCGTCCAACCACTCAGTTTTGACAGTGCAGATGAAAAACTGGGAACCGTTTGTCTTGGGTCCAGCATTTTCCATGGACAGGATGCCAGGACGTATATGCTTCAGGATGAAATTCTCATCATCAAATTTCTCCCCATAGATGGACTTGCTGCCAGTGCCATTATGTCATGTGAAGTCACCACCCTGGCACATAAATCCTGGAATAATCCTGTGAAAGCAGGAAACTTTGTAACCATTTCTGTTCTCCCCAGTGCTCAGAGCATGAAAGTTCTCTGCTGTTTTTGGAACTTTGTCTGCAAACAGCTCAAAGGAGACATGGCTTAAGGGTTCACCGTCCTCAGCAATGTCAAAAAACAAGGTGGAGTTGACCATGGCTTTGCCGTGCCTGTGGTTCTGGGGTGGCGGTGTCTGCAAAGATTTCTTTATTTTTTGTAAAGAAAAAGCATCAGCTACCCCCACGTTCTCTGAGGGTTGATTTTTACTGTTATTTATTTTGACAATTTAGTGGCAGTGACTTACAGTCACAGCCAAAGCCTTGCTGTGTAATCCTTTGGAAATGTCCCTAGGTAACAAGATGTGCCCACTGGTCATAGAAGTCAGTTCTGTTAAATAGGGAGGATTTTATCTGTCTGAATAAATATTTCCGGGGCTCCCCTCGCTCTGTGGATTTGAGATGTGCACAGGCAAGAAGGGTCATTGCCATAAATCAATAGTTTCTGTGAAGCCACAGATTTAGAGCTGACAGCGGCTCTTTGGTTGAAATAAAGATTGTGATGTGCAGGCATAGGCGACAACTGCTGGGAATAATGTGTGGAGTTGACGGGACTATTTTGTGAACATATATCAAGTGTGGATAGGAAAAGTAATTTTTGCTCATTTTGAGATAAGTTAACTAATTGGTATTGGGAAAAAAGGAAAGACAGAGCTACCTGGTAGAAATTGATGCCATGTACATCCTTCCATATATGCACATATACCTTACACCCACCACCGCAAACCCAGTGTGTCCTTCAAGTCTCAGCTCAAGGGCTAAGTCCCATATCGCGTGTTACTTATCTTTATGCTACTCACAAGTTGCTGTGGAGGTAGTAGGAATGGATAATGTCTCCAAGGAAAGGCAGATTGAAAAGAAAAACAAACAAGGATTTACCTTAAGAAAGGATCACTTGAGTGAATGGAAGAAGAGAGAAAGACACTAAGAAGATAGGAAGGTAGCAAGTGAACCGGGTCAGGACATTTTCATAAAAGGTAGAGAGATTGCATGGAAACAGCAACTGCGGACGGTGCCGAGTACTGTAATGCATCTGAGGATTAATGAGAATTCTTAGACTTACATTCCAGTGGATCTGTTTTCTGTATTTTATGAAATTTTGTACCTAAATCATTCTCAATAATTAAGTGTGAACTCCCTGAGAGCCGGTACCAGATTGTATTCATTTTAGGAGCTTCAGGGTGTGGTAGCCATTTTAGGGATCAATACATGTGTTTTGAAAGTATGAATAGATGATGGGGCGCCTGGGTGGCTCAGTCGGTTAAGTGTCCGACTTCGGCTCAGGTCATGATCTCATGGTCTGTGGGTTCATGCCCCGCATTGGGCTCTGTGCTGACAGCTCAGAGCCTGGAGCCTGCTTCGGATTCTGTGTCTCCCTCTGTCTCTGCCCCTCTCCCACTTACGCTCTGTCTCCCTCTGTCTCAAAAATAAATAAACATTAAAAAAAAAAAGTATGGGGCGCCTGGGTGGCGCAGTCGGTTAAGCGTCCGACTTCAGCCAGGTCACGATCTCGCGGTCCGTGAGTTCGAGCCCCGCGTCAGGCTCTGGGCTGATGGCTCGGAGCCTGGAGCCTGTTTCCGATTCTGTGTCTCCCTCTCTCTCTGCCCCTCCCCCGTTCATGCTCTGTCTCTCTCTGTCCCAAAAATAAATAAACGTTGAAAAAAAAAAAAATTAAAAAAAAAAAAAAAGTATGAATACGTGAATAAGTGGATGAATGGATGCTGACCTTAATATAGCAGTTTAATATCTGGGTAAAATTAAAATTATGAAGTGTTAAAGAAATGATTTGATTTTGGTAAAACAGAGCATAAGAAACCACTCTAGGTATGTGGTAGCTCTAGGAGCTCAAAAAATAAAACCCTCTTATTCCTGGACGGAGTAAGAACTGACTGAGAAAGTAGCACAGCAGAGAGGAAAAAGGAAATAAACAAACTTCTTTCACCTAGCCTGATATTTCCAAGGTTCTGATCATATTCATATGAAATGTCCACAGTAGGTCAATCTACAGAGATGGAAAGAAGGTAGATTAGTGCCAGGGGCTGGGAGGGAGAGAGTGATAGGAAGTGAGCACATGCTATAGGGGCTTCCTTGTGGGGTGATAAAAAAAAATGTTCTCAAATTAAATTGTGATGATAATTGCACAAGTCTGTGAACATACTAAAAATTATTGAATTGTTCACTTTGAATAGGTGAATTTTATGGTGTGCGAATATATCTCAATGAAGCGATTATTTTTAAAACAGCAATAACAAAGTGTTTTTATTAATGAAATAAATGAAATACATTTTATTAATGAAATCTAAAATTAAAATGTATGACCAAATGAGTTTCCTTATGGTCTCCAAATTTGTTGAGACTTATCCATCAGTCGTTGACAGAGTAGGCCCCTGGAGCCCCTTCCTGTGATTTCTCCCTTTTCACAGCTTCTCTGCATACTCCCTAGTCTTATGGCTGAGAAAGAGAACCAGAGTGTACCCTTTCTGCCCACTGGGGAATTGAAAAAAGAGCTAAGGAGACCGAATTGAGCGTGCCTAGTTTTTTTTTTTTTTCCCCCCCAGAGTAACCAGTCAAATAAACGATTCCTTCTTAGGGGTGGAAGAATGAGGAATTATGGGAAGACCTGGAATATTACCCTGAGGGAGTTCTTTCACATGGAACTGTAGGGAGAAGGGAAAAAATATGTGCCATCCTCCCCGCACCTTACCCTCTTCATGTCTAGTAATGACCTCAAAAATAACAACTGTAGTGGTTATCAGTTTTAAAAAAATAATAACTTGGGTTTGAATAAGATCTGAATCTAAGGCAGGTACCACGAGGAACAAACTGTTCGGGAAGAAGGAAGAATGGATCAAAGCCAATGCCTCTAAACTTCCACACTGCCCCCCTTATGCCAGGCACTTTGCTGTGCCAAGGACCACTCACTTTGGCTCTAAACTTTAAGAATAATCTCTGTGTCTGCGTGACTTTTTACAGCCCTCAAGAGTTTTCATAGACTTAACCTTCTCATAATAGTATCAAGAGAGCTGTGATATAATATATTTACCTTCTTTTTTTTTTTTTCGACTTTTTTATTTATTTTTGGGACACAGAGACACAGAGCATGAATGGGGGAGGGGCAGAGAGAGAGGGAGACACAGAATCGGAAACAGGCTCCAGGCTCTGAGCCATCAGCCCAGAGCCCGACGCGGGGCTCGAACTCACGGACGGCGAGATCGTGACCTGGCTGAAGTCGGACGCTTAACCGACTGCGCCACCCAGGCGCCCCTATATTTACCTTCTTTAGGAGGTCCACTTATTATGATCGTCCTGACATTTCTACCAAAAATACTTTTTGAAAATTTGGAGTCCCTGGGGATCAGAGGATGTTCTCTTCATTGCATATCAGCCAAGATCCATGTGTGTAAAAGGCTTCTCTTGAATTAGTTTTCTCTCACTGAAATCCTGTCTGTGGGGCATAATTAGTTATAACCCATCGATACCAGTGGTATGATAATGCAATGAAATATGGTATGAAATATGGACTGTGACTCAATGATAGGCCAAAGCCCCATTCTTCACATATTGAAGGACATCACCCCATCTAGAGCATGTATGCGTGCATATGTATCTTTAGTTGCATAGACTAGACACGTGGGTATAGTTACATTCACATTAGACACTTGCCTCTTCCAAGTGCCTAGAGCAGTGTCTAATTCTTAGTAGGTTCATGTTACATATTGGCTGCATAAAGGTTTGGGGTCATAGATATTCAGCATATAATCCACTCTATTAACTCAGGCATTACTGGATGAAAGGCTTCTTCATTGAAACCAGCTACTTTTTGGTCCTGGCAATATTATTCTTACTTTGAGGCTTTAGCGCATTTTGAGGGTAGTGAAACTTCCCATGGCTTTCAGAAGTATAATTTAAATCTTTTATCCCTCCAGAACTCAGGACATTTAATTTATCATGATTCATAAAAGACCAGTAATAAACCCTGTCTTTATTTAAACATGGGCACATTGACTTCCCTTTGTAGGAATCGGGTGCTCCTTATCTCCATTTCTCTATCTGCTTATCGTGGATCCTGCATGTGTACAAAAAGCCATCTTTGTCAGTCAGGGGGAGATTTTATTAACTAAAGGTTCATTTGTTCTTCAAGTGACACTATCTCTTTGGAATTACCAGATGTTGTTCAAACTGTGCCGTCTCGCCTTTTATTCTGATGATGGCAAATGTTGAACGTGGTGAATAAATATTGGGCACTGTCCTCGGTCATCTTAAATAAATGTGATAAAATGAAAACATGTCGCTGCCGAGGTCTCATTTGTTCCCAGGAAGTCCACAGCACATTAAGGCTTGCGGACAATGAAAGGCAAATCAGCCATTCACTGGGTGTTCCATTATGAGATGTTCTTGTCACTTTCCTGATTCCATTTTAGATTAATATATAGGGAGAGATAAGATGGCATGCATTTAAATGATGACATGGTACCATCACAGAATTGTTTTGTTATAATTGCACAATATAGACAATTACATATATTGCAGTGGTCTTTTCCTCGAAATTTGCATTTAAAAGAAAAAGTGGCAGAAAATGAATTAATGGGAAATTTCTTAGGACTTGGGTCCATCGGGGCTTATATTCATGCAGGTGTTGTATTTTGACCCCTCCTTGCTCCTGTGTCAAGACGGGTTGACTGTCTTTTGAGGAGGAGGAAGAGTAGGGGAGATTTCACTTAACTGGATGATCACAGAGCTAGATTTTGTCATTCATTGTTGAATCATGTATTAAATATTTATAATATAAAAGAAGTGGGAAAGAGCAATCTGTCAAAACAGACATTTTGGAATCACCATGCCCTTCTTTTGTGGGTGATGTGTGACACCCATGAATTAAGATTAAAAATAGGATATAAAAAAGAGTCTTTGCTTTCACAGTGGGGGGAAAAGCTTATGAATGCTTTGATAATAATTGTTAATAATTATACTCAAATCGTATTACATCAAGAAATTGAGATGTGAACCACACTGGGGCACTAAGATTTCACAGTAACAGCCACAGTTTTTTCTAATTTATTACATTGTCATCAATCTTGTGATTTAAAATCCTTTTACACAGTCTCCAGTAATATAGGGAATTATTAAAAGTTGGTGACTGTCTATTGTTCAGGAATGTTCAAAGAAACAAAGTGTTTCTGGGGATGTTTCTGGAGTCCTTTTGAAAGGGTAGTTAGGTATCGCTGATTAATTCCCATTCTGTGTCTGATGAAATAGAGAAGGAGAAAAGTTTCTCTTCTACCAAGCATCTCATTGCAAACAGCAGCCCAGGAGTTGTATAAGCATTTTCCTTATTCGGTGTAAATTGATTTGGTGTGAAAAATCTCAGACGGTTCCATTTCAAGGCAATGTTTTATTTGGTGATGCAGGACAAATGTAGAGCTAAGTAGATTTGTAGGCTAATTTATTGGGCATTTTAATATTGTGTGTTCTCCACATCCGTGTGGTAAATACCTCACTAATGCTTCCTTGGCCGTGTACTGCTCATGGCATGACCGACTCATCTTAATTAAATTCCTGCCTGAAACAACCTTATTTTTGCTCATGGGATACATTGCTGTCACTGTGAGACATTTTCTAGGACAATTGAGATATATTTTCCACAATTGGAGCCTTTTTTCTCTCTTTTTTTTTATGCTGTAAGTATTAGTCATTTGAATTAATATTAAGTTATTATGTACTCCAAATGAGTGCTTTACAAATCTTGCAAAACATGCCTTCTGCCAGGAGGGCTGGGGAGCATGTGATAGAGGTGGAGAATGTACAGGTGTGTTGGGTTAGTGTTGGGTGAAATGACTTCATGTGTCTGGTCCCCACCTCCCGTTGTTGGAATGCAAGGAGAGGCAGCAAATTGAGAAAGAAAAGGGCCTTGTGCTGCTGCCTCTGGTCTCCTCACTGAGGTAATTGCAGTATCATCTTCTCTTTTAAGGAAGAGGAGGAGAGTTTGTCCACAACTATGCACTTTCTAAGTAACACGGATTTCTTGTTCAGGAAACTGGAAGCTTCTTGAATTTTGTAATTTGAGTCGCCTGCCATGTTGGGAGGACTCCGGGAAATCAGCTGTTTCATTCAGAACTTCATCGTGACCTTCAGAAGTTTGGCCTGCAAATTGACACAGGGCTTTCGGCATTTGTCCTGGGAACGTGCAGCTGTCCTGTCAATGTCTAGGAAAATTGTGCCTTATAACCCAAAATGGCTAATTAAACAAAACAAATGAAAACAAAATGCCAAAGCCATGGTATATTCATACTTCATCCATTCTTTCTCTGTTTCCCTCTCCTAGGTGAAGAACAGGCTTCAGTGAACAGAACATGGTTTCCCCTTTCTATTAAATCTTCAAGCCCACTAGCTCATGTGCTACAGCCATGTTGCGAGCACATCAAGCTCTTCCCAATTGGGGCACTGGGCACGTTCTGTTCCCTCTGCCCCTCTCATTTACTTCTTACTTCTCATTTCAGTTTCAGCTGAAAAGTGCCACTTCTCCTGGTTAAGCCTTTCCTGGAATTCCCACCTTACCCCAACTCCAGCTCCCTAGGGTAGATGAAAATTGATTTGCGTGTGATCTCATAGCAATTTATATGTTTCTTCTACTCTTATACATGCATATATTTGTATAAGTATATGTATATCTGTATGTGTGTATATATGTATGTATGTATGTGTGTGTTTGTGTGTGTGTATTCTGAGCACCTTCTGTGTACCAGGCGTTCATCTTCACATGAGGGACCCATCACTGAGGCACATGTTCAAGCCCTCATGGAGCCTACATTCTAGTGGGGCACAAAGACCATGAAAAGTGCATATAAATAAGAAAGTCATTGTAGAAGGTGACAAGTATTATGGTAAAAGGAAAAAGGGAAAAGGATAGGAAGAAACAGAGAATAGGAGTGGAAGAATCAAAGTTTTAAATGAAGGGGGAGGGGAATCAGGATGGGCCTCATTGTAAAGGTGACATTTTAGCAAAGACTAGAAGGTGAAGGAGTGAGCTGTGTGGTTTTTTGATGAAAGAACATTTCAGGCAGAACAAACAGTCAAAACAAAACAAAAAAAAACCCTAAGGCTTGAGTGTACCCCTGGTTTCAGTGAACAGCAAGAGGGTCAGGGAGACTGGAGTAGAAAATATTAGGGAGGGAAGGCATTGAGTTGTGGGGTGGGGGCAAATATCATGTAGGACTTGTAAGTAATTAGAGACTGTGACTTTTACTGTAGTAAAATAAAGACTCGATTTATATTTTAAACAGAGAATTTGGGCTTCTACATTGAAAATATATTCTAATGGCCTTAATACAGTTTGTAGTCATAGACCATAGGCTCCAGGAAGGCTGGAGTGGTATCTGTTTTGCTGTTCCCCGAAACCCCAGGATCAAGCCCAGTGCTTGGCACATTGTTGTCCAATAAATATTTAATGTGAAAGAATAAAATGAGTACAAGGCACATCAAGATGATGTAATTGGAGTCCATCCCTCAGAGGCAGGTATTGTAGACAGCTTATGTGCAGATTTCAAGCTCAGCATCTAATTTTATCCATCCATTTAATGACTACTTCAGTAACCCCCAACCAAAGGTTTAATTATCCACCTAATTGTTGCTATATGCAACTGTTCTTAATTAGTCCTGTTTTAATTTGCAATATATGAACTTTGATATTTCTATCAAAAAGAAATCTGATGCTAGTTTGGGAGACTTTCCTCCTTAGAATGAACATGCCTCATGCCCAAGCAAATGACTGGAAAGTATCCCTATGGTTCGCCAGGGTAATGATTCATGGGGCAGGGGCTATACATGGCAGAGTAGAATGTTACACTCTAGTGGGTAAATGATCCATGTTTTAGAATTAGTATGCATCCATTCCAAAATACATATTTACCTGGTGGTCTATAACTGTTCAGCAGAACTGTTACAGTCTAGTAAGTAAATAACATGTTTTTCAAAATTAGAATGTGTACCAAATGTGAATTTACCCAATAGTCTGTAACAATTCTGAAGAAACCTTCCCAGTCTTTAGTCTATCAGGCTAACTTAATGTTGTGGTTTTAAGGATGTTTTGATTACGGACATAGTGTAAAAGAAGATGTATGATTTTTAGAAGAGTGAGGGGTTGTCATGTAGCACAAACCAATTTTAGGGGAAAATTTTAATCTGGTTGCAGACTCTCTTCTTCGTATTTTTTCCCCTTTCTCTCCTTTTTTTCTCTGTGTTGTTCCTTTCTTTTCTTCCTCTTCCTCCTCTTTCTTTTTAATATGCAAGCTCCTGGAAGACTGAATGCTAATGACACCACAGTGAATTTTTAAATAATTTAATTCTTAGTAACATAATATGGCTTTGTAAGTGATTAGTGTACAGAGTTCTGAACATGTATAGGGGCCAGTATTCTTGTTGCTAATCTCATAGACATAAATTCAAAAGTTGGGTTCTGGTAAACAATTTTTATGAAAGTATCAGTTAATTAGTATACCTCACTACAGTTTAGGTAAGCCAAGCAAAAGACAATCATATTTACATCAAAACCATCTAGATATATTGGACAAGAATGATTTTTGTAGAGATAGCTGTGAGGCCATGTCAGTGCTACGAGGCATTGAGTTTTCACTGGGATGTTATTAAATTTCCATTATAACAGATGTTCAGCCTGCTGTTGGCTATAGAAATAGAGAGTTTGACTCCTAGTTCAAAGCAGTTCATGGATGTGTAAAATTGTACTCAAAAGCTGTTGCTCTGGAACCAAATGATCAGGGCATTAGCTGTCTGAACTTCGGTGAGTAAGCTAACTGCTTTAAAACTCGATTGCCTTATCTGTGAAATGGGTATGACATTAGTACCCACTTCATAAGTAAGGTTCCTTTGAATGAGATAGTATCCGTTAGTCATTTACCTTTCTTCAGATCACATACTGAATATTTAATGACCGTCATCAATAATTACCTATAATAATCACGTAGGTCAGCTCTACCTTCCATGTGGGATAGAGCAGGTAATAGGAGTTGCAGGGTTAACACAACCCAGATCTCCAAGTATTTGGCTGGGAAGTTAATGAAGAGGCCAGGCGTGTAATTGGATGTTTCACTAATAGGTTATAAGTGGTTGTGCAAGTTTCTAAACAGCCTGCATGCTCTAATAAATACCTTCGTTTGACAAGTGAGAAAGCAACCATGGATCTGGAACTCCTTACTTGGACCATGTGAAATAGTTGTTTATGAAATACCCTTTAAAACTCCTTGGAGGTTCATATTCTACAAAAGTTGCCTTTTTTTTTTTAATCTAATTGAAAACATTGCTGCAAGTTGAGTAGTCTGCATAAACTACTGTACGCCTTGAATTTTTTCTTTCGTGACTGTGACTATTTTGTAAGGCAGAGCACCGTGGACTCAGCCTCTGTAACCCCTACATGGGTCCTTTCCTCTGTGTGATGTACCTTCTTTGAGGCTCGCTGCAGTATTCATCGTGAGTTTGATGTTGTCTGCACAATTAGATGAGAGGATCCAGGAAAGGCATGGGCTCTATATACTGATTTAATGCTTTTCTCTAGACCCTAGCACAGTACCTAATGCACAAGTGATATGCAAGAAATCATTGTGTTGTATTCTTTCATGACTGACTGGCTAGGTTAATTCTGCAGAGTCTGTGACACTGTGCCATTTTCCAAACAACAATCTCAGCATCCTTTGTAACATACAGGAGTTTTAGAACCGTTGTCTGTTGACATTACCAGTTTAGAACGTTTTTTGAGACCTTACTGTGGGCTATGCTCCTGGCATTACTCTAAATACTCCCCATCATTATTTCTTGGAGTGCTCATCGTAATCCATTTATGCCTATCCTATTATTACCCCCCTTCATCAGAGGAGAAACTGGGATTTAGAAAGAACCATCCCCACCCCCCGTCCCCCGCCCCCGCCCAGATCAGATGGCTAGTAAGTGATGAGCTGGGAGTCAAAATAGCCAGCATGACCCTAAAGCCTAGAGTTCCCAACTTCTCTTCTTCCTTTCCTTCCAAGGGGAAAAAATATTGTAAGGCGTAGGTAAATAAGATGTTTTTTGAGAGGTGTCCTCAAAAAACAAATGGCAAGTGAGATTTAGATACATTGAAGTGTCCTGTACATTTCTGGGAAGCAGTCTAATAATTGCACATACTATACGGAAGTGACTTCATAGTACTTTCCATAGACATCTCTTCTTACTGGAGGGGTTAAGATCGGACGCCGGGATGCAAGTAATGTAGCCTTTTGGGAAATAAACACAATCCTAAATGCAATCGTGGTGCTAATAAGGATCCCGATCATATGTTTCGAGGTTCCAGTGTGGCTGCGGTCCTATATTTATATGAAGGGACTCCAGTGAAATGATTAATGGGGTTTTCACAGAGTGAAAAATCTGCAATTATTTCTACCACCAAAAATGTAACCCTGCTGCAGGCAAAAAGTGAAGTTAAATCACATTTCTCCAATTCAGTCTTCAGAATACACCTCAGATCTTTTACGCGTCTATCTCTGTGTTCACTGTCTTTCATCCAGGCCACAGTGATCTTTTGCTGTGATATCTTGGTAACTAACATCACTGTCTTTTGTGTATTTATCCTCTTCAAGCCTTTCTCAGAGTGGAGCTAAAATGCTCTTTAGTAAACAAACCTGATGATGTCACCCCACCTCCAGTAGCTCTGCATTCCCCTTCAGATAAATCCAACGTGTCTAGCGTGATTTCAAGGGCTTTCAGGAGCAGTCTCCTGCCTTCCTCCAGCTGCATTGCTCTCTATGCCACCCATAACACACCACACTTGGCAGCCTTCAGTTGTTCTCAGTGTCTTTGTCTCTCTCATCTCCAGCCATTTGCACCCCCTGCCCAGAATACTTTGCCTCTTCTTGATTTGTTTTGTCTTTACTGCCTCCCCAGAAGCCCCCTCTGGCCACCTCTAGCCACCCCTCTCCCCATACATTGCTCCTTATCCCTTTGTGTGCTCATAGCATTCATTGCTTATTGCTCTAGCTTCCTTAGTCTTCTCTGGAAAGACAGTAAGCTTGGTGAGGGTAAGAACCCTCACACCATCGTGAATGAGGGAATGGAATGGCACCAAAACTCAAGAGAGTCTTCTGAAAAGCATCATTTACACACCAAACACATCCTAGTGTTTTAAATGAAAATATGTGGGGCATTTGCCTATCCACAGTGCTGAGGAAAATGCAAAGTAAGCACTTGCTTTTGAAAGTCCAAAGGCATTTGCAAAAGGGGAGAGGAAGAACTGAAAGCCGAAAACTGCTCCTTATAGAAAAGGCATAATGCAAAATAGCCAGAGCCCCCCAAGATGTCAAATAACTTCGTCTTTAACTTTTGCTGGAAGGCTCGCCTGGGGAAAGGAGGCCTAGAAAGATTAGTAGCTAAATGAGGATATCTGCCAGGATAGGGCAGATCACTCTCTAGTGACAAACAACCCCAACTTGCTTGGCTTCAAAGGACAGTTGTTAAAATTGTTTGTTTCTCATGCATTGTCTAGGTCTGCTGTGGGCTGACTGGGAGTGCTGCTCTGTTTTCTCCCTTACTTGGGGTCACGGGCTCTGCTTCCATTCTTCTACAATTACTGGGACAAGGAAAGGACAAGGTTAATTGCACACTGGTTCTTAAAGCTTCTATCCCAAAGTGACATGTGTCACCTCTGTTCACATTGCATTAGCCAAAGCAAGACATTTGCCTGCACCTAAATTCAAGCAGGCAAGGCAGTTCAGTCTCTCGTTCTGCCCTGAAGGAGAAGTTTTTAGTGAACAGCAGCTAAGATCTCCTCCCACAGCATCATGGGGAATAGCTACACCTGATCACGTGTCCATCCCCAGCATCATCATACCAGAAGCAATGCTTTTTGGGATGTGCACTGACAGTATTTTCATTCTCGTCTGTGTAATTTTTGTGGCTAGACATCCTGACAATGTCTAATTTGACATTTTTCTCAATTTTCCTTTGCACTGGTCCCCAGACTGAGATGTTGGATCCCTCAATCAAAAGAGACTTTCTCAATTAATGGGCAATTAATTTTTTAGTTTCAAACCACAGGCTGCTTCTTTTTTGAGTATTAGTTGAAACATTTTTGTGCCAAAATATCGTTTTATTTTGTGTCTTGTCATTTTCTTTAGAAGGCATCGCTGGTAGGTCCCTGTTTTGACTCTCTTCTTACTCTCCCCATTACCCCCTTCACCTCTGGCTGAATCAGTACGCATCCCATTTTTCATCCTTACTGTTTTCACTGCACTCATCTGTATGGAAAGCGGGATCTGTGTTTGACAAGCATGCTTACCCTTTGCTTACTGTTTTAATAAAAATTTCTATCACCGTTTTTATCTACAGTAGCAGTCGAGGCACTATTTGATATCGAGATGCTAGATTTCATAGACTTTGAAATATTTTCCCCATATCTTTTTTGGCAAGTCTTTGAACATAGACTACAAAAAATTGACATGTCGGAGATGAATTTGCAGACTCTAAGTTAAGTAATGACTACCTGTCCCAGTTTAAATTGTGTTCTAGGATTGAAACATTATATTACACAGTCAAATCATTGAAATTAATGGTCAGACTGTTCTATAACTGAGTTAGTTTCCCTTGAGATTGATACTCTATTAAATCAGCAGGCTGTCCAAATTTCCCTGCAGTGCCTTTGGTTTGGGGGATAGCATTGCCCCAGCCTTGGTGATTTCAAAGCTGGGCCAAAGTAGTCGTGCTATTTTTAAATGGGGTACAATGAGTGGCGGCCTCTTAAATTTCAAGTTTCTTTCATATATAGAATCTTACTTTATTCTCTTTAGCTTGTGAGGGACATTATTTTTGTGTTGAGTATACAGGTAGGAGACATAAGACCCCAATGTTAGGTGTCATGCCAGAGATGATGTAAATACTTCAGAGACCAAGCTACTTGGGCTTTTCTTTCCAGATCTCTTCTTGGCTGGGATTTTCTCCATATCCAGGCCTTTTCTCAAATATCCCTCTTCAGGGAGGCCCTTCTTGACTACTGTATCCAGAGTAACACAGTCATCCCTTATTTCAGTGTTCTGTATTATTTGTATAGTAACATTTCCTGTTTTTTTCTTATTTGTATCTACTTACTTATTTCCAGTGTCTATCCACTAGAATACAAGGAAGGAGACCTTGGGTTTTTTTTTTCCTTAAAAAAATTTTTTTAATAATGTTTACTTATTTTGAGGAGAGAGGGAGACACAGAATCTGACACAGGCTCCAGGCTCTGAGGTGACAGCTCAGAGCCTGACATGGGGCTTGAACTCAGAAACCATGAGATCATGACCTGAGCCAAAGTCTGATGCTTAACCTACTGAGCCACCTAGGCACCCTCTCAGAAATGGATTTTGGATTAAGATATCTAACTGAGCTGCCCTGTGTAAAGGAATGAATTAAGCATGGAGGGCTTCATGAACAAACCCTACTACTTACAGTCCTTGAAAGCTCAACGTTGCAGGTAATAGCATGTATTAGTTATCTAATGCTGCATAACAAATTACTCCCAAGATGAGTTTCTTAAAACAGCAAGTATTTATCATCCCACATTGTTTCTGAAGGTGAGGAATTTGGGAGTGGCTTAGCTGGGTGTTTCTGGCTCAGGGACCCTCCTTCCTCAGGTTGTTGTTAAGTTGTCAGCAGGGGTAGCAATTACATGAAGGCTGGAGGATCCGCTTCCTAGTTCACTCATGTGGATGTTGGCAGGTCTCAGTTCCTTGCCACATGGGCCTCTCTGCATGATTAGTAGAGTGTCCTGGTGACTTGGCAGCTGGCCTTCCCCAGAGTGAGTGTTGAGAGAGAAAGGCAGCGATGGGGAGGTGGGGGGTGGGGAGGAAAAGAGGGAGGGAAGGGCAGAATGAAAGAGAAAGAGAGAGAGAGGCTCTAAAATAGAAGTCACAATGTTTTGTAACCCAATCTCAGAGTGACATATCATCACTTCTGCTGTGTTCTGCAAACAGACCAGCCGTGATACAATGTGAGGTACAGGAGTGTGGATACCATGAGGTGGCGATCCTCAGGGGCCATTATGGAGACTGGTAGCATATACCTTATTCACTTTCCCAGAACAGAGGTGTGGATTGAACTTGTATCTCAGAATACCAGAAGTCTTTGCCCTACTTTCTTTTCCATCCCAGGACCCATTTGGGTGGGTGGTTTGATTACTGAGATGAACTCTTAAAGTACAATAATTAAGAACCCAGATTCTCATGTCAGCAGCCCAACTTTGAACACTGTGCCTGCCTCTTGATATTCCTTGTGAACAGGGGATCTCCTTTATGCTTCTGTGACTCAGTATTCTCTGCTATAAAATGGGGATAGTATCAGCAGCCACCTTCTAGGGTTGTGAAGATTCAGTCAGTTCATGTGAAGCACGTGGAAGAATGCTTGCCACATGGAGAGCAGTTAAGAAGTGTTGTCTTGTATTATTTGGACTGTCCCATGGCTAATGAGTGCAGGAGTGATTTGTGTTTTCCTCAGCAGTTCTTGAAGGGATTGAAGATCCCTAGTCAGACTGCCGAAGTGGAGTTAAGCTCAACTTTCCTTTGGTAAGTTGCAAGCAGGTCACATAGTCACGTGGCAAAGTCTGATTTTTGCCACAGGGACCCTGTCCACCATATATGTCTCTGCTGTGTGTTTTCTGTGGGTGCTTACCCTGTGCCCTCAGCACACCCATGCATAACCTTCACCACCATCCACAGTCCAGCATCTTTCCTTCCCTTTCCAGAGAAAACTGAAGCATCGTTTTTGAAAGCCATTGGCCAGTGGCTGAATTCTACAGCCCTTTTCATAAGTTCACTTTGAACAGATTTTTTCATGTCTTCCCTATTTATATCTTTTCAAATCCAGTCTCCTTCAATCAATTTTAATCTTCTAATGTGTTTGCTATAAGTACTGTACAATTCACTTGTCCTCAATAATAAAATTCATTTTGGTTCGGCCTCCCGGTAATTTGTTTGAGGAGAAGTCGTTAGGAAACCCTTGCGTTCCCTTCTGATTTAGAGGACGACCTTCAGTATTGATAGCATTTTGTTGTCATGCACTTGAAGTATTCTTTCATGACTGACAGAGCTGTTTAAATAATGGACCGCGGAGCCATGTGCTTCAATGAAATCTGACTACACTAATTCCATCATATATTAGGAAACTTGAAGTGTTCTACAAGGACACAATTTCATTGACCATGGATTTATTTTTTTCAGTTTGTACAAATTATCTCCACTGTGTAATGGACCCCCTTGACTGTAAAATACACTTTCCTTCTGAAAGTGAGTGTTTTTATTGCTTTAACTCTCAGTGCACCCTCCGTAAGCAAAGCCTTGTACTTTAGGCCTTCCTGGAACACCTCCAAATGGGTAAAATGGAGCATTTTCTGTACAAAAGATAGAAATGTATAGCATTATTGATCAAGTTTGCATTCAAACAAGGCTCAAAGGCACACATATAAGGGCACACACACGTAATTTTTATACCTATGTTTAATGAGAGAAGTAAACACTGAGAGCCTGCTTTATTGTTAATCTTACGTATCTCTAGCTTTTTAAGCAGTACATGAAGACAAAGCACCTTTTTATTTAGACTTGGCTAAAAATTATCAGTCATATGTAGATATTATGCAATATCTGCCAGCTTCCTACTCAGGAGAAGTTATAGCAGATGGCACTATTTATGTGCCATGTGGCATTTGTTTAAGTGTGGCAATAGCTAATATTTTTTTCTTCAATTATTATAACTATTTTACTTTTAAAGACTCAATTAGCTTTGAACTCCTGTCCTTGATGGCCGCCTTGGTTAAGGGAGGGATGGGGAAAAGGAAGAGGTTTCGAACAGTTAGATGCTAACCTTCTAGAAACATTGATTATAAGAGTATTATAGCTCCTTATTCAGGGCCACTAATCACCCCGTTTTCAGAATAATGTTATTGTACTTTAAATGTAGATTCCCCATGGAATCGCTAAGAAGCAGGCTCTATTCAGATCAGTGTGTGCTTTCGATTGGCCTTTATACTACAAAAGACTGGAATTCACATTTGTGAGTTTGCAGGACCCCAGGGAGGACATCTTGGAGTCAACATCATCTCAGGCATGTAGCGCATAATTTGTTTTGATAACTGCAAACAAAGGGGGTCTATTCCCACAAGTCCTCTTCAGAGATTGTCAGAGGCTCTTCCCATAGTCATATGAGCTGTTCTGAGGGCCCCCGAGAACCTGGGCAGGACTGGAGGGCAAGAAGAAGGAGGAAGCGTGCCCTAAAAAAGACACTGGCGGTGGGGTGGGGTGGGGGTAGCATTCCAGAGAGAACAGAGCATTCTAACCTGGGAGGGCATTCCTTTCAGGAATCGATACTAGGCAGCCATGATCTATGGCCTAGTCCTCGTGCTCTGAGTGCTTTGTGTACTGTGCATGTTTCAAATGTATTTTCCTTCCTGTCTTGATTCGTTAGGCTTTAATGAAATAAGAGGCAGGGGGTGTGTGCGTTGAGGTGAGGTGGTGGAAGAGGGAGGGGAGGTTTTGATTGAGAAATACAAGGACCAATTGCCTGCCAATTCTCTAGGAATCCTTACTGATCATCTGCTCATTATGGAGAATCTTGGGGTTCTCCTACGCCTCCTGGAGGCATGCCTCGTTAAATTGATTGAATAGGGGGAAAGGATTTGTCAGGAAATATTTATTACACAGACAAAAAAGAGGAACGCACCTACGGAATGCTGGACCCGTTGCAGACATTCAGTAAATATCCCTTGAATGGATTTATAAAATAGGATATGTTAAAAACATTAGTCATTATCGTGGGAGGTCTGACTGAGGATGATTTTTCTTTTCTCAGTTTTCACAAATTTTGATAATGTTTGATTAATCACTTCTGTTATTATGATTATTATAATTTTATATACAAATTACACAGTGCTACTCCTTTCCTCGTCCCTGTTAACAATTTGGTGATCACTTTGTGCATTTTTTGTGGCTTTACGTTGCATGTGCAAGTATATTTCACTCGAATATAAAAGAAATGATACACAGCATTTTTCTTCAAATGTATAGTTAGCAAGTGTCCTAGGCCCTTGTTTGTTAGTCCATAAAGTCCTATTGCAATTCTTGCAGAATGTTGCATCACTTCACATAGTGGGAACTTAATAACATCGTTTAAGTACTTTGTAGCAATGTTTAATTTCATAATGAATATTTAAGCAACTGATGTGTATTAAGGTCTGTATGGGATACAAAATAACCCCTTGACACCCACAAGTTGTTGAATATTTAATGATGTATTTTGCACATTTTCTTTAATGAGTTTGTGTTACTTTTGAAATGTTAAAGGTTAAAAAATTTTAATTCTACTTACAGACTCAAAACTGTACACGTGAGGGGCTCCTGGCTGGCTCAGTCCATAGAGTGTGTGGCTCTTGATCTCGAGGTTGTGAGTTCAAGCCCTACATTGGGCATAGAGCTTATTTAAAAAAAACAAAAACAACAAAAAAAACTGTACACATGAAAGTAATAAGAATGTTTAGTTTTGATTGGGCTCTTATCTGACAGACACTCCCCTCTCCTAAGTATGTATATATGTATGTATGTATGTTATATATGCATACATACACATTTAATACACATACATACACACACACACACACACACACACACACACACACACACACCTAATCCATTACAACACTATTTAGCATGAACCATAGGCAGACATTGTTTCTAGTTCTTCTCCAGATAGGCGCTGCATTTTTAAACTGCTTGCATTTGCTTTCATGGAGGTTAATTCAGTAAATGTTTTATTCAGTGCCTACTGTGTCCCTAGCACTGTACTAGGGACTTAGCAGTGAACAAAATGAATACCTTCCCTCAGGGACCTTGTACTCCTGTCTAGGTGGGTTCACTTTATTAAGAAAGCAGGTCAACAGCACTGTGTCCTTCTGTAGAAACCGGACAACTCTTCAATTTCCCCTTGATCCGCTTAGAGTGCCAGTAGTGGAGCGAGAGCCCCATTACCCTAGACTTTATAGTCGCTGTCATGTGGGTGGAGACAGTGCCCTTTGAGGAGTTGGCATTAAAGCGGCCAGCAGACATGGAGCTTGGCGGAGTGGCTCTGGCTGTTACACACATCCCTTGCTGAACACTGCTGTAGATATCAGACTCTCCTCCTAGAAAGTGATAAAGGATAATTCTCTCCCACTCTGGGCTGGGGCTCTTTCCACTCTGAGGCGCTTCTTTAAAGATGTTACCTTAGGGGCACCTGCGTGGTTCAGTGGGTTAAGTGTGTGACTGTTGATCTCAGCTCAGATCATGATCTCACGGTTGCTGGGTTCAAGCCCCGTGTCAAGCTCTGTGCTGACAGTGCTGAGCCTGCTTGGGATTCTCTCTGTCTCTCCAGCTCCCAGGCTCACTGTCTGTATACCTCTCAAAATCAATTAAAAAAAGCAAGGATGTGTGATCTTACCCTGGCTTGTCTCTTAAGTAAAAGGACTGGGGGAAGTTGGCCATTCAGGCGGATCAGGCTTGGAGCGTGCTGTGACTTGGGAAAGGCTTTACAAATTCATCTCCTTCGATCTGAATCCACATCACCCATAATCCTGCATCTTGCGATCCGTCTTATTTTGACTGTACATGTAGCTTGAGAAGCAGTGAGTTTGGAGGGCTAGTGACTCCCTGGATAACATTGCTGATGGGGCCGGTCACCAGCACGGGAGGTGGCCGACTCTGTGACACGCACAGGCTGACACACCTCAGGGAAGAGATAGTTAGTGGAGAAGGCGTGAGTGTGGAGCTCGGCTGCAGGGAGAGCTGGGAGCTTGGCAGGCCATCCCCTGCTGCCGGCTGCAGCTTCCCTCTGGAGCACCGTGGGAGGCAGTGACACCCACTGGCATCACAGGGACAGTCCTGCAGCTGTCCTTTTCTCCAGCACGGATGGGATAGGTGTCCTACAGGACAGCAGATGAACGCATGCGAAGCACATTTCTCGTTCCTCCAGCTTCTGCTCTCACTTAGCTTGTTTCTAGAAGACGCCTTCCATTGGTGTTGAGACAGCCTGCATGATTGTCAACTGGCCAATGCCTCTCTCACGTCTGTCAGTGAATTTCCTTTCCCTTCTTGAGAATTTTAACTCTTCAGCGGGCAGATTATAGTCGGGGAGGCCAGTGCTTGAGCTGTGTACTCAGGAAGATTTGGTTTTAGTTTTTTTTGACTCTGCTACTTATTGTCTGTGGGATCATGTGGAAGTCGCCTCTCTTAGGATCATTGTCCTCGTGTGGAAAAACAGGGTTACCTTTGGTACCTCCAGCATAACTGAGATAATGCACATTGTTCAAATCCTCCGTACCTTTCACGGTAGCTCGGCCCAGGTTCGCTCGCGTGACTGGGTTGGGTGCTCTCTGCTTTTACTGCATCTTCTCACCAGTCAGTGCCAGCTCACTGTCAAGACTTTCAGACCAGAAGCGAGAGCACTGTGATGACTGATAAAGGCGTCGTCCATCTGCCTAAAGGGGTTGATCTTAGTTTGGCAAGGTTTCCCATCCATATCTTCTCTTAAAGACCAACAGCCGGAATCCCGTATGAAATCGCTTTGGGATAGGCTCAGGACTTCCCCCAAGGTGATCAGGCCAGATTATGATACATTCTTTAAAATCTGCCTTTAGAAAGACAGCCTGATTTTATTTCTGTGAATCATTTTCTCTGTATCATATCGTAACTGTGATAAAGATAATTATACCCTAGTGTTTAAAAGTGATTATGTGCCTGATTAAACATATACATGTTGTTTGGTCCTTGTGTATTTATACTTACTTCAAATTGAAACTGTATTCTCAATTATACATTCTGTGAAGGTCTTAGAAACTTGAGGACATTACAATAATGTAGTTCTCTCTCCTATTTTGGTGCCTGGGTTTTTTTTTTTTTTTTTTTTTTTCTTTTTGTAGGAACATGAAAGGAAACCTAGAACCATGTTGGAACTAAACCAGGAGGAAATATCAGCTAAAGGGGGGATTTGTCTATTTTTTATTAATAGGGTGAGGGAGGTAGTGACTGAATTCACCCTATGTGGGAGGATATTTTTTCTGCTACATAAAAAAAAGCAGTGATTTTTTTTTTTTTACTGTAACTTTGGAGGTTTGCACTAGATGGAAGGATGGCATTCCCTAGTGTGTGGGATGGGGGGTGCTTTGCAAAAGCAGATATCTCATAGGTATTGGGAAATTGCTTTCTGAAAATATTAAAGGGTACTGTGGCACAGTGGCTGCGTATCTGCTGATCACTTGTGCTCTTCTTTTGCAACAAATTCAAATAACTGATGAAGAGCTGCCTGGCTAGGGACACATTTCCAGCCTACCTTTTATCTGAGTGGTGAAATGTCATTGAGTCCCCCCCAGTGAAATGTGGGAAGAAGTGATAGATGCCACCTTCAGGACTGGCCCCCAAATCCCCTGTGGGATTCTCTTTACCTCTCCTTCCCCCATCCTCCAGTTGACTCTCGCTTGACCTTGGGAGCTATTTGTTGAAAATGGTGCAGTTCCTGGGCCCCTGAGTGACCATATGGATCTGAACCACCCCCACTCTTTCCTGCTGTTCCCTGTGAAATTCCCTGTCACGCGGGGACATGTCTGTAGTGATGCCTAAAATAATAATGATGGCTACTTTCATCTGGTGTGATATTGAGCCCTTGCTGAAAGCAAAGGTTTAGATTATGGACCAATGGCACTTAACCTTTGGCCAGGAAGTGACACACTTCACTTCCACCAGATCCCATTGGCCAGAAGTAGCCACATGGCTTGTGCTGTCCTTCTGTGAGCCTCCCATGTGCTCAGAAGAAAGGGAAACCAGATAGTGGAGTATGAAAGATAATCATTGCCCACATGCTATGGATGACATTTCACTTATTACCCATTTGTTGAATTCTGTCTTCATGTTATAACACAAAACGAGATGATGTCCTTGTCCTCAAGAATCTTACCATTTAATGCTGGAGACAAGTAAGTAGACCAAATAGTTACCTGCATTCTGACCACTGGTAGACATTAAACAATACCATTAGTCTTTATGTGGTGATACGAGGGTCTAAGAAAACTCTTGCAGGTCCTTACAAAACTCTTTTTCAGGGACACAAAAGTCCTGGCCTGAAACGGAGAATGGTGTGAGAGTCTGACACAGAGCACGGAGAAGTTAGCATAGATAATGTCCTTGGAATATACCAGGAGGGAGCAAGTATTTCTTGATTCATTACCTTATGGACAGACAGTGTTCTTTTCTCTCTGTCCTTGGCTGGGTAGTTAATGGAGCACTGATGTGCTTCTAAGGGTGTTTAGAAGAAATAAATAAAGATGCATAGTAAAAATAAATTCAGCATTTTATTCAGCACAAAACATTTT
Organism: Lynx canadensis; assembly: GCF_007474595.2. Classification (NCBI taxonomy): domain Eukaryota; kingdom Metazoa; phylum Chordata; class Mammalia; order Carnivora; family Felidae; genus Lynx; species Lynx canadensis. Next base: position 5,753,090 of record NC_044318.1, read on the forward strand.
ATCCTGAACCTCAATAGTGTGTTGAATGGATGAATGTCTGCTATGGGGTTTGTGAGAGAGAGACAGAAGACAGAAGTTGAGAGAGAGAGGGAGAGAGAGAGCGCGCGCGCTATGGAGAAGAGAGAGGATGAGAGGGAGAGAGAAAGTAAGGAGAAAGAGACAGGGAGAGAGAGAAGAGAAACAGAGAGAAAGAGAGAATTTTCCTATTTCAGTTCAGTTCTCCCAGATTTTTATTAGGACCAAAACCAAATAGACAACAATGACAAAATCATTCAATATAATATATGTTTACAAAAAAAAAAAAGTCTTTGCTCAGAAATGAGGTTACTGAAATGTCTTTTCATCTACTTTGGTTTTACTTCAATATCTTTATTATTTTTTTTTAATTTTATGTTAGAGAGAGAAAAAGAGAGAGTGAGCAGGGGAGGGGCAGAAGGATCATGAACTGAGCCAAAATCAAGAGTTAGACCGTCCCCTGACCGAGCCACCCAGGTGCCCCTACCTCAGTATCTTTTAATGTTTTTTGCCAAACTCATCACCCTCACTCCTCTTTAGAGCACAAATTCTATGTGAAGGTTTGTGGACATGTCTACCTCTTATGGAATTACATTGTTTGACTTTTGTCATCACAAATTTGATTTGCTTCACTTGTTGATAACTATTTTCAGGTAATTTTGAGTCACAATCCAGCAATGCCAATTTTCTGGAGAGGAATGCTACCTCCTAATTATGTGGTCAGTGAATAGTTGAGCATTAAGCCACACCGATAGACAAAGCCACAGTAATAAACATCATGCAAGATTAAAAGCTCCCTGAGACATAATCCCTTATGGTCCCATTCATAATGATTCAAATAAAGACAAAGAAATAACTATGTGTTTTCTCAATCCCTCCAAACCAGAAATGTCACAGGCAGGGTCAGTAATAAGGACAGTACTGAGGGACCTCTCTTTACTAAATATTTGTTGTGAGATGTATAAAGTCACCCCAAATATATAAATATCAATAAAGTAAACCCAAACAGACTTATAAGGTAGGGACTACCTCCTTGCACTAGAATGTAATGAGGAGTATCCTCATTACATTCTAGTGACATGACAAGACCAGTTGAGTCTTAGTGAGGTTTGCTAAGTACCCTGGACCCACACAGCTGATTCAGTACTAGAGCTGAGTTCAAACCCATGTTTTGTTACACCCAAAGCCTATGTGCTTCCAAACACACACAATCTTCACTGATGCCTGAATGGAATTGAATTCTTAACGGAAGAGAATTAAAATGAACAGAGCCATAGTCCCCTGGGCATCTCATCTGGGTTTTTGCCTTTTTTTTCTCTAGAGGTGATAATCGCATAGGCAGTATTTAAAGAATATGTTTTGCTTTTGATGTAGAGTGTCTGATTTTAGACATAATCTGATTTTAGAAGGATGCCCCAAATGTTTCTCCAGCCTCATTTTCTTTTTCCTCCCCTCTTTTACCCCTACCTTCCGCGGCATGCTGATTAATTCACAACTATAGCCTGAAAGTGCAGTGGTCTGTGTACCATGCCCATCCCTCATGAAGCCTCTTCTGTCGGTGTTTCCAGAAGCTGTCCCTTTGGTGGGTTGCAAAGTCTAGCTGTGCATTAGAATTTATCTCCTGCCCAGGAGCTATCCCTTTGCTTTCCTGAGGACCCTTGTCAAACACAAACCCAATACTCTTGCCTTCCTCTTTGGCAGAGAGCTGGTGGTTATTTATGAGCGTCCTTGTGGACTGTTTGTCTTGGTGTTTCGATCTTGGCAGTTGGCACAGAACTCCCTCCCCTGGTCATGTGGACTGCTACTTTGGGAAAGAAGGCTCGCCGTTTCCCCTCAGAGCTCTGCCATGTTCCCTGACGGTCTAGCGGAGGTGAAGCAAACAACGGGCAAGTGCTGATTAGGGACAGGCCCTTCCCTTGCAGAAGGCAGATATCGATCTTCCCATTTCAGTCTTGTTGCCTCTCTATGAAAATACTACACGGCCTTCTCATAAACAGGTGACCTATTGATTCCCTGGCTGCTGATGAGGCCTCCCTCATGTGTCCTGGTTAGCTCATTAATGAGGAACTCTCAGCTGGGTTTATAGAGGTCACCTGGAACTAAAGGTAGGTTTTTGCCGGAGACTCTCAAACTTTGTAAAAATTGGGTATGTGTCCCAGATTCTTGACTTTGGTGTTATGTCCCTCCAGGATGCAATTGTGGATTATATATCTGACACAGTCAGAGACATTTCAAGGGTTTATTTTGCCCCAGACATTCATAAAAGCCAATCATTCTCAACGGAGGTATTTTTGCACACCTTCCCCCCTGCCCCAACCCTAGGACATTTGTCAATGTTTGGAGATATTTTTGGTTGTCACACAACTTGGGGGAGGGAGGGGAGGTGTTGCCACTGGTATCTAGTGGGTAAAGGCCAGGGATGCTGCTAGGCATCCTGTAAGGCCCAAGACAGCCCACAAAGAATTATCTGGCCCAAAATATCAAGGTTGAGAAAACTTGATATAAGCTATTAATTAAAGTGCTCCCAAGTTTCTATTTCTTTTTAAATACTATTATTATTGAGAGAAAGACAGGGTGTAAGCAGGGGAGAGGCAGAGAGAGAGGGAGACACAGAATCCAAAGCAGGCTCCAGGCTCTGAGCTGTCAGCACAGAGCCCGACGCGGGGCTCAAACCCATGAATCATTAGATCATGACCTGAGCCCAAGTCAGATGCTTACTTAACTGACTCAGCCACCCAGGCACCCCAGTGCATCCAAATTTGATGTATAACACAATTGTAATACAGCATAAGTTTGAGAGAGTTTTTTACATTCTTGCTATGAAAGTGAATTAACTCAGTAATTTATGACTGGCTACTGTTTCTCAGCATTTGTCCCATGCACTTGGAAATTCTTATAAGAGGCAAAAAACAGCATACAATTTGTCTTCCTATGTCATAAAATATTGTGAATCCTAAATCTAACAATTAGTGTTGATGACATAATACTGCATTTTGGAGAAATATAATTAAGCAGCTATTAATTTTGACTTTGCTACTTGAAATGTTCGAACTAATAATTTTTTTTTTCTTTCAATTTGAATGCCCTTGGAACTCAGAGGTCTAATGCTACTGATAGTGTCAGGTGGATAAAAAGTCCTAAACCCATCAATCCCGGACATCCCCAATCATGGATTATGAAATTCATTGTAATACTTAAATTGTGACATCTTAGGCCAATATTTGCCCAACTGTCAGAATAGTCACTTCTCAAAACACCTCTAGTCGTTTCAGGGTATCCTTAAAGAAGTACCACACATGAACCAGCAAAATGCCATCACCAGAGAGAGATTATGTATTGATGGTGGGGTGATAACAATTTCTAATGTCTTCTCTTGGCATTAGTATGTAATCATCCCCTTTCTCCCCAAATTTGTAGGATCTGCTGCTGCTCTCCAGCCTCACCTCATGTCACTCTACCCCTCTTGAGAATGTTCTAACTGATCTTCTGTTGCATTCTGCTTCTCTGCCAGGAGCACTACTCTATCCTGCTGTCTTCCCATTCAGTATCTGGCCATGTCTCATTCTTCACATCCCCATATCCCTGTCACCTCATCAAAGAGACCTTCCCTGACTTACACAGTCCTACATTAAATTAGACCTTCCCTCAAATGCTCCTACAGCACCATGTAATTCTGTATTAATGCACATGACTATCTTACTAATAACCAGTCCAATCCAAGCTTTGTAACATTTTGGAATGTGTGCGTCATTTTCTATTTCCTCTATGATTAGCAAAGGGCCTGAAATGCACTGGGGAAGTAAAACATACTAAATGAGTGGATATATGAATGAACAAGTGAACGAGGTGATCAGAGTAGTCTTAAGAAGGGCATCTGGTGAAGGAAGCAGTGGAACTCATCCATAAATTCTAAGATGGCCTCTGCCTAGTACAGAGATGTATTCCAAGCGTGCAGGGAATATTGGTAAAAATATAGCATCAGAAGGACTATTGTTATAGATTGTTTTTGGTCTGTCTCCCACTCATCCTCACCCTGCCTCTCTTCGGAGTTGCCTCCATTCTCAGGTGAGTTCTCCCTCCAAGATGGCAGGTGGCTACCAACAGAGACAGGCATTCTCTGTTCAGAACACCAGCCGGACAATAGACATTTCCTTTCCTGGTCATTCTAGAAGACCCATGAAAAGTTCTGATTGGTCCTGAAAGGAATCAGTCACTGTGGTCAGAATATGCGATACTCTGATTGGGTGGCTTGGAGCACTCACACAGCTAGAACCTTCCTTCTTCCACCAGTGGGGCCCAAGAAATGCCGCTGAACCAGCTTGTGCGAGCCTGAGCCCTGTCCCTGATGGCTGACAACTATCTGACCTTGAAGTCGGGTTTTGGGGCCATGGAGGGACCGATGGCTGGCAGCCCAGGCCTCGAGGAGAAGCCAGTTCCCTCGGCCGCCAGCCCCTCTCTGTCCTCGCCGGGCGCTATCTTCATCCTCTTGAAATCTGCGCTGGGGTCCGGCCTGCTCAGCTTCCCCTCGGCCTTCCACAAGGCGGGTGGGGTGACTCCCACCTTCCTGGTGAAGCTGGTCTCCTTGGTCTTTCTCATCAGCAGGCTGGTCATCCTGGGCTATGCTGCCTCCCTCAGCCAGAGGACTTACCAGGGTGTGGTTGGAGGGCTTTGTGGCCCCACCCTTGGAAAGCTGTGTGAGGCCTGCTTAACTGCACTCAAACTCCTGGTCTGAGACTGGGAAAGGGTGGATTCCTCCAGCAATGGGCCTGCTGATACCAAACAAGTAGAATAATAAACCATTGTTGGCTCATTAAACCATCTTACTGCTAAGTTTTGGGAGAGCATCTCACACTTGCTCCCATGGTATGAACAACATTTAGTCAATGGAGGAAATAACTAGAACTTGATTAGCTTCCATTTTACATTTTATTGCTTTCCTCCAAGTAATTGTGATTGGGGAGAGCATCTTGTTACCTGCTTCCTTTCTAATTGGATTCTTTCCATTCTTTGTAACTCTTACTTCTGTGCTCTCTGGCTGGTTTTGTCAAGGTAACTAGGCATTTTAAATCACAGTGTAATTTCTGGCAGCTCAGAAAACTGAACCAAAGTAGTAACTTTTAATAGGTCAATTACATTATTTTTCAGCAGCCTGCTACAGCCTAATGAAACTGCAGTTTAATTAGGTTGGTGTGATGCCAAAATAAATGTTTCATTCCCAGCTTGTTTTATTTACTCATTGAAAAGTAGGGGAATCTACAAATAATCAGATTGGAAAATGTTAAAGGCTAATGAGTTTGGCTGCACTTGTTTGTAAAGAAAGGCGATTGTATCACTGTCAGTCCAGTTGGTAAACGAGAAAGCTATAAACTTAAAATAAAAACACCAATGATTTTTTTTTTTTTTTTTAACTTGGGATTCCTGAGTTTAGGGCCTTTTTTTTTTTTTTTTTAAGTGAATAAATCACAAATACTAAAAGATTGTTCAGAAGGAAACATAACTAAGTCTTGTCTTCCTTTTATGTGTTGGATGTTCCTACTGTGGGGCAGGCATTGTGCCCAGTGTAATCACATCTATTTTCTCAATAGACCATAACAACAATCTTGTGAGATGGGAGTTTTTGGCCCAGCAAAGGTGGCATTCTGAATGTGATCAAACCACACCTCCATTATTTTGACTTCAATGAGACATGTATGTGAGGACAACAAGAAGCCTTATTCTTCTGTTTCCTCTTACTTCCTTTTAAAATAGAACACCCCCGGGGTGCCTGGGTGGCTCAATCTGTTAAGCATCCGACTCGGACTCTTGATTTTGGCTCAGGTCATGAAATCATGGTTTTGTGAGTTTGAGCCCTGCATCAGGCTCTGCACTCACAGTTTAGAGCCTGCTTGGGATTCTCTCTCTCCCTCTCTCTGTACCCTTCCCCTGCTTATGCTGTCTCTGTCTCTCTCAAAATAAATAAAGAAACCTTAAAAAGTAAAAAAAAAATAAAAATAATAAAAATAAAATAGAGCACCCTCATTACTCCCAGGCCCCTACCTGAAGCTGGAAGGTGAGAATCCTTCCCCTCCCTGGCTGGGATGGTCTAGTGTTGATCCCTAAGGGGTCCAGGCAAATCAGAAAGGTTTTGCTTGCAGCCTCCAGCAGATCCCCCACCTGTGGGGCTTTAGCTTTAACAACAAAGGAGGATGTTTGGTCATTATCTCCCTTCCTGAGGCAAGGATTATGCACTGTGTTGATAAGTATGGTAACTTCCCTCTGCCTCACTTAAAGTGGAATCAAGTACTTAGGCCAAGCAAAAGGGCCAACAAACAGGATTCCTAAGCAGAGTGACACCTGATGATGGCTCTGTACTCGTCATTTCTGCCTCTTAGAAGGGAGAGACTCCAGATGCCTTAAATACTCACAATGGTCAGAACCTTAATGGTAGCCTTTCTCCTGCAAAGGAGAAAAAAAAAACTCTATGGCAGTGCCACATTATTCTAGCATCATCTGGGTTGTTTTTCCTAAACACCTCCCTCAGTCATCATGTATCCTATCTTAGAGAAGAGGACACCTTTATCATCACACATTTACGAAGGAAAAAATATTTTTACAGTGCAGTCATTCAGCATTTAAACTACACACGTTGCTACATGAGGAGCTCCTTCACGCTTTTGAAAACTTTGGAATCTTCTTTTTCTTGCTTGACATTGACTTTGACTTTATTTCAATTTTAATTCTAAGGTTGACTGACTTGTATTCCATATCCCTTTTGAATGGAATCATAGACCCCCCCCCCTCCATGTTACACTTAAAATAAGTGTTTCAAGCCCCATTTTTCATCTTGACATGTTTTGGAAGGCTCTTGCCTTTGTGACTTTGAGCTCTCTTTAATTCCCCACAATAGTCTGCATGGGGCATTTCCACTCCTTTGATTGTGCTATGTTAGATCAAAGATGCAAACTTTTTCTGTGCAAGAATAATGCAGTAAACAATGGTGAATGCTCACAATGATCAATGTGTGCTCGTATAATCATGCATCTCTTTGCTGCAGTTCAAAGGGAGCAAAACCACCCTTGCTGGCCATCACTGTAAAACTAATGTAGATTTTTTTTTTTTTTTTATCTGATGCTCTGACAATTCGGGTAGAAATCTGTACACTGATGCTGAGAATTTCAGGGGAAGTTGTATAAAATAGGTATTTGTGAGTATTGTAGACCTATCATGCAGTGGAGGTTGTCTGTAATTCTTTCTCTTCTAATTAAAGTGTCTACAGATAGCTTCAAACTATAGGCTTTCACTTTTAACACAGTGGGATACATTTTCCCCAACACGTGAAATTATATACTACAATATGTAAAACAGGTATTAGCCATATTTGATAGCAAATATTTATATTTCACTTGGGAATTTGTAACGTCTGCTTATACCCCCATTGTTTAAAGCAATGAGTCTGTTATGATATATTTAAACATTTAAAATCAGGTGATAATGGCAGCTGTAGGCAGCTGTATGTGTGTTCAGTGGACAGTATTAGGAAAACCCCAATTCACTCAGAAAGGTAAATGTGAGAACAACAACTTTCTTTAACAGACCACCCTCCATTCTCAAGGGTATTCTTTATTATGCAGCAATAATGGAAGAAGCATTTATTTTAAAATGCCCATACATGAGTTAAACCAGCAGTATAGATTAACCCAGTAGTGATCTCCAATGTGTCATAATTTTGTGTATCACACCTCTGTGACTTTCTTTTACTCTTTCTATTAATCAGATATCTTTTTGGTGGTAAATGACATACATCCACCTTGAATTGACTAAAAAAAAAAAAAAAAAAAAAGAAATATTGTCTTATGTTATTGAAACATCTAGATATATAGCAGGTTGGGAGTAAGGCTGAATCAAGATACAAGAGGGGATGTTGCCAGGAGTATGTGCTCCCACAATTATACATTCCTCTGTAATGGCTGTATTCTTAGGCTGTTCCCTAGAAATAGCAAGATCGCTACCAACAGGTGCAAACTTACATTCCATCAGCTCAGGAACCTGGTGGCAAAGAGAACCAAATTGCAGTGGTGCAAGATAAGTCCTGGCCAGACCTGAGGTGTTCACCCATCTTAAGAAGCAGGGTTTTACATGAGACTCTTCATAACCATATGAACTGATCGTAGGGAAAGAGGAAAAGGTTTCTTCAAAGAGTCTTTTTTTTTTTTTTTTTTAACGTTTATTTATTTTTGGGACAGAGAGAGACAGAGCATGAACAGGGGAGGGGCAGAGAGAGAGGGAGACACAGAATTGGAAGCAGGCTCCAGACTCTGAGCCGTCAGCCCAGAGCCCGACGCGGGGCTCGAACTCACCGACCGCGAGATCGTGACCTGGCTGAAGTCGAATGCTTAACCGACTGAGCCACCCAGGCGCCCCTCTTCAAAGAGTCTTAATGTTACAAGAAACAAGCAAAACCTAGAAGTTTACTATAATACAAGCTTTTAATGTAGAAACTATAAAAATGATTTTTAAGGAAAAAGTATTTTTTCTTTCCAAACTTTTAAAAAAATAATCTCTGTACTCAACATGGGTCTTGAACTCATGACCCCAAGATCCAGAGCTGCATACTCCACTGCCTGAGCCAGCCAGGTGCCCCTATTTCTAAACTTTTAACATTCAAACCTGCAGAAAAATTTAAAGTATAGTGGAGACCCATATGCCATTCACCCAGACTCACTCATTGTTAACATTCTGTGACACTGACCTTCTCTTCTTATTCCCTCCCCACTATATATTTTGCACTATTTAAAAATTGCAGGTGCCATGGATACTTCATGCCTAAAGACTTCACCATACATTTCTTAAAAACAAGGGTATTTTCCTACATAGCCATGATACAATTATTATTATTGTAATCCAAGATACAATTAAGGAATATATGCATTACATTTGTCTTCTCTCTCTCTCACCTTTGATATAGAAAAGTACCAATTTTTTCTTAATCTTTCTATCATGTTGACATTTCTGAACAATCCTGGACTATTTCCTTGCAGAATATTTTTAAAAAATCAGGATTTATATGTTTAGATTCAGCTTTGCCATTTTTTCATGAGCACTACATGGATGATGCTGGCTGTATTCCACTGCATCTTATCTGGAAGTAATTCATGTCGCCCCACTGTTGATGACAGTAAAGTTGATCACTTGGTAACTGGCACATTTCCCCAGGATAAACTAGTCCAGTGGTTAGGAAACAATCTGTGTGCCTATCCTTTGAGACTGTTAGAAATAAACCCATCAACCCAATCAAAGGAGGGACCCCGAGACTGTGAGCACAGTGAAGCAAGGCTTTGATCAACATTCTTCCAAGAGCTGGTGTCTGATGGACAGGGACATTCAGGGCAGTTACAGCAGACAGTTTATCTCCTAGCATACAAGTCCCTCTCCTGGTTCCTCGTTGGCTGAGCACCACAGAGTTTACATCCTTATCCAGATGTCACCTATGCCCACGTGAAAGCAAAACGTAGGCTGATTGGAACAAATGTACATTCCCTGAGGTGACGCAGAGACTTTCAGTCCCTCCTCCCTTTGTTCTTTGGTGCATGCTCATTGCAAAGCCCATGTAAATAAGCCCACGAAATGGAGAGGGGAAGAAGAACTAGGAAGTGAAGTGTCTAAGGGTTTGGGACCCCATTGTTTGTGTGTGTGTGTGAGGGGGGGAGGGGAAGGGGCTGTACATATTTCCAATAGGTTGTAAACCCACTGTTAACTAGACCGCACAGCTTTTATTTGGTATTTCTGAAAATGAATCGTCTCCCTTACCTCTCACATGACTACTTAAATATCCTCTTCTTCAACTGTTCACCCATTAAAGATCCTTATGTGAATTGGTTAGTAGGCTGATAGTAATGAAATAGTCTATTTCTAATTCTTTGATTTTATTTACATTAAAAAAAAATCAAAGCAAATATTTGCTGTATCCCCTTCAGCAGAACCATGACACCCAGTTGTAATACCGCTGCCAGAAAAGAGAACACACTTTGACGGTACTGGGCAAGAATGATACAAATCTACCTGTAGCTACATCATGAGTATGGAGAAAAATCTCAGTAATGACTGAGGTTACAACTTATGCCCTTTTTTTAAACAGTGTTTGGAAGACTAAGAAGTAGCCCTATGTCTTGGCTGAGGATCTTTAAATAAAGTAAAGAAAGAAAAGGAAGGAGAAAAGAGACGACTGGAATAATGACAGTCAAGAGAAGAAAGGGTTGAGTACTTGTTGCCATTTTTTTTTTTTTTTACCAGCATTAAATACTCAGAAAGAAGTGTGGAGAACTTTTATTTTATGTCCACGTGGCATATTTAAACTCTCCTTGTTTAGAATTTCAAGAGTGACTACTTTTCCTTTGATTTGGTTCGATTATCTTTCATGATCTCAGAAATTGTTCTTTTCTCTCCCTTTCAGACTAAGAAAGTCCTTAGTCAAATGGCCTCAACCATTGGATTTGCCTGTAGGTGTCATTCATTTGTGTTGTTTCTTTTTCCTCCCCTGGGGTTTTTCAATAGTGCTTCCTTTCAATCAAAAGCTAATTTTCTTTGTGTGTGTAGGTGGTGTAGAATTCCAAGCTTTTACCCAGTAGCAGGCCTGTATTTGATGTACCTGGTTCAGAGACAATTGTCCTTTATATAGCTCTCACAAGTAAATTCAATGAAAGCCCCATGCAACTAGTTTCTAACTCATTTAGTGGAGAGTTCTACAGGATTATTTCACAAAGCAGTTTCAGTTTAAGAAGCTAAATTGGCTTTATTGTGCCTAGCTGGAGGCCTCTTCATCTCTGAATTCAGAGGATATTTACATGCATACCAGGAATCTTTCTAGAGAATGGGAAGGGGAAGTTTCTGCAGGTGTAAATTTCCTCAACTTCCTCTTAGCTATCTTCAAAGGGTCTTGGGATGGTTGTATTTGATTTAGTGCTCTCATTTGTTCCATGATGGAGGAATATGTATGCCATACTGTTGGGTGCATTTTTATGGCAAGAGTCACACAACTCTAAGAAGTAACCCGTGGCACAGTGGGTCATGCACCCGCACATTTAGCTTGGTGTAATGATTAGATGAAAGAACCTGTGAGTCCCAGTGTGGGCCCTGCCACTTAATCATTTTCATTACCTTGGGAAGTTATGCAGCCTCTCTGAATGTGGTTTTGGCATGTGTAAGAATCAGATAAAGGGGCACCTGGCTGGCTCAGTTGTAGAGCGTGTGGCTCTTGAACTTGGGGTCATGAGTTCGAGCCCCGTGTTAGGTACAGAGATTGCTTAAATAAACTTTTTTTTTAATGTCTATTTTGAGAAAGAGAGAAACAGAGCATGAGTGGGAGAGGGGCAGAGAGAGAGGGCGACAGAATCTGAAGCAGGCTCCAGACTCTGAGCTGTTAGCACAGAGCCTGATGTGGAGCTCAAACCCATGGACCGCGAGATCATGACCTGAGCTGAAGTCGGACGCTTAACTGACTGGGCCACCAGGGCACCTCTACTTAAATAAACTTTAAAAAACATCTTAGAAAAAAGAAGCAGTTGAATATAATTGTGTGCTACACAGGGTAAGCTCTAGGATATGTTGCAGTGACAATCAACCCCATAGTTCAGTAGCCTCAAATAACCGAAGTTATTTTTCATCAACTACATGGGCTATGGTCCTTGTCAGATATACTGTAGAACTCAGACTTATGAAATAGCCACCACCTAAATTACTGCTGGTCACATTAGCGGCGGGGTAAGAGTTTTCTGGAGGGTATTGTGCCAAAATTCATGCTCAGCCAAGAAGTGGCACATAGTAATTCTGCTCACAACTCACCGGCTCACATGGTACTGCTACCACCGAGGGTCAGGAATTACACTCCTCCCGTGTGTTGGGACGCTGATAGTTCACAGTGATACTGAGCCATGCCAGTCACTGCCACACAAATGTATCTCATGGGTTGTTATGAGGCTTAAATGAGCTAATGGATGGAAAATATTTACACTTGTCACGGAGTAAGTGTACCATCAGTTGTTGCCATTCATCATCATCATTATTTGTATCAGTTCATCTTTTCTCTGCATGATGATGATGATTCAGAAGTGTGGGGATTTTGAGGACGTTAAAGAGGGTTTCGAATTCGTAGAGCCCCACTATAAGATTTCAGAAGCGAGGAAACCAAAACCAGACATATTTATACTAAAACACTGAGAATAGAAGCCAGGTTTCCAGGCTAGTAGTTCGGGTCTTTTCTCCTTTTTTGGCACAGATAGCTCCACATAAAAAAAAAATGGATACATTGACTCTCTTCTTCAGAATGTGTGTGTGTGCATTTACATAAGGATTATTGTATTTGCAAACAACACTTGTCTTCACTGCTTTGCCTAGTTGGCCCCCTCGCTCTTTAGATTCTTGCTATGCCATAATTTTCTCAGGGAAGTCATCTCTAGCCAGACCACATGAAACCCCACAATGAGATGTCTCATGGCTGCAGGTGCTCTTTTTTCTAGCACTGATGACAGTTTTGGTTTGGCATATATTTGTGAGATTAAATCACTGATTTTTGTCTTCCTTATGAGATTTTAACTTCCATGAAAGGACTTTACTTTGGTTCATCATTAATTCCCATGACCTAGTACAGTTCCTGGCACATAGTAGGTACCCCATAAATATGTGTTGAATGAATAAATGAGGGAATGAATGAATGAATGTATAGCATTTTGATGGCAGAGCAATCTTATCTTTTACTTTGAGGTATGACTACCCTTATACCAACACACAGACCCATACACATAAGTGCACATGCTCTCAAACAAAATCCAAAATGCTCTGGAGCCATAATTTTGAGGAAATATCTATTTTGTAGAATCAGGTCTACCCATTTTCCTAAACAGAAGGATGAAGGTTATGGACAAGTTAGTATACAAGTGCCCCAAATGATTGGTCACTGTTTCTTGTGTCCCTTGGGTTGTCATTTGTGCAACTGCTGGCTTCGAAGATGAAAGTGTTCGATGTGTGGCAATGTAACCAAACTAAAGTAAGTTTCCTCCTTGGTGAGTCACAAATCCACCAGGAGGAGTTATCGCACAAGGTAAACTTTATATTCAGCAAAAAGAAGATCATGGGGAATGACTTCCAAAGCCATGATTCCTCAAGCAAGAGTGAATAGGTTCCTTTTATTTAGAGTTAGGATGATTATTTAAAGAGGGGGTCCTTGTCATATGTAGAGATGGACATAAGATCGCGGATGCGCCTTAAGGAAACATGTCTATACAGACATCACGTATCCTATGCTTCTGTGAGGCCTGTGCTTCTCCTTGTGTGGATTTTAGGTAAATGAGGTAAAGGTAAACATCGGTCATTCTAGAGGTTATTCCATGGTCCATCTGCACAGGCGGGAATCGGGGGTTGTGCTCCAACTGGTCTGGGTAGTCTGAGCTGACTTGAGGTCTTGTCTGGGCAGTTGTTGTTGCTTGAGAGGTGCTTTTGCTTTCCATTTGCTTGAGTTAAGAGATAAGGTGGAAAGAAGAGCATAAGGAAAAATATGGGACAGAGGCTGGTGATTATAAGCAGGTGGACAGTAATGGTCAGTCAGGTATTAGGGTCTAGTTGGTGACAGCAGTGGGTCTCAGACTTCAGGATTTCACAGGTAAATAAAATTTGTAAATAAATAAAAATGCAAAAGGGAACCAAAAAGCATAAATAGAACTACTATAATTTTGTCTTTCCTGATAAAGACAATCATCTGCTGCATCATAATGTCATAAAACGGAAGACAATTTAAGGTCAAAAAATTAGAAAGGATATCACCACAGAGTAAAGGACTGTACTTAGCCTTGAAAGGAGAGTTGACTTCTTTAGACCAAACTACCCTCTATACATGAAAAACTCCAATTTTTTTTTTAGTTATCCCCCCCTTTTTTTCTTTTTTAAACAGAAGATTGGTAAAACCTGCTTGCAAACCTTTTCTGGTCTGTGAGCCAGTGTTATAAACATAGTTGTATTCGATGGCTATTTCTATTGTAGTAAATGCCCCAAGTTTAGTGGGTTAAAGGCACAATGACAAACATTATTTTATGGTTCTGTGGGTCAGAAGTCTGGGCACTGATTTGTTTGGGTGGATTCTCTGCTCTGTGTCTCCCAAGACTGATATCAAGGTATCAGCTGGTCTGGGAACGTGGGACCCTCTGAAAGAGAATCTGCTTACAGGTTCATTCAGGTTATTGGCAAAATTCAATTCTATGTGTTTTGGGGCACTGAAGTCCCTGATTCCTTGCTGGCTTTTGGCCAGTGATTATTGTCAGCTGCTAGAGGTTACCCACATTTCATGGCTTGTGGCTCCCTCTGCCTTCAAAGCTAGCAGTGATGAGTCAAGCCCTTCTCATGCCTTACCTATTGCCAGAGAATATTCCCTTTAAGGGTGTGATTAGGTTAGATATAATCCATTGTAATCTCCCTACTTTAGATTCTTAACCTTAGTTATATGTGACTTCCCTTTGCCGTACATAACATATTCATAGGTTCCAGGGATTAGGGGACCACTCAGCCCGCCATAGCAGGTAAGATGCAGGGCTGAGAGTTTGCTCTTGGCCACTGGTACAGGGAGCAGTGCGCTCCCCGTTTATTCTCTGGGTCAGTAACTGATACATGTGCATGCATCTCAACCTCGATGAGCTTGGCAGGTGCAGACCTGTCACAACCATAGATCTAGCCAACATTGGATTGCTGCACGAATATTTGGGTGGAAATGATGGTAAAGTAGTAAGTATCGTGATTGCATTGGGATATCTTTATTTCAGAGTGGGTACTCTGTATAGTATGTAATCAATGCATTATCACTGAAGGAACTGTGTGTTCAACACACTACGTAGAGCTCCTTCAGCAAAGAACAGGAAAGACTCTCTCCATCTGAATTTGTGACAGTGCGGCTGAGAGCACTGGCTATGTTTGCATTGGGACTGCCCTACCTGCTTCCATCAGTTGAGAGAAATGACTCCTGTTTCCATCTTGGTCTTTGCTGCTGGGCCACGTGACACTGAAATCTTTACCCACCTGTTTCTGGTAATGTCTGCTCCCTCTACTGCTCAGTTTCTTTCCTTAATTTGTCTTCTTCTGTTTAACTTGAAAATTGCTTAGAAGGTAGGGTCTACAATTCAAAATAAAGAAGGAGGTACGTTTTAAATGCACTAACAAAGCATACTCCCGAAGGTAGGACTAGCAGATCAGCCTCTCCACCCAGAAATCCCTTTGAAGGGATTTGGAAAATTAGATCAGGAAAATACATTTGCTTTGTGAAACTGGATTTTTATATTTCTAACTGATTCAACTGCAAGTGGAGAATTGACTCACGTCCCCTGGGTACCTACTATGTGCTGGGTGATTTCAAAATCATCTTATTATCTAATTATGTAGTTAATAATTGCATAACAACATTTCCTATCCTGTTTCACGTGCGTGAGATTGGAGAGTCACAGAGTTTAATCACATGCCACAGGTCACAGGGTAGAAAGCTTCTCCCTCAGTCTGTATTTCAAATGGCTCTCTCTAATTTTCTTCCTTTGTGTTCTTTCTCCAGTGGTGCTCTGACATATTACAATATGGGGAAATTGAACTGGAAAAATAACAGGTACCAATTTTTAGGCTCCCCTCTACACATATGGGGAAACTGAGGCTCAACTACTAAGTGACAGAATCTGCCACATCTTTCTGGCCCTGAAGCTCATAGTCCGCAGAGCAAGACTCTGTGTGTGTGTGAGTGTCTGAGCGTGTGTGTGCATGTGCGCACCCACCCACGAGTGCACAGAGCTCCACAGGCTGATGACATAGGTCTGTGGGCTTATTCTGTAGGCAAGTTTACCCTGGACATTAACATTGCAATTCCAGTTCTCCCACTCACCAAGGCAAGATGCTAAGTAGCCTTATCCCTTGTGGGTGTCCTGAGGGTGGGATTGTGGACGGACAGCAGGACCCGCCCCTTCGCGTGCATCCTTCCGCTTGCTCCAGTGGATTTTTATGTTTTCCCTCGAATGTGTTGCTTAATGTGCACTGTGAGTTTACCAGGGGGCATTGCAAAGAGTTTAGGCTGTGAAAGAAAGAATTAAAATAATATGGAATCATAGAACAAGGAAATGATAAGCCTTTCATTTTTTTTATAAGCCTCCTGATTTTTTTAAGTTTATTTATTTGTTTTGAGAGAGAGAGAAAGAGCAAGCATGTGCATGCAAACTGGGGAGGGGCAGAGAGAGAGAAAGAGAGAATCCTAAACAGGCTCCATGCTGTCAGCACAGAGCCCAACCTGGGGCTCAAACCCACAAACCATGAGATCATGACCTGAGCCGAAATCAAGAGTCAGCCGCTTAACCAACTGAGCCACCCAGGCACTCCAAGCCTCCTGATTACCTTAAGAGGAAATTTTCTGTTTGGTTATAGTTTACCTTCAATGAGATTTTCCACTCTTCCTTATAACAAAGGGGGAGGTAGGCCTTGGGCTGGCAAAGGGATCTTGCCAGAACTAAGTTTTTATTGGGGTTGTTTTTATTTTTATACTTACCTTCTCTTTATGATAGCATTTCTATTTGTTAGTTTATAGTAGAAATAGAAGAATCCTCCTTTATTCTTGTCTAATTTTTTTTTATTTGAGTAAAAAAATGTGAAAAGTGAATTGTTTGAAAGAAGTAAGATTTTATTTTATCTTTTTATTTTACAAAGGCATACCATTCAATAGCACTGGACCACATAGTAAGAGTACTTGGTTAATAAATAAAAAGACAGGTGATGTGTACATATGTCAGGTATGGCAACATTGGGAAGACAGTCCATGAATGTCCAGGACCACTTAAGGTATTTGTCTCCCATTGCCTAGCTTTTTACTGGGATCGCAGACTCCTCCCAACCCCACTGCTTTTGTTTAGTCTGGCCTTAAGGATCAGTCTCGCTCACGGGAAGACTATGGCTTCCCTCCTCCTGATGGTGCGGTGTGCACTGAATATGTATTAACTACCCAGGAAACATGAGACTGCTTGAGGACACTTGAGTTCATCTGTACCCACAGAAGGCGTCCTCATCATCCTGAAGTGGAGAAGCAGTTCATAAGGGATGATGGGGCCTTATCAAGAACAGATAGAGGCACATCCTTTGCCTAGTGAGAAGAGAAAGTGCCCGGGAAGGTGCAGTCAGCAAATAAAAAAACGATTTGGTGCCTGGTAACTGAAGGCAGAAATGTGGAGTTCATGAATCACAGGAACAGCCCACGTAGCCATACTTAGTGACCTGGGGAGAGAGGCCAGATCAAATGTCTCACTTATCCTTAGCCATTTCATGAGAAATATAAGGATGCATGAGTGATTGTGAATGATGGCCAACTACTCGTTGTAGGTTTGGTATTGAAAGAGACTGGTGGGAAACTGGCCAGTGAATGCTCTGGGTGAAGAGGCTGCTGAGTTCTAGCAGATTGTTGACACGTAAGGACGAAGGGCTCATGGGCCAGATCTTCTGATTTTCCAAGAAAAAACAAATACAACCAGATTTTAATGTGATATCTTCTATTTTCTAATTATTGGTACTAAATCATTTTTTAAACTCTTTGGGCCAACATCAAAGGGCCAGGACCACTAAGTGTGTTCAGGTTGTGCATTGTACAACTTCCAGAGTCCATGCACACAAATCTTTGCACTGTTTTTCTAAACCTCTTTATTGAGATTCACATATCATTTGGTATTCATATTCACAAAAGCCATTCATTTAAAATATACAATTCAGGGGCTCGTAGGTGGCTCAGTCGGTTAAGCATTCAACATTGGCTCAGGTCATGACCTCATGGTTTGTGGGTTTGAGTCCTGTGTCAGGCTCCATGCTGACAGCTCAGAGCCTCGAGCCTGCTTTGGAATCTATGTCTCCCTCTCTCTTTGCCCCTCCCCTGCTTGTGCTCTGACTCTCTGTGTCTCTCAAAAATAAATAAATATTGAAAAAATTTCAGGTATACAATTCAGTGGTTTTTAGTATATTCACAAAGTTGGACAAGCATCAGTACAGCTAAATGTAGAATATTTTGTCATTCTGGAATGAAGTCTTAAATCCATTAGTAGTTACTCATCATCTCTTCTCACTCCATTCCACACCTATTCCTAAGCAACCATCGTTCTAATTTATGTCCCTGTTGATTTGTCCATTTTGGGCATTTCATATATATAGAAAAATGCAATATTTGGTCTTCTATGTCTTTTTTTTAAATTAGCATAGTGTTTCGAAGGTTCCACGTTATATAGCACGCATCAGAATTTTCTCCCTTTTCTGTAGCCAAATAATATTCCCTTATATTAACATGCCACGTTTCATTTGTCCATTATTAGTTGATAGACATTTGGGTATTTTCCACTTTTTGGCCATTATGCATAATACTTCTATGGATATTCATGTAAAAGAATTTCTGTAGCCATGCTTCATTTCTCTTGAATATATACCTAAGAGTAGAATTTCTGAGTCACATAGGAATTTTGTGTTTAACATTTTGAAGAATTGCCAAGTTGTTTTCCAAAGCGGCTGCACCATTTTATACTCCCACCATCAGTGTCTGAGGGCTGCAACCTCTCTGCATCCTTATGAACACTTATTATTGTCTGTTTGATTTTAGACATTCGACTGGGTATGAAGTAGCATCTCATTGTGGTTTTGATTTGCATTTCCTTGATGACTAATGGCATTAAGCATCTTTTTATGTACTTATTTGCTATTTGTCTTTTTTTTTGCAATCAAATGCTCACAACTCAGCTATACCCCCTTGTGTATCTTTTTTTGTATGAAACTCTGTTACCCATTAAAATTTTTTTTTAATGTTTATTCATTTTTGAAAGAGAGAGAGAGACAGAGCCCAAGCAGGGGTGGGGCGGAGGGGGGAGGTGGACACAGAATCTGAAGGGGTTCCAGGCTCTGAGCTGTCAGCACAGAGCCCGACGCGGGGCTCGAACTCACAAACCGCGAGATCATGACCTAAGCCGAAGTCGGATGCTCAACAGACTGAGCCTCTCAGGTGCCCCTCTGTTATCCATTTTAAAAACTAGGTTGTCTTTTATTATTGATTTTGGTTACTCGATTGTAAGGGTTTTTATACATTCTGGATAAAAGTTTCTTATCACATATATGATTTGAAAGTATTTTCTCCCATTCTGTGAGATTGCGTTTGTACTTTTTAGATAGAATTGTTTGCAGTACAATTTTTTTTTATGTAGTCCATTTAATCTTTTTTTTTTTCTTTTATCTGCTTGCTGTTTTGGTGTCATATCTAAGAATTCATTGCCTACCCCAAAGGCAGAAAGATTTACCCCCCTATGTTTTCTCCTAAGAGTCGTATAGTATTTGCTTCAACACTTAGGTTTATGAATGATTTTGAATTCATTTTTGCATGTCATGTGAAATAAGGGTTGGCTTCTGTACTTCACGTATGGATATCCAGTCGCCCCAGCATCATTTGTTGAAAACACTGCTCTGTTCCCGTTGAATCGTGTAAACACCTCATACTGACTTTGACCATAGGATGCCTCTTTGTGATGGCCTATGTGAGTAATTTAAATATGTCAAGATACTAATTCTTCCACCTAGCAAAAAATTCTGGTTCTACCAAAGGAGGAGCATTACCCTTGTGTTCCTGACTTTTTCACTTTGCATCAGTATTAATTCAGTGACAAGAGACAGGTAATAGTTAATGAGGATGGAACTTCAGAATAAAAGGTCTAGCTAGAAAAAAAATAACTTGATTTTTAATGGACTTCCTCATATGTTGTATATATGTGAATTGGACCCTCATAATCGTAACTGATTCTAATGGAGTCTCTTGAGTTACAGATCTGAGTTGGACTCTAAGCAAAGGTGTTTGTCCTCCTGGGATATATATGTATACACAGACAGACACACAGACACACACTGTGTACCCTGGTGTGCAAAATCACCTCCATTTGGGAATTGCTGATATTAGTATGTTCTTACAGTGATACGTAAATAGACAAATATGGATATAGATGCAAATACATACATTCATAATACGTTCATACACATATACACACACCCAGCTTTGAATTAAGCATGACCAGCTACTACCTTTGTCACTGCTCCAGTTTTCTGAATGAACAGACTCTCAAAAGGGAGACTTACTGGAAAGCCTTTTTTCAACTTGATAAAAATCTGATTTTTTTGTCCTCTACAGTGACCATTTGTTATCAGAACCACAACTAGGAATACTGTGTTCTTTTCTTTCTGTGGAAATATTACAAAAGGAGTTTACACCAACTGTATAAAATTTAACCTAACAAGTTTATAAATTATTAAGGAATGTTCTCTAATCTTCATGTAGATTCCCGCATCCAAGGATAGCCAGAGAAGTACTTTGGCACATACCCATTCAGACTTTTTTTTTTTTGTTTTTTCAGTAAGGTTTGTCAGTTGTATATGTCATCACAGTGTCCCCTCCTCTTTCTTAGCCTCCCATATCCCCCTAGAAAAGTCAGATCCTCAAAGTTGTAGCTTCCTTTGCACCTAGGGACCCAGTTCTGCCAAATGAGACATTAAGAAGTAGTCCAGAAGGAGTATGGCAAATTTTCTTCCAGTTTAAAAGGAATGACCACACAAGGAGCTCATCCTTTGTGGCACTGACCGTCGCCTGCTTCTTGCTTTGGATGTGGTATTGATGATTGGAGCCACCCTGGTTGTCATGGTACCATGAGGTGAATCCTCAGGACAAAAGTCTCTTGGACTCAGGATGGTGGAATAGAAAGTCTGAAAGAAGTTGGGTTCTTGTTGAATCTGAGAGTTGCTTAGAAAGCCAAGGGCTGTTTCTTTTTTTCCCTGGAATTTTAAAAACATATTTCGTATTTTTATGCTTATGATCATTGTTGGTCGGATTTGGTTTTCTCTTGTGGCTGAAGGCATCTTTACAGGTGTGTCTACACATGTACAAATAACGCACACATTCACGCAAACACTCATACATTTCACTTCTTTATGTCCCTAAATTTGTAGGAGTTTTAAATGTGATCAGACCACACATAGCTTTTTAAACTCAACTTTATGTTAAGACATCTCTTCTTGTGTGGAGACATAGTGCTATTTTAAACGATTGCATGTTATTTTATACTGAGTATGAATATGATTTATTTAACACTTCTACTAACAAACATTTAGGTAATTTTAATTTATTGGCTCTTACAAGTAATGCTGCAATCAACATCATAAAACCAATATTCTTGTCATCTCCCAGTAATAAATCCTTGGAAAATAAACAGAGAAGAACAGATGGTTATGTACAAAGGTGATTATTCCAGGATTAACATAACACCAAAAAATAGAGAAACATCTTAAATGTGAACATACAGAACTTGCTAAATAATTTAAGATGTATCCATATGATCCAACAGTATGTGTCCACTCAAAATGATGGTTTTTAAGAGTATTTAGTATCAAAAGAAAAATTCACAATAAAGACATAAAGATCATAAAATATGATTATATTTATTATAAATATAGTCACACTGTGTAAAGTGAAAACTGACAAAACCCACCTGAAAATGTTAACAGTGGTTCCCTCTGGGAGGTGAGATGATGAATACTTTTATATGTTTTTCTTTGTGCCAGTCCATTGTTCCAAATAAGCTGACATGCACATTTGGCATTAGCCGTGGCCTTGTATTGAATAATTTTATTCTTCCAACCCAGTGTTCACATCAAAGCACATTCCAAATCATCCTCCAGAACATGAGTATTGATGATGGCACTGTTCTTGCTGCTTTACACAAATTTAAATAAAGCAAATCTGCATTTATTGAATCCATTTTAAATTTCCAATCAGCCAGGGAGCCGTTAGTGGGTGTGTGTATTTGTAAAATTGTGACCAGGGGAACAGAAGTAGCATCCTCTTCTAGAGACAGAACTTGGGCTCCAGTGAGTTCGAGCTAATGAAGATCATCCCCACTTGTTTTTCAATCCTAACCTATTTCCCCTTTGTGGGTGAAAGTACTCTGGGAACATACACCATCTATCTTCGAATCCCCTATACCTCAGAAGAACAGGGAGCATTCACACACACACACACACACACACACACACACACACACACACACACAGCAACAGACCAAAGAGGTATATGTGCTGATGAGGCAGATAGAGAGCATAGTGGTTAGGAACCCCCAAGCTCATGCAGGCAGGGAGACTCCTGCCATTTATTACCTGCAGAGACTCAGCTCATTCCTCCACAGCTGGTGATAAACACAGTACTTTTTGTCTTAATCTGTTTTGGCCGCTATAACAAGAATACCATAAACTGGGTGACTTATGACTGATAAATATATTTCTCATAGTTCTGGAGGCTGAAAGTCTTAAGATCCAAGGCACTGGCAGATTTGATGTCTAGTGAGAGCCCACTTTCTGGTTCATGCTTCATGTCTTCTCACTGTGTTCTCATGTGGTGGAATGGTCAAAGGAACTTTCCGGAACCTTTTAATATAAGCTCAAACCTCACGAGTTAATTACCTCCCAAATGCCCCACCTCCTAATACCATCACATGAGGGGTTAGGATTTGATTTTTTCATTTATTTTATTTTATTATTTTTAAATCTTTTTTTAATGTATTCTCTATGCCCAGCATAAGGCTCACGCTCATGACCCCAAGCCCAAGAGTAGCATGCTCTACCAACTGAACCATCCAGGTGCCCCAGAGGGGTTAGTATTTTAATTTGTGAGTTTGGGGGTGAGGCGCATACATTCCGTTTATAATATCTCTTAGCAAGGTCACTAATACTATGCATATGGTGGCGTGATTAAGGGTTGGAACCATAGAGCCAAACTGCACACGTTCAAATCCTAGCTGCTCACCTCCTTGCTAGGTTGTCTTGATGCTTTAACTTACCACAGCTCTCACTTCTACACTTGTGCAAGGTAGGAAACAAGAGCCCTTAGCTTATAGGGCTGCAAACATTAATGAGTTAATGCTCATAAGATAACTAGAACAGTACCTGGCATATGGTAAGTGCTTAAATAAGTGTTACAAAGTGTCAGTCAATTTCAGTGAATAGGGTAATGCAGGTACTGTATTGAACAGAACTCATGGCACATTAGTGAGTGTATGTGAAGTGTTATTATATATCATCACCTTCACCATAGCCCACATAGAGGGGATCTGGATGTCATTGCTGGGGCATTAGAACAAGTCGGGGAAGGAGTTTGGGAGTCCAACCATGGGTTCTCTAGTCTCATTTTTCTCATCTCCCTTATAGGACCCACCACACAAGTTTGTGGGTCACTGACTCCGATCATTTTTTTTGTCCTCTGAAAGACGAATTTTCCTTAACACTAATTATAGGGTCGATGGACACAATATCCAGCAGACAGAATTCCTGGTGCTTTTGTTTTTCCTCCCCCACACCCATCCCCCGGAGTCTTGCTCCAGCTGAGCCACTGTCAGGCGGCTGTTCTGCTAAGCAGCCTGTCACATGTTCTGTTACAATCATGTTTTATTATAGCTTTCAAAAGATGACCTCTCATTCCACACACTCGTGTTTATAGAGGACTTCTGGCATTCTGAAAGGAAACAGATAGCAGAGTCTCCAAACCCTTTATTTGCTTCAGCTGATAACTGCTCTGGCCAGAGATGAGCCCTGCAGTGATTACAAGATGTAATTTACTACAAAAGACAGTTAATATTACTTACAAACCTGTCATCAGTTCTGGGGAAATCAGAGCCAAAAGAATGCGTGGGACAAATCCGAATCTACCTAAATATCTTGGTCCGATACAATTACAAGTTTATAGATTTACCATTTAAGAAACAGCCCCGTTATGAAACATTCGTCCGCACAGACAGACAATATAAGGAACAAGCAAGATTATATCCTTTTATGTGGATCAAGGACATAGGCAACATAAGACAGAAAGGAAGTCAAAAAAGCCCTGAAGAGGAACTTAAATGCTAGCCTTGTGAATTATACCTGGGGATATTAACTGGGGGATTAAATCTGTGCAAAAGCCTCTAATATGACTAAACAAAGTCCCTCAGGTAATGCTCTGAATCAGAAAAATGTGCGAAAATATAGCCTCTTAAATGTGATTATAGTCAGAGCTGCAGTTACTCCCCGAGAAAAAGGGCATTGGAAGTACAGAAATGAAAGAAAAAAATGTTTTAAAACTTTTGTGTTACACCAGAAATTATAGAGTAGCAACAGCTTAGGGATTTAAATAACCCCTTTAGCCCAATTCTAAAGCCTTTGTGCTTTAAATTGAAGAAAAGAAAGAAATTAGATATCCAATTTAGGACTTTTCTCTTTTTTTTTAAAGATCATCAAATGGAAGAGTCGTTTTTGCTGAGTGACTAATTGAGTGAGTATATGATTGCAACTTGGGTTATCATTCAGAAGAGATGGCTCTTGCATTTCAGCTTCTCATGGGCTACTCTCTCTCCTGGGCTTTCAGGAGAGTTTCTTGTTCAGCTGGTTATTATTTAATGGAGATGAAGGTAACAGTTTCAGTGCTTTTGCTGATATCGTGGTCGGAGTTCAGAAATCTCATGAATCAGCCTTTGCCGTTTGCATTGCTTCCTGCAGGAATCCTGCAGGAATTCTAGCTGCAAGCAGCAATACGGGGACAGTAACTATGAGAATATTCCGTGGCTTTGTAAACACCCCGTACCTGAATTCAGCTCTGGTAAAAGGCTGCCAGGGCATCTTTTTATTCTTCTCTCTCATCTCCATTCTGGAGTCCCTAGACCTTGAGTCTAGGTCACTCTGGCACACTCGCATGCACATAGAGAGATGAGAAGAGATCAGGTCTGTAGACCTCGTCCATCTTAACTCACCCTTCCACATGTATTTCTTGAGAACAAGAGATAGGAAGTAGAAAAGATACCGCTGGGCTTGACCCAAGCAACTAGGACTTTCTTCATTCTGCTGATTTCTACCCTATGGGATCAAAAGGTTTATAGGAAAGAGGGTAGAGCCAAGGATCCTGCCTTCTGAAGCACAGAGACCTTGCCTTCCAGTAACAGGGTCCAGTCATTAATGTGGATCATTCTCTCTTATGGGGAGGTGCAGGGGAGCTAAAAGTTAAGGGGATAGAAGCAATCTTGGCATGAGAGGAGGGATGGAATTCTATTTCCCCTCATTATTTATTTCCTGAATTCTTTATCTGTCATTTGTATATATTCTTTAGAGAAATTCTTTGTTGAAATTGGATTTTACTCTTGTTGGGTTTTAGGAGTTCTTTATGTATTCTGGATGTTAATCCCTTATCA